>NC_058034.1:21787928-22137192 GCF_019176455.1 Solea senegalensis
TGAACAGTAAAAAACATTATATGATCCAGATATAGTGTTTAAATATTGTGTTTTTATATGTGTATATATATATATATATATAAACACAATATTTAAACACTATATCAACATTTCTGTAGCTAAGACTTTGATTTAGAGCATTTTTATAGCTTTTATACATAAAGCCACCTTTTGCACATGGCAAATAATAATATAACATTTCTGACTAATTTCATGGCCATTTCTTTGACAACTAGTATTAATTTAAATATTTAAAGCAGATATTTCATCAAGAAATACAGTTTATGTGTTAGACAATAAAACACTTGGATAATGAACTAAATAAAATCCCCTGTGGTCTCTGTTCATCGCTGATATCAAGTAAAGCGTTTACATAAAAATAAAAGTCAAAGTGAACTTTATGTCGCAGTTATTGTGACAAAAAAGCTTTAGGAGTCAAATAACAGCAGGGAACAGGATTATCAGAGTGAAACTTTATTCTGTCTGTGTTTGTGGATTATGTCACGGTCACATGACACCATGGGATTCAGGTGTCAAGTTCTGCCACAACAAACTAAGAAGGAACTATGGAATAAAGATATAATAATTATTAAAAAAGAAAAAACACGACCTAAAGGATTAAACACTGAGATGAAACTGAATTTACCAAATTATACGAAGAACACTTAGTTAATAACTTAATTCTTGACAGTTTTACCAACTGAAGTCATTTCTTAAACGTTTTGACGTCAACCATTGTTCTTTTTACAGTGCAGAGAATACAGGAAAAATATGTAAGTGGTGTTAATATGATGATTAATAAATGATTCAACTATTATAATAACCAATATGACCAGTTTGAGTGTTTGTTTTTAATCTTAAAAACAGGTTTTCTGATTTTTCAGCGTCTTCAATCTAAATATTCTGTGGTTTCTTTGCTCCATTGAACAAATAAATCAATCAAATGTGTGAGAAAATCATCACTTTTGAACATTTTCTGATCAAACACGGTCTCAACTCATCAGGAAAACTGTGTTGTCCTAAAAAGCACAGCAACAATCCCTTTCATTTAAAACTAAAAGGAATGGGACAGGACCAGTGGACACCGAGTCATGTGACCACAAACACATAGTGTGTGTGTGTGTGTATGTGTGTATGTGTGTGTGTCATGGCTGCAGTCTTTACACTCTTTGTAATTCTCTCTCTCTTTCTTTCTCAGCTGTTTCCTGCTCTGTTGGCCAACATGGCCGCCGGCCCGGACCCTCCCCCCAGCAGCAGCAGCTTCAGCAGCAGCAGCAGCTTCAGCAGCAGCAGCAGCAGCAGCAGCAGCAGCAGCTTCAGCAGCAGCAGCAGCAGCTTCAGCAGCAGCAGCAGCAGCAGCAGCAGCAGCAGACAGACTGTAAGCAACAGATTTAGCCCTCACTCACTCACTCGCTCGCTCGCTCGCTCTCTGGTCTCAATGTTTAACCCTCAACACACACAAACACACACACCTTTGACCTCTGACCTCTGTGGAATAACAGCAGGAAGTCTTTTCTTAAAACTTAAAACCAAAATAAAAATAAACAAACTCACTTTAAAAAACAACAACATCATTTTTCATTTTTTTTCCAAATCAATGAAGTAATTTTTACAGAATTTGACAGATTATTATTTTTTGCCTGTTTTGCCGAATTAGCAAAACATTTTTTCTTTAAAATCAAACATCCAAAAATGTCTGTTTGTGTTAAGTTTGTGTTTCCGTCTTCAGAGCTCGACTGCAAGCAAACACTTTACTTTGGTCTCGTGTCACCGGGCAACATTCCCACGCTGCACACAGGAAGTGATGTGTTTTATGTCCAGACAGACGGAGGCAACAGAAACACTGTGAGTAAAGTCTCCGCCCACCCTGCTCTGCTGCTGTATACACACAAACACCTACTGAGTTATTAACCTATTATCCCACACATTGATATAATCTTTATGTATTTATATATATATGTATATATATGTACATATACGTATATGTCTATATATACACATATATATACACACACTTATATATGTGTATATACATATATGTATATATACACATATATACACACACACACATATATGTGTATATACATATATATATACATATATACACACACATATATATGTTTGAGTTTAAAGTTGTTACAGTGAGTGATGGCGGCGACAGTTACAGCGTCGTCTGTTGCCGTCGTTTCCCCGCGATGCTCTTAAACATAAACAAAACATTTTTTAACCATCTGCCAGAGCAACTGTCTTTTATTACGTTTGTTATTTGTCACACAGACGTCGCCCTGTGTGTGTGTGTGTGTGTGTGTGTCTGATAATAAAGTTAGCACCTGTTTAAAAACAGGAGAAATGATGCGGTTTCTCTGCAGGTATTTATCAAACAAACATATGGTCGTTACCACGGAGAGACTGACATTTATCAGTATGTATCATGTATATATATATAATCTCTGATAATCTGGACCACCCTATATTCTCACATTAACATCATCTTCAGTAAATACATTCATCACGTAAACGTATTCTGCATCGACCGGAACATTAATATGCAGCGGTGCATTTGCTGCTCGAGATGTGACGTGTGTTTAGTTATTTACATTCAACATAAATACACATATTGAAGGAATTTCAATATATATACATATGTTTATATATATATATACATATGTATATATACATATGTATAAGTGTAAGTGTGGGAGCAGCTCTTTTAGCCATAAATAATAATAATCAATAATAATAATAACTATTATTTGTAAGTGTAGCACATTTCAACAACACCACAAAGTGCTTTTCACAGAAGAAAAACACGACAATAAACAGCAGAATAATAAAGTAAATAAAATATAACAGGTTATTAAAATAAGAGAGTTTTAAAAAAGCGAGTGATTTTTATCTCAGCAGAATTGACAGATTTTCAGTGTTTTTTAAATGAGTTAGTAGTTTGTGGAGTGCCACAAGGAGCTAGTTTAGGACCGCTGTTGTTCTATATATACATACATATATATATATATTTAGGTACTTTATACTAAGACTGGCGTACACAACATGTATCATCAACAGCATGGAATCTTATGTCTGATATATGTATTTAACGTATCAGGATCAGGTCGTCGTTCCAAAGTAAAAACTTTTCACTTAATTCCAAACCATTTCCAGGCCTGGAAAATAGTTTAATACTTTTTCCAGGAACTTCATGAACATGAAAACTCAGATTTAAACTGTGTATATATGAGGTGATATTTAAATAATAACAGTTTTTAGTCATGATTACACTGAGACCAGCGTGTGTGTGTGTGTGTGTGTGTGTGTGTGTGTGTGCGGACTTGTTGCCAAGTCTGAGGTTTAGACTTTAATCCGTTCAGGTTGGGGTGAACAGATTTGGGAGGGGGGAGTGTCGCTCCCCTGCACAGCATTATGGGGGCTGAACTGAGCTTATCAACAGGTTGCTGCTATTTATAACTTTGCCGAACACACACACACACACACACGCACACATGCACACACACACATTGAAAGGCTCTAGTTTAATCCTGATTTTTGGATAGTACTATTTTTTTAAATAGTCAGGGTCAAAGGTCGCACACAGACTGCAGTGGTGTCTGGACGGACAGCCTGAGATTTCTCTGGACACTGAACAGACACGAGCGGCCACATTCTTCCCCGTCAGCTGTTTACTCTTAAAGACAGAAGAAGACTTCGTCCATTCAGCGCTACGTTATCGACCTCTGGTCTGAACCTGAGAGGAAAGTCAAAACAAAAGTTACTACAAACCAGCTATGAATCAACGTTTGGACAAACCATGAATGTGCCAACATCTGGACCACCTACGTGTGAAGGACAGAGGACAGACAGTCCAGGGAAGACAGATGCAAAGACAATCAGTCAGCAGCAGACTGTGTCTCTCAGGTGACCCTGAAGACCCTTTTCCACCACTGACTCAGAACTGAAGAGCAGAAATGTCTTCAAACTTAACTCAAGTAGGTCCAGTTGTCCACAGCGGACTGCTGAAGATCACCTGGAGGACTGAGGACCTTCAAAGACATGAAACCAGTGCTACTGAGGTCCACCAAGTCATCCAAGGTTGGCTCCAATCACCGGAACCAGAAACCGAGGCTGTCAAACAGCTTCACCTCAGGAGGAGGAAGAGAAAGGACCGCCTCTTTGTGGATGTCTGGCTCCTGATTGGATTAAATGTTCCAGGAAAAGTTTCTCCTGGATCCTGGAGTCATTCTGGATCAGTGAGAATACTGAACAGATTCTGACAACAACTTTAAAGCAGAGGTGACACTAATGTGCTGAATGTAGCTTCTAAAATATGATATTTGATCAATACTGAGAACATCGAACAGTTACTGACTGCAGCAGGGTCTCGCCCCGCGTCCACAGCAGGGTCTCGCCCTCTTGGCAGAGGTTTGTTTCAATCATGACTCAAGTCAGTCCAGACGAGTGCAGGTCAAAGGTCGAGGCCCTGAGGGCAAATTCAAGTCCAGTCTAAAAACTGTAAAGTCTGCATGAAGAGTTCCACATTCTCCTGACGCAGCTGCTGATCACTGACATCATTATTTTGGCTTTTTTCACAGATGAATTTAACACTGAGACGGTGACAGATCAGCTTTAATAGTTATTTATGTTACAGGTGAAACAGGTGAATCTCCGTGGATCTCAGTAAAAACATCCATGTCGACTGTCAGTCGCCGTTATTTTACACACGTCGACAAATCTTATGAACTGGAACTTAACGGACGCCGTCGAGAATAAAGCTCCAGCAAAAAGAAACGTAACGGCAGCGATCTGTGAGTCCATGAAGTACAGTACGTCTGTTTGTCTTTCTTTACAGAGGAAGCAGACAGGCCTCACGGGGAGGGGGGAGGAGGAGGTCTTGGAGGAGCAAGGGAGGGGAGCTGTGGGCGATGGAATTGTGTGTGTGTGTTGGGGGGGCAATGGTGAGGCAGTGGTGGGCTGATCTCCTGTGATCTCCTTCCTGTGTGGCTGTCAGGGCCTGTGGCGCAGGCTTACATCTTCCCCGGCTGCCCTCCTGCCCTCAAAACTACCCCCAAACATCCCACCGCACAGAACTTCATGTTCCTCCCCTTTGACCCGCCCCCTCCCCTACACCCATCCCACCCCTGCCTCGTTATGCCCCAGAGAACCAGCTGATGTTGCTGCTGCTGCTGAAGCTGCTGCTGCTGCTGCTGCTGCTGCTGCTGCTGCTGCTGCTGCTGCTGAGGAGTGAAGGAGAAGAGGGGAGAGGACACCGGCCGGCAGCTACAGACAGACAGACAGATAAAGCTGAGGATGTGATCCAGCTGTACAGACACTTCACAATGGGACGATCATTTTCCACATCGCCCCGACAAAGATAGTATTATGTTGCTCTGATACTTTCAACTCCCTCCTCCTCCTCCTCCTCCTCCATGTCAAGATAAGCACTGTGTGTGTGTGTGTGTGTGTGTGTGTGTTTTGGCTGCTCGGATTCACAAGTATTATGAAGTCAAATTGGAGAGATGATTCTCATCAATCACGACGATTGATGTGAGATGGAGAAGCAAAGAGAAATATAAGAGGGGGTAGAACAGGAGGAGGTGAGGAGTGAGGAGGAGTCACAGCATGGACAGATGGACAGTCCATCGCAGGACAAACATGTGGTCAATCTAAAGTGTCCAATTAACCTCGGACAGTGGGAGAAAATCCAAGCTCTGCAGAGACAGAGAGGCCCTCGGTCAGACAAGGTCATGAACCCAGGTCTTTCTGCTGCGAGGCAACAGTGGTAGCCACTACACCACCGCGTAGCCTTTATTACTTTCTCCATCCATCAATAAATGCAAGAAACGTGTGTGTGTGTGTGTGTGTGTGTGTGTGTGTGTGTGTCCAACGACAGGCTTCAAACACAAAGATCTCACAGAGGCTTGAAAATTCAAATGATCCGACAAAAGAGTCTGAAACAGACAAATACAACAACTCTAACGCTGGAACTCGACCAGAGTTCTCTGGGGGTCAAAGTTCAACCAGCTCTGACACAAACAGCACAGCAGTTGTCTTCACTGTTAAAGGAGCAGCTTCCTCTGAGGTCAGGGCACAGGAACGTCCCATGACCTTTAAATGGAACGCACCATGAGCTCCACTTTAAACACTGAAGTTTCCAGATAGTTTTAAAAAAAGAAAAGTGAAAACTCTGAGGTCTCGTGACAAAGCAGACGGAACAGTCGCGGGGTTACGAGAGCGAGAACACAAAGACACAGGATTCAGGAGGTGAGCCAGTGATTCTGGTATGTAGGTCAGTCAGCGAGTCCTGGTATCACTGACCGCACATCCCAGCATGCCTCTGTCCTATCGATGGCACCGCTTCCCTTCAGGGTCTGATGCTGTGCCTGGAAATCACCAACAACAAACACGCACGACCTCCAGTGACCTCCAGTGACCTCCAGCGACCTCCAGTGACCCCGGGAAAGAACTCTAACTCCAGTCAGAATATTGGGAGCTGTTTTATCTTATTAAGATGAAATATATTTGTATTTGTTTGAGTGTGGATGAGTGTGAATGAGTGTGAATGAGTGTGAATGTGAATTTACGGCCCTGAGACTGTGCTGGTTCTCACGCTGTGAGCGTCACGCTGACTTATTTAGAACTTATTTTGTCATCAGGCTCGAGGCCTCGTTCACATCGTCACCTGTTCCACCTCATCGTCATTAACTTCTCACACACACTGAATGGACGCAGACTGTTCTCTAAATTAATTACAGAGCTGAGGCAAGAAGGGGGAGTGTTGTGGGTGTGTGTGTGTGTGTGGGTTTTCTGCTCTTTGGCCCAGTGACTCTGGGCCGATTGTGCTGCTGGGAAACGAAGGCACAAAAGAAACAGGAGGAGTCCACTTAATCCCGGCGGGGGGCAGTCACTCCGGAGCAGGGAAACACCGGCGCGCTCATTTATCTGCTCCGGCGTTTCATTGAGGACACGGCTAACTGCCGCCGGCCTTTTGTCTTACTAATCCTCGCAATCAAACATGTGTGCAGGGCCGGAGCAGCATTTTTACTAGTGTTATTACTTTGAACGCCGGCTTTTTATGGAGAAATCAAATGCCTGGCCACCTGGTGCAACCTTTTATCGCACCGCAGTACCACGGACAAAAGAGCCGAGACGCTTGGAGGGGATGGAAGGGAGGCGGGGGGAGGGGGAGGGGCTAATATTTGTTCAAGAGACACTTAAACAAGCAGCTGAAAAAAAGAAAAGAGGGACTTTTCAGAAGAACTTTCTTTTTTCCCAAAGTTAAATTTAAAGGGAGGCAACTGTAAAAGAGACGGAGAGGACACAGAGGACGGAGAGGACACAGAGACACTGAGACACAGAGACATAAAGACACAGACACAAAGACACAGAGACATAAAGACACAGACGGACAGAGGTTGTTGTCCATGCGTTTAAGGAAGAAAGAGGCTGAAGAGTGAAGGCTTTTCTGGTTTGCTGGAGGCTTAACTGTTTTATCTGAACAACTAAGATTAAAAAAAAGTCTTCCCAGAGACTGTGGGAGAGACAGACAGACAGAGAGACAGACAGACAGAGAGAGAGAGAGAGAGAGAGAGAGAGAGAGAGACTGTGGGAGAGACAGACAGACAGAGACAGACAGACAGACAGAGAGAGAGAGAGAGAGAGAGAGAGAGAGAGAGACTGTGGGAGAGACAGACAGACAGACAGACAGAGAGAGAGAGAGAGAGAGAGAGATGGGAGAGACAGACAGACAGACAGAGAGAGAGAGAGAGAGAGAGAGAGAGAGACTGTGGGAGAGACAGACAGACAGAGAGAGAGACTGTGGGAGAAACAGACAGACAGAGAGACAGACAGACAGACAGAGAGAGAGAGACTGTGGGAGAGACAGACAGACAGAGAGAGAGACAGACAGACAGGGAGAGAGAGAGAGACTGAGAGAGAGACAGACAGACAGACAGAGACAGACAGACAGAGAGAGAGAGACAGACAGAGAGAGAGAGAGACAGACAGACAGAGAGACAGAGAGAGACTGTGGGAGAGAGAGAGGCAGAGTGAGAGAGACAGACAGACAGACAGAGAGAGAGAGAGACTGTGGGAGAGAGAGACAGAGTGAGAGAGACAGACAGACAGACAGACAGACAGGGAGAGAGAGACTGTGGGAGAGAGAGACAGAGAGAGAGACAGAGAGAGAGACAGAGAGAGAGACAGACAGACAGGGAGAGAGAGAGACTGTGGGAGAGAGAGACAGAGTGAGAGAGACAGACAGACAGACAGACATATCCCTAAAGCATTTCCTCTCCTGGTGCAGAGGTTGTTCCACAGCTCATGTAAAACACAGAGGCCTCTTAATGCCTCAGTTGTGGGGGAGAATCAGACCAGGAGGTTGCAGGAGGTCACGCCTCCTGAGGAGACGTGTTTTCCTTTCCCTCCTCCCTCGTTTATATTTACTATGTTTACTATTTATTTATCCTACACTTTCTTGTATTGTTGTTTTCACCGTCCGTGTGTAACAGTGCTGGACCTGGACTATAAATATCACTGCTCCTCCTCCTGGACGCTGACACGCCGTCGCCCGCCCGCGAACACGCGAGCCTTTAAAGATTTGACATAAAAGAAGGGAAGATTACATGTGTGCAAAAATGAAAGGATAACGTTTCACTTCCTTCTCTGTGATCTACAAGTCTTTAAATAAAGTTTTGTGACAATAAAGTTTAACTCCTGCAAAGCTTAAATGTGCTTATACTTTATATAAAATAACTGCTAACTGTTGAGTTTATGAAAATGTAAGAACTACAGAACTTATTTGACAAACTTTCTATCCTTTGTGGAAGGAGTTCATCTCAGGCTGTAACAGCTGCAGTGAAATCTCCATAAATCTCATCAATAAACGGCTCCGGTTGTGATGATAAGAGACACAAGTCTCGTGTGATTTTGCGTAGTCTCGCGAGACCGGAGAGTCGTTGGAGGAAGGACGAGAAAAAGAAGCCGGAAACGTGAGTGAGAGCTGGAGAGAGGAGTTTGTCCTGGAGCACAGAGTGAGCAACAGTTGGTGTTTGTACATTTACTTTCACTGAAGCTGCAGTGGACACACTGGAGGTCATTTAATCATTTAATATGACCACACACATCACAATCTACTGGACAAAAACCTTTTATGATCATAGAGCCCAGGAATTCCCTCTTAATATCGCACACACACAAATGTGTCCTGCAAGTCTCCCGGCCTTCAGTTACCCACGAGGACTTTTAGGATTTTCAAAAGTTAAACTGTGTGTAAAACATGGCACATGCTCCACAGCAGTGACTGCAGCAGCAGCAGCAGCAGTGACTGCAGCAGCAGCAGCAGCAGCAGCAGCAGCACGGTGCTGCAGGGCCTGAGCGCGAGCGTGTGTGAGTGTATAGTCAGTGAGCGCTCGGTCACGTCTCAGCAGCTTTCTCAGAGCCGCCGCTCCCTCGGGTCTGGACCGTACGTTCTGCAGAGTCACAGCTTCTCTGGGGAACGGTGGGAAAAGCTGGGCTCAGCTCAGCAGCCGCTCGCTCATCCATCTCTGCAGGGCATTGTGGGTAGATTTGTCCCCTCGTCCCCGTGCTGGGACACAGATCTGTGCTGCAGAGGCTCCGGCTGACCCGGCCTCTTCTGTCTGTCCATTTGTTGATTTAGGCTGCGGCGCTGTTTTTGGGTTTTGACTGTGGCGTGAAGAAGAAGAAAGAGAAGAAGAAGAAGGAGAAGGAGAAGAAGAAAAAGGAGGAGGAGGAGAAGAAGAAGAAGAAGGCGACGGCAGCACTGGGCAAAGTGCTGCTGCAGCAGCAGCGTCCGCTCCACGCCTCCTTAATAATGGAAGCCGTGTATTAGCCGTGACAGTATCATTTATGGGCGCGCTGCACGCCGCGACGGGCCGGCCGTGGGATGCTATCGTTTAAAAGCAATATGGAGAGGAATTATTTATGAGGGCACGTTTCACACACACACACACACACACACGTGGACACACCTCTCTTCCTCTCTGCAGTGCTGCACCGTGAAGGGCAGCACTGCACTTTGTGTGTGTGTACTTGTACATACACCTTTGTGAGGACACAGACTTGGTTGGTTCTAAGGTTAAAGGTCAGAGTCCTCACTCATAACGCTGGACCAGAATGTGTGTGTGTACAGCTACACGGCACCAGAACACCAAACACACAGCGGAGCTTCCCAGGCTAGAACTGGGTGTGGTTTGATGGGATGGGCGGGGCTTTTTCCCCCTATTAGCAACATCATTACATTTGTTTTATGCCTTCAATCCTGAGTGCAGCAACAACAACAGCAACAGCAGCAGCAGCAGCAACAACGACAACAATAATAACAATAACAACAACAACAACGTCCAAAAAGTCCAAAGTGACTTCTGTGTTTTGTGACTTTTCCACAAACAGCTGTTTCTGTTTCAACTATTACAGCAAAGAGTAAATGTGATGAATGTAAATAAGTGAGAACGTGAAGGACCTGCAGCTGTGTCTCATTTTAAATCATCAAGAAGAATGACTTTAAGGAGCCTTACAAGAAGACCCTTATTTCTAACTTAGTGGACTTGTCTTTTACTGTGTTATTGTTCTAAATCTACTGATTTACAGGGATTTACAGGATTATGAACGTATTCCTGTGGCCTTCACATCCCATCACAACTCTAGGGTATATAAATACAGTAGATTTGCACAAGTTATTTACCATGTTCACAAACTACATGACCTCCCAATGTCACGCTTGATTTGACGCGGCAAAAGACACCAGTGTGAGGCGTCCAGCAGGGGGCGACACTTTGGTTTTAGCTGCTAAAGTAAAGTGCTCCTGAACTCATAAGAGACAGAAACAAGGAATATAAACGTCCAACTGTTCGATTCACACGTGTGAAACCTGGCGACTTCTTCAGAGCAGCGGTGTGTGCGATGTCGACTTTGACGCTGTTTGCACGGACGTGGACACAAACACGCAGCTGTGTGTGCGTGTGTGTGAACACAGTCAGGAGTTATTGGTATAAATAGTGTCCAGCGTGTCCTCTGTGTCCACCGCTGCTGCACTTACTTTACTTAAAAACAGACTCTGATTCAATTATCCAAGAATCTCCTGAAGCTCCGAGTTCAGGGACACGGAAGAGTTTTAACGTCAGCGGCAGAAACAAAACGCTGGTGTGTTTTGTTTTCTTACCTCTGTGTGTGTGTGTGTGTGTGTGCGTGTGCATGCTTGCGCGTGTGCATTCACACCCCAGTCCAGATAATTAAAGAGCAGATGTGAAGCTGGGGCTGCTGTCACCTCAACACAGGTAACTGCGTCAGCATCTCACACACACACACACACACACACACACACACACACACACACTTTTTAAAATAAATAAATGCAACAAACAAACAAGCCGCGTCAAAAGAGAAGAAATGGTAAAAAAATACTAATGTTGGAAAAACTGGTGGACGTGGACGGACAGAAATGTGCCGTAACAGAGGTCAGTGAGTACATGTGTGTCCTCACTGTAACTGTCTGTATGTGCACGTGGAAACATGTGTGCATGCCTGTCTCTCTCTCTCTCTGTGTGTGTGTGTGTCTCATCATGTTTGCCTCTAAAGTTTCACAGCCCAGCAGGAGAGGCTGCAGCCGCAGGGACTCACTGCACACGGCGCCAGCACACACACACGCACGCACACACGCGCGCGCGCACACACACACACACACACAGTGCCTAACCCTAACGCTCTGCTCCTCATCAGAGGATTTTCAAAAACGTGTCAGACGACAGACAAACTTAACTTTTATAACCAATTTTTAACGTTTTTAATCCAGAGAAAACACAGATTAGACGCAGGACCACACAAACACTTTCAGGGAGGAGATTCCAGGGATTTGGGAAACTCTCACAGGAACTTGCGTGATTTAACGTGACTTCAGAATAGAAACAGATCAAATGGAGGTAGACTCATCAGTTAATCCCTCACACTATAGGATCATTTAGCCAGATAATCTCTTCAAATCAGGCTGAAATCTGAAGACGATTGTCACAAGGACCAGATCGTGACCAAAATCTGGCCAATTACCCTCTAATATGGGGGCGGGATTAACCCTTACCCTAACCCAGGTCTTAACCCTGAAAAAGGAGAAAATTTCCTCACGAACAAGTCTTTACTAATCCCTCATCTAATAAAATCTGCATCTGCTTCACTCAAGAATAAGTTTCCATCAGCATCGGACTGGAAACAACAAGAGTTTGTGTCGCTCTGTAAAACCTGCACCAATCCTGAACTAAACCGGCACCAAACCTGAACTAAACCTGAACCAAACCTGCAACAAACCTGAACCAAACCTGCAACAAACCTGAACCAAACCTGCAACAAACCTGCAAACCTGAACCAAAAACCTGCCTGCAACCAACTAGACAAACCTGCAAACAAACCTGCAACAAACCTGAACCAAACCTGCACCAAACCTGCACCAATCCTGAAACCTGAACCAAAAACCTGCACCAAACCTGCAAAACCTGAACAAACCTGAAAAACCTGCAACAACCTGCAAACCTGCAAGACCACAACCTGAACCACCTGAAAAAACCTGCAACCAAACCTGAACAAACCTTGAAACCTGCCAAGGCCTGAACCAAGCCTGAACAAACCTGAACCAAACCTGCAAGCCTGAAACCCAAACCCTGCAAACCTGCACCAACCTACCACCTGACCAAACCTGCACCTGCCCCACCTGCCCAAGAACCAAACCTGAACCCTGCAAACCCTGCCTGCACCAAACCTGAACCAAACCTGAACCAAACCTGCCAAACCTGACCTGCAACAAAAACCAACCAAACCCAAACCTGCACCTGCCTGCAACCTGAACAAACCTGCAACCTGAACCTGCAACAAACCTGAACCAAACCTGCAACAAATCCTGAACCAAACCTGCACAAACCTGAAAACCTGCAACCACCAAACCTGACCAAATGCTGCACCAAACCTGAACCAACCTGAACCAAACCTGCACAAACCTGAACCAAACCTGCAACAAACCTGAACCAAACCTGAACCAAAACAAACCTGCAAAACCTGAACCAAACCTGCAAAACCTGCACCAAACCTGAACCAAACCTGCAAACCTGAACCAAACCTGCATCAAACCTGCAAAACCTGAACCAAAACCTGAACCAAAACCTGCACCAAACCTGAACCATACCTGTACCAAACCTGCAAGCCTGCACCTTACCTGCACCAAACCTGCACCAACCTGAACCAAACCTGCAAACCTGCAACCAAACCTGACCAAACCTGCAAAACCTGAACCAAACCTGCAACAAACCTGCAACCAACACCTGCACCAAACCTGCACCAACCTGAACTAAACCTGCAACAAACCTGACCAAACCTGCACAAACCTGACCAAATGCACCAAACCTGAACCAAACCTGCAAACCTGCAACAACCTGAACCAAACCTGCAACCTGCAAAACCTGCAGACAACCTGAACCAAGCCCAACCTGAACCAAACCTGAAAACCAAACCTGCACCAAAATCCTGTGCACCTGCAACCAAACCTGAAACCTGAACCAACCTGTGCACAAACCTGCAACAAACCTGCACCTTAAAACCTGAACCAAACCTGCACCAAACCTGAACCATACCTGTACCAAACCTGTACCAAACCTGAACCTAACCTGCACCAAACCTAACCAAACCTGAACCAAGCCTGCACCTGCCAAACCTGAACCATACCTGCACCAAACCTGCACCTTACCTGCAAACCTGCACCAAACCTGAACCAAACCTGCACAAACCTGCACCAAACCTACCTGCAACCTGAAAACCTGAATGAACTGTGAACCATACCCTGAACCAAACCTGCACCTTACCTGAACTGCACCTTACCTGAACTAAACCTGCACCAAACCTGCACCAAGCCCTAGAGAGAACATCAGTGATTTAACAGCACACAGGAGAGGTTGATCCACTGCTGCCACCATCATCAGTGATTTAACAGCACACAGGAGAGGTTGATCCACTGCTGCCACCATCAGTGACTTCAAACGTCTTCTATTGTTACTTCAGCGTGACTCTACTCAACCTGTAGTCCACATGGAGACCAAAACATGGTCCTAATGAGGCAGAACTTCATCTCTGAGGAACCAGTTAAGTTTGGTTAAGGTTAAGCATGAACTGGTTAAGATTAAAGTTAGAGACTTTGTTTAGTGTGTTTAACATGAAAGGAAGTCAATGCAGTGCAGCTGCTCAGACCTGTGTGTGTGTGTGTGTGTGTCTGTGTGTGTGTGTGTGTGTGTTGCACTCCATCAGGACCACTGCAGACAACAGTAATGAAGCTAAAGAAGACAACAGGGACAATTAAAGGCAGGTTACACACACACACACACACACACACACACACACACACACACACACACACACACACACACACACACACACACACACTGCTCTCAGACACACGTGGGTTTTACTGGTTTTTAATTGAAAGGCTGAAGTGATTACAGACTCACAATCACTTCTGCTTCCTTGTCCTCAATCAATAATGACACAAAAAAACTGAAAACCTAATCAGCTTAGAGCTGTCTGTCACCACCAGACCTGTCTGTCTGTCTGTGTCACTGTGTGTGTGTGTGTGTGTGTAGGGAAGACATGCTTTTAATTTACGTGACGGTGAGGATGACAGACGTTAACACGTCAGATTAATTACAGGTGAGAACGAGAAGCTGCTGCTGCTGAAGCTACTGCTGCTGCTGAAGCTACTGCTGCTGCTGCTGCTGAAGCTGCTGCTGCTAAAGTTGCTGCTGCTGAAGCTGCTGCTGCTGCTGCTGCTGCTGCTGAAGCTGCTGCTGCTAAAGTTGCTGCTGCTGAAGCGTTTTTTTTTACATCACTGTAATAACGTGACAATTTATGTTACCGGAACTATTCTGTTTCTGAAAGCTAAGAACTTGCACTTTATTGTGTATCGTGAATACAATGTTTTAAAATGCAGTAAAGTGTAAATAACTGCCAGATATTAAAGGTTTTTAACATTTTATGGTTAAAATAAGCAAAAGAAATTCCAGGCAGACAATTTAAGACTTATGTCTTAAATTGTTAAAGGGTTAATCAAACTCCTGATCCAGACCTTCTTTCTGTGAGGCAACAATCCTGGCCACTGCAGCGCTGAGTGCCACACTTTCACGTGTGTGTGTGTGTGTGTGTGTGTCACCAGCAGCACTCACACCTCAGGATTTACACTCAGGCCTTTTACAAGTAATGACTTTGCTCATTTTCAAAGTTGCTCTACAAAATGATTCCACCACTCTGACGCTGTCACTTTTCCCAGATTGATTTCCTTGTTTCCGGGCAGCGGCCGCCGCTTCCACCGCCGCGTAAATCAACGAGCACAGACGTTAAAAACTGGAATCTTTAAGTAAAGTGTAGTTAAAGCTCCACTCTGTGGTTTCTGCTCTCTGACTGAGGCTGTTTGCGTGACAGGCCGTCAGACTGCTGTGACGTCCTGGGGCTGCACCCTCGGGACCTGCTGAGGACGTGTCACTCACTCACTCACTCACTCACTCACTCACTCACTCACTCACTCACTCACTCACTCACTCACACACACACACACACACTCGGAGAGAAAGAAAAGAGTGTGTCCGCTCTCCAGATGGACTCTGAGTCTTTACAGGATCTGCCAGCAACAGCTTGCAGTGTGTGTGAGGAAAACAAAGATGACGGATTAAATGTCATGTGGAGCGGAGAGAGAGAGAGAGAGAGAGAGAGAGAGAGAGAGAGAGAGAGATGATTGGCCATTATTAAGGATAAAGGAGAACATGGAGGACGATCTGCTGCTGTTGTTGTTGTCAGATGATGAAGAACGTGCCTCCTCACCCTCGGCTCTTACGCTACAGTGAGCAGTTTACCTTCTTTATAAGGACCTATGATGCAAACTAAGTGTGTTTTGAGTCAAACCACAGTCTGACGATCATTTCTGCTCCGGTCGAGTTTCTGTGTTATGGGTAAGAATTGACGTGTCATAATTATTATAATTACACGTCAGATAAAGACAGAACTACACAAAATGCCTCTCTTCTGTGACCTCTGTGACCTCTCTGCTCCATCTATCACGGATTCTTCCTCCCTTTTCCTCTCTGTGCTGAGCGATCGCCCTCACACACACACACACACACACACACAGGATGCTTAATGAGACCAATTAACTTATTTACAACAAGGCAAACGACTCAATTTCTTTTCGCTGGGCGGAGCAGAGCGCAGGGAAACACAATGTTAGGGTTAATCAGCAGAGGCAGGAGGGCGGGGAGGAGTTTACAGGAGAAGAAGAAGATGATGATGAAGATGAAGATGATATAAAAAGGCTGAGGCAACATAATCTCTGAGCGACTGAGACACAGTCACTGACAGAGTCTTCACCTGGCTGGTTTTTACACTCAGCTCCAGAGTCACTGTGATGGTTAAATGTCATGAGACAAACCAGCGTCACAGGACCAGAGAGAGAGAGAGAGCAAGGAAGTGACTCTGATTCTTAGATGCATCCATTTCAATGATTTCAATCTTAAATAACGTAAAATAGACGGTACGAAGAGGTGGAAACTCAGCAATGAATGAGTGAGAGAGAGGACGTGTCACTAGATCAAAGGTCACGCATGAATGAGTTCAATCAAACTCAAATGACCTGGAGGTCACAGAACATCTAGACTGGTCAGTGTGGAGGCAACTGTATTCCATCACGATATTTGTGACCATCACTAACCAAATTTCAAAATAAAAGTCTCCGTGATCTAAAATTCACAATAAAATGAATTGAATAATTAAGCACACGTACAGAAATTAAATGGTGGACCACATGAAACTGATTGGAGGTACGCATGTGGTCCACGGGCCGCATGTTTGAACCACAACATAACAACCACAGCTGCACAAGAAACTTCACGATGGTGTGACACAATCACACATTCACTGTGACATTATGAGCACATTAATGTTTCTTTTTAAATACTCTTGTATAAGAACACAAAGACTGAGTATAAATGTAATACTTTCATGTAAATATCAATATTGTCACAACATTGATACTTTAACCACCGACCTGTGTGTGTGTGTGTGTGTGTACACAGATCAATACTCTCATAGATCATGACTCTACACTGATAGCTGAACACATGAATTCACATCAGACGTCTGCTCAGAGTCATTGATCAGCACGAGAGCGACGAGGCTGCTGCAGCAGGAACACACACACACACACACACACACACACACACACACACTCTTAATTCAAGTCTTAATTCATTCATTCCTGTTTTAAATCAGTATCAGCAGATCGTTCCGTCTCCAAACCACAGACAGAGACAAACTATGAAGACGAGTCGTACCACCTTAAAAACAGCTGGCAGGGTGTGATTTAAGTGCAGGGTGTGAAGGGGTTACTGAGGAGGAGGAGGAGGAGGAGGAGGAGGAGGATGCTTTAATAGAGCCTGCAGCTAATTGCTCTGGTGGCATCTTAAAGTCAGTCTCCCCCAAAAGCCCTTGGAGCCTGAGCACTGCTGCTAACACAAGAGATGCTGACACAGGAGAGGAGAGGAGAGGAGAGGAGAAACGTGGCATGGAAGGAGAGGAAAGAAAAGAGAAGACATGAGAAGAGAGGAGAGGAGGAGCAGGATAATAACTGGGCAGTAAAAGAAGGAAAAGCGAGCTGGAGTTTCTCCTCACGCACCAGAAAACAAAGTGAGGCTGCCGCTGCTGTGAGTTATTCCTCAGGTCAGGAGAGAGCAGCTCGGCTACAGCCACACAAATTATCCTCCTCACCCCCCGCCTCACTCCCCCCTCCTCCCCACTGCAGAGGGAGGGAGGAGGAAGGAGGGAATAATACACCCCCCCAACCTAAGCTTGTCATTTCAGCTCAGCCCAGTGCAGGACCAGCCCACAAAATAGAAATATCACTTTCTCTCCCCCTTGTACTCCCCCTCCACAAAACAACTCCCCCCTCCTCCTCTCAATCACACGAGAGGAAGTTGTAACAAAATGCAAAGAGGAGAAAGTTCAGAGTTGAGTTCTTTAATGTGTGAGAGCAAGAACAAGTGGTTTCTGTCTGAAGAGACGAGACGCAGCTTCTCTGTCCACGACAAGCAGCTGTGGACACTGAAGCTGCTGCTGAAACTGCTGCTGCTGAAGCTGCTGCTGAAGCTGCTGCTGAAACTGCTGCTGCTGAAGCTGCTGCTGAAACTTCTACTGAAGCTGCTGCTGAAACCTCTACTGAAGCTGCTGCTGAAACTTCTACTGAAGCTGCTGCTGAAAAAAAAAGAAGCTGCTGCTGCAAGCTGCTGCTGAAGCTGCTGCTGAAGCTGCTGCTGAAGCTGAAGCTGCTGCTGAAGCTGCTGCTGCTGAAGCTGCTGCTGAAGAAGCTGCTGCTGAAGCTGCTGCTGAAGGAAGCTGCTGCTGGAAACTGAAGCTGCTGCTGCTGAAGCTGCTGGCTGCTGCTGAAGCTGCTGCTGAAACCGCTGCTGAAGCTGCTCCTGAAGCTGCTGCTGAAGCTGCTGGTGAAGCTACTGCTGAAACTTCTACTGAAGCTGCTGCTGCTGAAGCTGCTGCTGAAGCTGCTACTGAAGCTGCTGCTGAAGCTGAAACTTCTACTGAAGCTGCTGCTGCTGAAGCTGCTGCTGAAGCTTCTGAAGCTGCTGAAGCTGCTGCTGAAGCTACTGCTGAAACTTCTACTGAAGCTGCTGCTGCTGAAGCTACTGCTGAAGCTGCTGCTGAAGCTGCTGCTGAAGCTTCTGAAGCTACTGAAGCTGCTGCTGAAGCTACTGCTGAAACTTCTACTGAAGCTCCTGCTGAAGCTTTTGAAGCTGCTGAAGCTGCAGCCGTCAGGAGGAGGAGTCACAGAGGAGAGATCCCTCTCAGGTTTAATGTTAGTTTAAGGTCAAAGGTCAGGCATTTAGTCTGTGAGTGTCCTCACTAAGACTGCTGTACAAAAGTGTGTATGTGTGTGTGTGTTTGTGTGTGTGTGTACGCATGTGCGTAGCAGGGACACTGACCTTGAGGACAGTCGGAAGCTGCAGTGTTGTGTGTGTGTGTGTGTGTGTGTTGTGTTGCGTTGCGACAGCTTGCCAACCAAACCCCGGCGCTCCAACATCTGGCTCACATCTTCTTGAGACAGCGAAAGCTGGAAACCCTGAGCTGCCTCCTCCTCCCCCCTCAACCCCCCCCTCCCACACAACACACACCTGACTATTTCATTCTTTCACTCAGCTGTTGTGAGTCACATCCTCAACAGTAAGTAAAACACAAACTAAATGTGGACGAAGACAGATCAGACACCACAGCAGGTGTTTGATTGGGGGACCTGAATAAAATCTCCCTTGACCCATCTGTGGGTCCTGACCCAGTGTCTGGGAACCACTGGACTAAATAGTAGCAAAAGCTGTTTATGTAGATTGTAGAGGAAAATGATGAATGAAAACATCACACAAATCTTAATCTCAATCCCACGCCAGTGATCAGATTAATTTACTAACAAAAGCACATCCACTAAAGTGATGATTCAGCTTCTTAACCAAACCAATCCTTAACCAGAACTAGTTAATATCTAACCTTTAACCGTGTTAGTGATGTTAGTTTATCTAAATGAAAGTGACTCGACTAATCCTAATCCTAAAACCCCTGACACGTTGAGAGGATCAAACAAACAACTCGTTCTAAACTTAACTAGATCCTTAAGAAATGAGATTCTGCCTCATTAGGACCAGGTTTTTAGTCTCCATGAGGTCCTGACGAGGTCAGTGTGTGTGGTTTTAATTGGTGAGTGTGTGGACGACACAGATCACTTTCATCTGCAGCACAGAGGCTTTTCCTGGATTAAGACTCTTCAGTGTGAGTGTGTGTGTGTGTGTGTGTGATGGGGTGGGGGGGGCGGCACCAAGTTATGCAGATGAGATGTTAATGAGGTAAAATCGTGAATGAAGTCTAGAGCAGAACAAACCACACAGACAGACTGTGGGAATGAGGAGGCAGCTGCATCCTTCATTCCTTACTTCTCCTCCTCACTTTCACTCGTCCTTCCTTCTTTACATCTTTTATGGCCTACACTCCCTCCTTCCTACCTCCCCTACCACCTTGTTCATTCCATCCTTTCTCCTTCTCTTGCATTTGTCTCGTTTTATTTTGTAGTTTTAAATGTTTGACGTGGACAAAAACAACGATTTACTGCAAATGTAACACAAGTCGTTTACTCCATTCATACATAATAATACAATAATATTTACACCTTTTAAGAAGATGTCAGTAGAGGAGGCGGGGTTTAATACATCTTGAAGACAGATTAGGATTAACTCAGAGGTTTTTATTTATTTCTAATTTAACCCGTTTTATAATTCAAAATAATAATAATAACCATTACAGTGATAATAATAATCAATATTTGAAGATGGAAACATAAAAAGTGCAGTGGTGGCTCGTCAACAGGGGGCGCTAGAGTGTCACGAACCATGTCAGATAGAACGATAATCTGAACGTGCAGATTTAGAGATGATGTGGGGCAGAAATGTTTCATTGTGTTATAAAAGTCACTTATCTCATGCGCCTTATTTCACCTTAATCTCAGGTAAAGGGGAAAAGTGTCAGGGAATAGTGACGTAGAGCAGGGGGCGGGATTATCTTTGTGTCACTCCATATGATGGATTTATGTGGAATAAATCAGACTGGAAGGATCTTTGGACGACGTCAGGCAGGTGAACGTGTGAATGTGTCCCTGCTGTAACTCCACACCTCCTCCTCCCTCCTCCTCCTCCCCCAGGGAGGGAGGACATACTGTTTGCCAGATGCAGCAAGTACTATTTAGGAAGTGACAGCTAATAAACAATGACAAATTTATGGTGTTGCTGCAGGACAGACGGACAGAGAGAGGAGGAGGAGGAGGAGGAGGAGGAGGAGGAGGTGCTGACTGGACGCTCCGACACAAACACAGCAGGTTTATGGTCTCATCTCCACACGTCGTGCACACGTTTATGAAGCTGCTGCATTAATAAACGTGAGGGGCGGAGCTTTGACTCTCTGCAGCACGTTCACTTATTCACACGTTCACTCACTCACAGTTTAACTCAACTTTTCTCTGATTTACAGCCACATCAGAGTTAAAGTCGCAGTGCAGAGTTTAACCACAGACATCTTTACATTAAATCCTTTAAATCAACATAGAATCAAAAATGTGTCACTTGTCATAATTGGCTGATTAATAAATGATAATTGGCAAATGTTGGAACTTTTATTTGTGTACCAGCACTTATTTGTAATTGTAATTATTTGTCTAATTCTTGATTATAATTGTGAATAATCATTTTTCGACTGCTCTACGAGACTTTCACACGCTCTCGTTCGATTCCGCTGTGAATACGTTTTTTTATTATAAAACAAGAACACGTTTAGTTTTCTTCATTAAAGATTTGTTTGTGTTTAATCACCTTTCTGTTCCCCAGTTTTCCTTTCACCTCAACCCGTCTTGGCAGACGCCGCACACTGTGTGAACTCTGCTCTGTAAACATGGTGAAGGTTTCTGACGTGGACGACGCTGCACACGTGACATCGTCCTGAAACATCGCGACATCGACGACTGTTTCATAAACAGCTGACGAGTCGTGAGAGAGAGAGACTATAGAAGGAGCATGTCAGTACATTTTAGAGGACACAGCCGAGTGTTTTGACAGTATTAGCTTATGACTCCTCCTTCTCCTCCCTCCCTCCCTCCCTCACCCATCCACTCCTCCTCTCTGCACCCTTGAAAGCCTGCGGTGACCCAGGACGTGGCGGCCAAATGAATTGCCCGGGCTCTGAAAAAACCTCTGCGAGCCATTACAGCGAGGAGCTGCTCGCCGTACCTGTGCTGAGTCAGCAGTCTCACTCACTCTATCCGTCTAATGGACAGCACGGAGATTTAATTAGCAGGAAGCCACGGGCGGGTTATGGGGGTGGGGGTGTGTGTGTGTGTGTGTGTGTGTCTGTGTGAGTGTGTGTGTGAGTGTGTGTGTCTGTGTGAGAGAGGGAGAGGCAGCAGCAAAGGGACGATCTCATATCTGTGTGTGTGTGGTCACTGAGTGGTCGACCCCTGCTGCCGCCGTCTGGAAACCCTGTGTATCAGATCTATACTCTTATCATCAGAGTCCTATGTGTTCGTCTGTTTGTCCTACACAACCACACAAAGGGGGGGGGGCCTGTGGTAAGGTCATCGGGGTCAAACTGTCTCACTGTGAGAGTTTGTCCTCAGTGATGAAGAGGACCAGGTCAAGATTAGTTTGACCCTTGACCTTTAAGAAATTGCAAACATGATGTGTTTAAAGGTGCAGTACGTAACTTTTGTTGTTCTTCATGAACAGAAACAAAGTAAATGTGATTTGTTTGATGTCAAGGAAACTATGTCCTTGTTTCCTCTCTCCTCTCCTCTTTCCTCTCCTCTGTTCCCTCACACAGTGACTGCATTGTAACAGGATTATGTTTTGATTTAAATAGAAAGAGTAAGAACAGCAAGTTAACACACACACACACACACACAGAGGACAGGAGAGAGTGGACGTCTCCTCCTCTTCCTTTCACCACAACCTGTCTTGGCAGGTGTCCATGAGACGTTTACTGATGATTCGTCACCGTTTTCAGACATTAAACTACGTAAAGCATCTTAGAAATTCCCAGAGCCAAAGCAGACAGAGAATTTGACTTGTAACTGGAGAGTTGCCGGTTTGAATCCTGAGCAGGAGTTCCTATGAGCAAGGCTAGCGAACCAACCAACAAGGTAACGACAAATAAAACAACTTCTCCATACATCAGTCACCTCCTCAGACCTCTGACCACCTGACACGGTGGTGTAGTGGTTATCACTATTGCCTCGCAGCAAGTCGGTGCTGGGTTTGATTCCCGTGTTCTAACCTTGGACACGTTTGGTCAGGAAAGTGTGGACTGAGTTCCTGTTGTATGAAGACAAGAGGCTTTCTGTGTTTTCTGCCTCAGCGCTCGGAGCTGAAAGTTCGACTTTAAAGAACAAAAGAGAAAACGAGAGAAGCTGCAGGAACACGGGGAACTTTTGATTCGTTGTTTTTGGCTCCACAAAGGTGAAACGTCAACTTGAAACATGGAATATCAGAGCGGAGAGCGCAGAGTAATGGCTAACAACATAAACCTGCAGTGGCTGTGAGAGAAGTGAAGCCTTTTTTCTTCTTCAGATTCAACCTCGAGCTCAGGAGTAAAAACTCAGAGTAATATAAAAAACATCGTATCTTCATGATTCTGATTTGTACTGAAAAAAGAATATGGTCGTCTTTCCTTGTGCGATATGACACACGCGGGTGCACTTCTCTTCACTTAGACATCGTGATGCATCGTTATATGATTGTCTCGTCATATATTGATTATCACAGAGTCGTTGTATCGTGGATCATGTATCACATATTCTATGGCCCGCCCCTAATGTTACGATAATTTCCCCTTTTCTTACTGCGAATAATGAATGTGCATCATTTAAATTTAAAGAATCACTGCATTGCTACAGTTATTTACTCTGCAAACTTTTTATTTTTCAAACCAAACATACTGTAAATACTGAACTCAGCTGTTTGGACAATCATACAGAGACATTTTGGACAAAGCAAGGACAATAAAGACATGGTTTGACTTTGAGTTCAGTGTGGTAGAACTTGACTGACCTGCACAGACCTCAATCTGACCTTTAACCCTCATCCAGCACCTTTGGACTGAACTGGAACAGAGATTATGAGCCAGAAACTTCTCGTCACTGCTGAACAGACACTATTCACCACAGAGACATTTCAGAGGAGTGTTCACAGAAGCTGAGTTTTAATATGTCATTATGTAAAATGTCAGTTAAAGATCAATTCTGTTTCACAATAAAAGCTCTGAATTCTGGATGAATTTTTTTGTGAAGAACGAACAAAGCGAATCATTTAAACCACTGCTCTATCATGTGTAAAACACACACACACACACACACACACAGATCACTGCTGACTTATCTGTTTTTCTTTTGTAAAGTTTTCCTTCCCGACCGCAGCAGCAGCAATGTCTGCTGCAGCAGCAGCAGCAGCATCTGCAGCGTCTTCTGCAGCAGCAGCAGCAGCAGCAGCAGCAGCAGCAGCATCAGCTCTGTGCAGATAAACAGCCAGGGATTCAGCGCCTGCCAGAGCCTTGTGGCTTGGCACACCGTGCCGCCACAGCCTCATTATCCTGCCCGCTCTACTTAATTCACCACCAACACCCAAACCCCCCCCCACACACACACACACACAACGCATCCCAAACCAACACTCACTCACTCACACACACACACACACACACGTGTGACTGAGGGCAGCGCTGCAGAGAAACACTTCAATAATTCAGTTTAAAAAAAACTCCACCTCCGCTAATCCTTCACGTGTCAATAATTAAAAATGAACATCTGATGGTGTGGACTGCACACACACACACACACACACACACAGGGAAAACAACAACAACGACAAAAGAGGAGTCCTGCTCCCACAGAAGGAGCTCTTTGTGTTCTTCACCTCCTGGACTCAGGCCAGAGAGTCGCACACATTTTCCTCAAATATGCAAAGAGCTCAAACCTCCGGCTGCAGTTAAAGCTCTCTCTGTCTCTCTCTCTCTCTGTCTGTCTCTCTCACTCTCTCCGTTTCTCTCTCTCTCTCTCTCTCCCACTCTGTCTGTCTGTCTCTCTCTCCTTCTCTGGTTGACCCACTGATGACCATCACAGAGGAGGCTCAGAGAACCACCTCCTCCTCCTCCTCCTGCACCTTGTTGTTCTAAATTCTCCTCCGTCCTCTCCTTCCACAGAGCAAAGAAATCCTCACGTGTTTGTGTTGAGATTATTGTGAGAACACAGATGCTGGGTCTGGTTTCTCAGGTACTGGTCCAGGTCTCACGCAGAGCGGCGTCGTGGTCTTGCCAAACACCTCACATGGAAAACTGCTGAATATTCAGGATTCTCTAATTAATCAAGTCATCGTCACATTCCTCTCAACCTCCAACTGCACTTTTGACGAGGACTCAGAGACTTTAAATCTTTAAAATCTACACAAAAAAAAACAAATATGTCAGAAAACTTAAATATCTGACAAATATCCCAAATATTTGAATCAATAAGAGACGTTCACGTAAAAAGGATCAGGAATATTTTTAAAATGTGTCAAAATCATCAGATATTTAAGACTAAGAAAAGTCTTAAATATCTCTTTTTTTTTTGCAAATAACTATAAATATAACTGTAAAATTTGGCTAAAACTATTTTATTTTTTCATTTATTTTAAAATATGTAAAATACCAGGAGAGACAAAAATCATAAAAAAATGTATCGAAAATATTTACTTTTAAAGCAAATAATTACAAATATACTTGTAAAGTACGTAAAATAATTATTTTCTTCAATAATTTCTCGTGTGAAATCCACAGAACCATTAAAGAAAATATGTGTGTATTTACTGTATATCTGTTAACAACTTAAAACGCTGTAAAATATTGCGCCAAAAATTGGAAAAATACCAGAAAATATTTTAAAATGTGGCCAAAAAAAAAATCAATATGTGAAAATACTCCCAAATACCTACTTTTAAAACAAATAATTACAAACATAAATTATAATAAAAGCAATTTTATAACGTTCTGACCTCCCCCTCCTCTCCTTTATGGGATTTTCTTTGGCTCTCGGTTCTTCTCACTAAGACTTTCAAGATGTACCGACAGAAAGAGTCGATCACAGATTCAGTGAAAGACAATCAAAAGTGAAGCGGATTTGTGACCTGAGAAGATCAGACCTCAGCTGTAGACCTGAGAAGATCAGACCTCAGCTGTAGACCTGAGCTCAGAGTCACTTTCATCTCTTTCTACAGCAGAAAAAACTGCGCGGGACCACCTGTCCCTGCACCAACACAAGGTTCTGCTCTTACTTTTAAAGAGATATTTCAGCAAAGTTTAAATGTTGATGATTAAAGAGGTGGAAACATGACAACGTCTCCAGGATTATGAGTCCAAACAAACACACAACTACTTTTCCCATCATTCAGTGCAATCATCAGGTCAACTGTCACAGAACCACGAGGAGCCGACACATGAACACACATGTAAAATGAGTGGAATGACCCTTTAAAAAGGAACATTCTGTAGACTGGATTTTAAACTGTTGATAAAAACCTCAGACTCTGTTCTGTTGGCACAGAGACGACAGAGTCTGGACCCTGGTGGGGTCTCGGGTGAGAGGGTTCCTGTTGCTAAGGACGACGCGCCGGTCCTTAGCAACAGAGACAGTTATTCTCAGCAGCTGGCACAACACAAGTAGCAGCAGCAGCGCGGCTGCATTCCTGCAGGACAACCTGCTTAGAAAAGACGGTGAGTTTGACCTTTAGAGAAGTGACGATGGTGAAGATGAAAAAGAAGAGTAAAAACAACAACGCCGTGGTTTTTAAAGTCGAGAAAACAATGAAAGACAGGAAACACGATGACGTACTTCCTGTTTTTGTGATTTAAAAATGAATGTCTGAAGTCTGATGACAAAGATTCTTTTTTGAAATTATCAAAAAGTATTTTAACATTTAAAAAAATGTAGAATTAAATTAGACCTGAGAACGATCTGTGTTTATAAATCATTATATAAATGTTTCAGACGCACAGTCAGCAGCTAAAATACAACCAGGCACACAACTAACCAACCGACCAGGCACACAACTAACCAGCCGATCACACAACTAACCAACCGACCGGACACACAACTAACCAACCGATCAGACACACAACTAACCAACCGGCACAGGGCACACAACTAACCAACCACGCACACAACTAACCAACCGACCACACAACTAACCAACCGACAGACACACAACTAACCAACCGACCAGGCACACAACCAACCCGACCAGACACACAACTAACTAACTAACCAACCACCAGACACAACTAACTAACTAACTAACCAACCAGACACAACTAACCAACCAACCAGTCAAACAACTAACCAACCGGCACAACAACTAACCAACCAGACACATAACTAACCAACCAGACACACAACTAACCAACCGTAACCAACCAGTCACACCAACCAACCAACCATACACACCTAACCAACCAACCAGTAACACAACTAACCAACCGACCAGACACACAACTAAGCAACCAACCAGTCACACAACTAACCAACCAACCAGTCACACAACTAACCAACCGACCAGACACACAACTAAGCGACCAACCAGTCACACAACTAACCAACCGACCAGGCATACAACTAACCAACCAACCATACACACCTAACCAACCAACCAGTCACACAACTACTCAAGCACTCACTGTGTTTAACATCATCTGTGGTTTTATTGTGAAAACTTCATTTGTTCAGTCTGTGTGTGTGTGTGTGTGTGTGTGTGTGTGTGAGAGAGAGAGAGAGAGAGTGTGTGTGTGGGTTGGTAGTGGTTGGGGGGTAGTTCCCGTGGTTACAGCGTGTACTTCAGGAACCACAGCAGAGTCTGTGGTTTTTACGCCATGTTCAACATAAACAGCTCCACATGACGAGAGAGGAACAGCAGACATGAGGAGGAGGAGGAGGAGAAATGTGAAGAGTGTCGTTGTTGTTGTGAAACCATCAGTGATAGAAGCTGGTACCTGCGACACACACCACACTCCTCTGTTCAACACGCGTGTTAAATGATCTACAGTTGGACATGATTGTTGCTTTGACGACACTCTCTGACCAATCAGAGACCTGCAGTCTGATGACATCACAGTTTAGTTTAGTACGGGCTCAGCTGAACCTCGTCAGGTTCTATCACTGACGGAGGAAAAAGAAAACATGTTGTCTGGGAGTGTCTGGGAGTGTGTTGTGGTGAAAGCAGCAAATATTTGCTCCAAAAAAGGTCAGAAATTGTTGTTCAGTGATTCTTCAGTCACCACAGTGGACACGCACACACACACGCACACACACACAGACACACACTCACAGTTCACTTGTATCAAACCTCTCCAGCGTCGTATGATGTGACAGAAAGATCAATTTCCCGCAGACATTCTGTAGGTTTTTCGAGCGCTGACTCGTTATCACGGCGACACATTCTCCACATCCTCCAATTGTGCTGCAGACGGAGTTTCCTCCAGAAACAAGTGAGGTCACCGCTCTGACCAATCACAGAGCAGCGGGCGGCGGCGGCGGCGGCGGCATGAGTCTGTGATTCTCTGGGAAAACTCGGTTCACAGGGATAATCATATCAACAATAATCAATATTTAAGTATAAACTTAAAATAAAAGTGTGTGTGAGTGGGAACTCTGGCCCAGTAAAGCTGCAGTCATGTGACCTGTTGACAAACTGCTGTTTGTTGCAACACATCACTGTCAATCAACCATGTTACACAAACATCCCAGAATAACTGACCTCTCGTCCCAGTTATTCCCAGACAACGATGTAAAAATCATCCACACATTATTCCAACAGGGTCTGATGTGCTTCTAGTCTGTACATGTGAAAACATTTTGGAATAAACATCTGAATTTCAGATAAAAACAAATGCTTGATTACAAAAAAACTTTCTTTCAATCTCTTTAAAAACAAACAAACAAAACAAATGATTTATCAATGATTTCATTTATAAAAATAAATCTTTCCACTCCATCATCTTTGTCAAACTCACTGACCAGTAGGGGGCCAGTCAAGAAATGTCACAACTTTTCAGTAGTTAAATATGATAAATATTGCACAGAATTTCAAAATAAAAGTTTCTGTGTTCATGTGGAACAATAAACAGTTCACAATAAAAGTTTATGATTCAAAATGAATCAAAACATACAAACAAATAACTAAATTATAACCTGACATTAAGGGGCGGGGCCACAAGTTGCTGTTGCATCTATTACCACAAGGTGGCAGCAGCATCAGACTTCAATTACAAGGTTATGATCTGACTGAATTTTGAAGGAATTAGTTAAAAAAAACACATTTTCACATTTTGTGTTCCCACTAGCCGCCCTGACTCCGCTCTCACCTTGCTCTGATCTGTTGCCATAGCAACCATGGTAGCATCCAAAATAACTTCATGAAGCTTTCAGGCTGTGGTTTATATTTGTTTTATACTCTGACATAACATTATTCATGGTGTCTCTCTAGCGCCACACAATGGCCACACAATATTCTTCACTGTTTTCTTTTTAACTCTTGAAATATTTTACTTTGCAGCAGAAACTTTAAAAACCTGTGAGTTTAAGAGTAAATTAGAAAAACAGGGAGGTGAAAACAGAAGAAGAAGAAGTGAAGCTGAATCATCTGTTTTTACAAAACTGCTGCTGCTGTTGCTGCTGCAACTGATGCTGCTGCTGCAACTGATGCTGCTGCTGTTACTGCTGCTGATGTTACTGATGCTGCAGCTGTTACTGCTGCTGCTGCAACTGATGCTGCTGCTGTTACTGCTGCTGCTGTTACTGCTGCTGCAACTGATGCTGCTGCTGTTACTGCTGCTGCAACTGATGCTGCAACTAATGCTGCTGCTGCGGTTACTGCTGCTGCTGTTACTGATGCTGCTGCTGCTGTAACTGATGCTGCTGCTGTTACTGCTGCTGCAACTGCTGCTGTTAATGCTGCTGCTTACTGCTGCTGCAACTGCTGCTGCTTGCTGCTTACTGATGCTGCTGCTGACTGCTGCTGCTGCTGCTGCACTGCTGCTTGCTGCACTGCTGCTGCACTGCTGCTGCACTGCTGCTGCAGCTGTTACTGCTGCTGCAACTGATGCTGCTGCTGTTACTGCTGCTGCAACTGATGCTGCTGCTGTTACTGCTGCTGCTGCTGTTACTGCTGCTGCTACTGCTGCTGCTGTTACTGCTGCTGCAACTGATGCTGCTGTTACTGCTGCTGCAACTGATGCTGCTGCTGTTACTGCTGCTGCTGCTGTTAATGCTGCTGCTGTTACTGCTGCTGCAACTGCTGCTGCTGTTACCGCTGCTGCTGAACTGATGCTGCTGCTGTTACTGCTGCTGCTGTAACTGCTGCTGCTGTTACTGCTGCTGTACTGCTGCTGCTGCTGCTGTTACTGATGCTGCTGCTGCTGCTGTTACTGATGCTGCTGCAGAGTGAAAAAACTTTTTTACGATTCCATCTCTGTAATTCTGTTTAATTGACTTCACATAAATATGATCTCATCTGCAGTAAATGTGAACATCTTTATTTCAGCCTGTGACGATTCTAAATCACACACGTCAGCGACGCCACCTTTCCCCACCTTTTGTTCCTGAACAGCCACACAAGCCCCGCCCACTACTGCTACAGCCACACCCCCTCCACTCTGTCCAAGTGTGTGTGTGTGTATGACTGCCTGCTAATGGGGTAATGGTGTGTGTGTGTGTGTGTTTATCCTAGAGGTTAAACGGCTGGTGATAGGGGTCACAACCCTGACGACTTGACCTCTGACCTTTCAGCACGTGTCACGCGTCTGTGTGAAAGTGACACCCGCCGCCAACGTCATGAGCCGGCTCGTAAATCACTGAGGGGTGGGATTTAGGGGGGTGGCCTTTGACCCTGCCACTTATTCCTGAGGACACACACACACACACACACACACACACACACAGCAGACAGCTAATGCTCAGATGTAAGAATGGAGGGTTTACGGCCTCAGTGTGTGTGTGTTTTCTTGTATTTGTGACATCTTGAGGACCTCTGTCATAAACACTGATCTCATCAGGACCAGAAGTCCTCAAGGAGACTAAAACACTAAAGTCCTAATGAGGCAGAACCTCATTTCTAGGGATAAAAGCTTTGTTGAGTCCTGAGAAGAGTCACTGTGCAGACCTGTGTGTGTGTGTGTGTGTGTGTGTGTGTGCGCGTGTGCATTTGAAAAGCTCCACCTGTTTGTCAGTCAGCAGGGACTTCCTGTGCAGCTGTCTGCTGTACTTCCTGTGGTAGCGGAGCACTGTGGAGTTCAGTGTTCACGTTCAAACCTGCAGCAAACGTTTCCTCTCGTGTCGATTCCTCAATTACGACGCGACAGAGTTTCACTGACTGAGAGAAATCATGGAAATAAACAAAACTGTAAACTAATGTGGCAAGATTTCAGACAAAAAGATGATTCATGTCATGATTTTGGTCCATGAAGGACATTATTGAGGATTATTTTCATAATCTGTTAATCTGTGGATTATTTTCTCAGTTAATAAAGTCATTGTTTGTTCTGTAAAATGTCAGAAAATGTGGAAAAAGTTTGATCAAACGTGGAAATAATAATGTTTTCAAATGTCTTTCTTTGGAAGGAAAATATTCACGTTTAAGAAGTTAAAAAAAATCGGAGAAAATTCTAATTCTAAAAACATTTAATAATCAATGAATCGAATAATTGCTGCAGCGCTGATTAGATGTAGGTGGTGATCCAGGATTTTCTCTGACACAATAGTCCTTTATTAAATTAAAGGCAAGAAATAATAAACATTTAAGCCTTTTCACATCTATGAGTGTAAAATATAAACTAAAAGTTTGAATATTCAGATCATAAATAATTGTATTGACACTGTGAGACACTGCTCAGCCTTGGCAGAGGTCTCCAGTTTCCTTAATGAAATTTAAGTCTTATCATTTTTTTATTATTAAGTGCATTAAAAAGCACAGAGTGGAGCCAAAGTGCTTCAGGAACCATAGATCAAAACATTCAACACGAAGTGGACTTCAACATATAATCACACTAACGAGGTCAAGTTTTCTGTGGCTCGAGGCAGCAGCAGAAATCTGTGAGGGACACAAACCAACAGGAGACGTGAAGACAGCGGCAGAGACGCCACAAACGTCTCTGTAAAAAGTGCACGTTCAAGTCAAAACATGAGCTAACGTCAGTGTCACCTGCACTGCGTGTGTGTGTGTGTGTGTGTGTGTGTGTGTGGAGGTGTCAGTGTCTGAAGAAGAAGAAGAAGTCAGCACAAGTGACGCTGACGAGGACGACATCCAAGACTCACGACACACGACACCAGGGAGAGGGAGGGAGGGACCAGAGAGGGAGGGAGGGAGGGACCAGAGAGGGAGGGAAGGGACGAGAAGGAGTCGAGGAAACAGAACAAACGCAGAGTGAACGGACGACTGAAGAACAGTGAATCAAACGTGTTCATTAAAAAAAATCAGCTGCATTTTTATCTGAGTGAAACTTTAAATAATAACCAACAACCAACAACTTAACTTCCCAACAACTCAACAATTCAACAACCCAACAACCAACAACTTTCAACAACCAACAACAACAACCCAACAACCAACAACTTAACATCCCAACAACTCAACAACTCAACAATTCAACAACCCAACAACCAACAACCAACAACCAACAACAACTCAACAACCAACAACTCAACAATTCAACAACCCAACAACCAACAACTTAACATCCCAACAACTCAACAATTCAACAACCGACAACCAACAACCCAACAACTCAACAACCAACAACTTAACATCCCAACAATTCAACAACCAACAACTTAACATCCCAACACTTCAACAACTCCAACAACAAACAACCAAATAACAACTCAACAATTTAACAACCAACAACCCAACAACTCTACAACCCAACAACCAACAACAACATGCCAACAATTAAACAACCCAAACAACCAACAACTTAACATCCCAACTCAACAACTCAAAACAACAACCAACAACGAACTATCCTAACAACTCAACAATTCAACAACTCAACAGCCAACAACAACAACTCAGCAATTCAACAAAACATAACTCAACAATTCAACAATAACAATTCAACAACCCAAATCCCAACAACAACAACAACATCCAACAACTCAGCAACCAACAAACAACCAACAACTCCAACAATTAACTTAACTCAACAACCAACAACAATTCAACAACTCAGCAACCAAAACAATCAACAACCAACAAACTCAACATCCTAACAACTCAATGTCTCAACAATTCAACAACCCAACAACTCAACATCCGCTACAATTCAGCAACCAACAACTTAACATCCCAACAACTCAACAACCAACAAATAACTCAACAACTCAACAACAACAACTCAACAACAACCCAACAATTCAACTAGCAACCAACAACCCAACAATTCAACAACTCAACAGCCAACAACTCAACATCCCAACAACTCAATGTCTCAACAATTCAACAACCCAACAACTCAACATCCCGACAATTCAACAACCAACAACTTAACATCCCAACAACTCAACAACAACAACCAACCAACAAAACCCAACAACAACAACTCAACAACTCAACAACCAACAACCCAACAAGCAACTCAACAACAACAACAATTCAACAACTCAACAACCAACAACCCAACAATTCAACAACTCAACAACCAACAACCCAACAACTCAACAACTCAACAACCAACTCAACATCAACAACTCAATGTCTCAACAATTCAACAACCCAACAACTCAACATCCACAATCTCAACAACCAACAACTTAACATCCAACAACTCAACAAACTAACAAAACCAACAACTCAACAACCCAACAACCCAACAACTCAACAACTCAACAACCCAACAAACAACAACTCAACAACCAACAACTCAACAATTCAACAACTCAACAACCTTAACAACTCAACATCCAACAATCAACAATTCACCAACAATTCAACAACAACCAACAAACAACCAAAACAACAACAACCAACAACTCAACTCAACAACCCAACAACCCAACAATTCAACAACTCAACACCCAACAACTCAACAACCAACAACTCTACAACTTAACAACTCAACAACCCAATAACCAACAACCTAACAACTCACACCAACATATAAAGACACTGTGAGGGGACAGATTTAATTATTATTAACTCCTACAGACAGACAGAGAGACAGAGTGACAGACAGACAGATAGACAGACAGTCCTGAGGTCAAACTGTCGTTGTCTTGTTCTTCTTCTCTTTTAATCAATGCTGCTGCTCCAGAAAAGCTCTGCTGCCTTAAATAAGAAGCAGCAACGAAACCTGATCTCACTGCACTGAGACCAGCGGGGGAGAAGGGGGGAGGAGGAGCGCTGTGGGCGTCCAAGCCTCGGCCTTCTCTCCCACTCCCCTCACTCTATTTACTTCTGAAGCTTCAGCACTTTGTTCAAACTTTTAATTTTTAAAATAAACTTTATTTCAACGATTATAGAAACACAAAGAACAAAATAAAAAACAAACAAATGTGCAAACACAAGAAGAAAAAGACGATGAATACAAGAACGTTCCATTTACATGGAAGTGAAGCAACTTTTCCACGGACACAAATGACACAGTTCTACGTGTGCAGAGATTTAAAGAGAAACGATGAACGGTCAAAAGTTTCACATGTTTTGCTCGACTATAAATGCTGTTTTGTTTTTATGGACAAAAAGTGATTTCTGCTTCTAAACGATAAAAACTTTAGTGGATTCTCCTGAAGTCGCTCTCATGCGCACAAAACCTAAAATCCTGACGACGCTCCGTCGTGACTCCAGAATATGCACCTTTTTTTTAACTTTTTTATTCTACTTAATTTGGCAAAAGAGAAAAAACCACAACTGCGACGACAAACAATCACGTTTGTGCTTCTCACAACAACGAGAAACTGGTGAACATGAAATCGCAGTTTATTGAGAGAGAACTTTGTGCCAGTAATCAGAGACTTGACCACAGAGCAGCAAGCGCCGCAGCTCAGAGAGTGAAGGGAGCTCAGTGTGAAGCGGCACACACAGCTGATTACTGCGACCGCACAGTGAAAACACACACAGAAGAATGGGAGCAGTCTTTGGGCTCAGAGAGGCTTTAGTCTGCGGGAGGAAATGATTGTAATTAAGGCTCAGGGTCGCAGAGGTTTCCAGAAACGTCTGTGACAGATCACAGCTGAAGCTTCACCGCCGTGAAATCACCACGGGAACCAACTACAGGGACATCTTTGATTCATAAGAAGTCAATGAATGAATAAATAAAAACTGTACAAACGGAACAATTTCCATCCTAAAAAGATTCTTTGAGTAGAAAAGTAAAAAAAATATCACAGCTACAATAAAGAAACAGCTTAGAAATATCATTTATTCTATAAATCTGAGTTTATTTTATTTATCATGTGTTCTCAAGAAGATTGATGATGTTTATGTGTGACTGACACATGTGACTAACACAGGGAGAATAAAGGGAGAATAAAGATAATTTGAACCATCACCTATGTATCGAGCAGATACTGTAAAAAAAAAAATCACTAGATCAGATATCGGAAAGATCGGAAATCACATTCAGGGTCAGACACCACCAAATAATATCACAATATTTAAGTCACGATACAATAACGACAATAACACGACATTTAAGCCACAATACAATAACAATATTAACACGATATTTAAGCCACGATACAATAACGATATTAACACAATATTTAAGCCACGATACACGATATTATCACGATATTTAAGCCATATAACGATATTAAAAGCGATATTTATACGATATTTAATTTAAGCCATGATACAATAACCAATATTATACACAATATTTAAGCCACAATACAATAACGACATTAACCGACATTTAAGCCATACAATATATTAACACGATATTTAAGCCGCGCGACAATAACGATATTTAAGCCATACAATAACGATATTAACGATATTTAAGGCATACAATAATGCGATATTTAAGCACATACAATAACGATATTAACACGATATTTAAGGCACGATACAATAACGATATTATCGCGATATTTAAGCACATTATAAATACAATATATTAACACGATATTTAAGCCGCGATACAATAGCGATATTATATTTACCATTTAAGCATAACGATTATCACGATATTTACACCGCGATACAATAAGATATATTAACGATATTTAAGCCACTACAATAGCGACAATATTAAGCATACAATAACGATATTATCACGATATTTAAGCCACACTACAATAGCAATATTTTAAGCCAATACAATACGATATTATACACGATATTATTTAAGTCACGATACAATAACGATATTAACACGATATTTAAGCCACGATACAATAACGATATTATCAGGTGTCACCTCTGTCAAGCCTGCACCGACACTATGGAACGTCAAAAACAACATTCTACTTTACAGACAGTTGTAACAAACAATACTGTTTACTAACTGTAGGGGGAGCAAATCCTACATCGTGTTACTATAAGTATCAGTGGTGAAAAAGATGAAAGTAGCATCTGAAAGTGAACTTTTTTATATATATATTTTCCAGGTAAAACCTGAAAAACTGTCCTTTTTTTTCCAAGAAAACTCAAAAAAACTTGGTATATAAGTGAGTTCTGAGTGTTGACTGAATGTCTCCTGTGTGACTCTCAAAACGTTCACAAGCGCACAAATCCTTCGCCCGCAGCATCAGCGTGACATCAGGAAATGTGCCGAACAATCGCCGCAGAAATAATTGTTGTTGTTTTTTTTGACAGAGCGTTGAGTTTGACTCAAAGACGAGCCAACTTCATCCCAGAAAAGATCAAATAATATGTAAAAATAATGAAACGCTGCGCTGTGCTCGGTCACACACTCGTGCTTTGCTGACCGCTGATGAAAGTGTGTCTGTCTGCAGCAGATAACGCGTCTGTCTGCGTCCCGGAGTCAAAGAGGCACAGCGGCGTCTGCTAAAGAGGAACGATGTGTGCGTTCACCCTGTCATCACACGCTGACGTGGCGCGTTAATCCTCTGTGAACGTCTGCTGTGAGGCTTCTGTGAAATTAACCAGCTCATCTTTCTCTTTTTTTATAGAAGTTCATCATTTTTGGTGGACATGATTCAGTTATTCTTGGGTTATAGAATGTTACAAAGCATTGTTTACATCCTGCATATATTTAACACTATAGTATTTACGTTCTTACTAAAGACCTGTATTTGCATATCACTTCTTTGTTTGTTCTCATTTAGAGCTGCAGTCAGTAATATCTCTGTACTGTGACAGATCTACAGCGAGCAGGGAAACGTCAACAACACTTCATCCAATCCAGAACCACAAAGAGGCGGAGCTCTCTGCTCATGAGGTTGGACCGCCCCCTCACTTCAAGAGGAAGGCGGGACCAACAGACGAGAAATGATCAAAAAAGGTTAGGGTCAAACTCACTGATAGCAGCTTTAATAACACAAATAATCTGCAATAATCTGACATGTTTCACTCAAAGAGCGGTTCTTGTATTTACAGAGAGGTTTTCTAGGGCTGCAACTCACGCTTATTTTCAAAATTGATTAATCAAGCACTTGTTTGGTCTGTAAAAGGTTTCAAAAATGATTACAGTGTGATCTATATTCACTTATTCACTCAGCACATCCACGTGCAGCAGCTTCTTCTATCACACATTCACACGCTCACGAGCAAACAGGACACATGTGGCGCTGGGAATCGAACCCTCGACCCTCCAGAACTCTTTGGTGTGTGTTGTGATCACAGAGCTGATTCTTCAACAATAACACAGAACAGCAGCCGCAGCGCCTCACACACACACACACACACACACACACACACACACACACACACACACACAGAGTAAAAAAGTGGGCGGGGACTGACCTGCGTGGACAAAGTAGGCCAGGTAAAGATCCAGCTCCTTGACAGAAACTCCAATGTGATGTGGCTGCACACACAGGCTGGGGTTGGAGCACTGAGGAGACTTCACCAGCCTCTCGCCGTCAGTACTTTCGAGAGGAATCCCTTTGAATAAAATCACCATGACCAGGTCCAGCCTCCACACTTTGTCCGCCTGCCGCAGACAGTCGATCCGCCTCATCTTGCCCTTCTGGTCGGGGTTGGAGAGCACGCAGCACGGCGGCTTCTTCCCCGTCACCGTCAGCACAAAGTCCTCCCTGAACTCGGGCCGGATGTCCTTGCGCAGCTTGGCCAGCAGGCGCGACGCCCACTTCTGCTTGACCTCGGGCTTCTCGCTCAGCAGCTCGTCCTTCACGGCGCGCTCCTCCTCCTTGGACATGCGCTTCTCGTGCTTCTTGAAGTACTTCCTCTTGCGAGCCTGCAGGTTGAACCATGTGTAGGCGAAGGCCCGGACGTGAGGCAGCAGCGCTTCGATGAAAGGATGGAACTCATCCTGAAGACAGGACAGAAGACAGGAGACACACGGGTGAGACGCTGAGGGACAAACATCACACACACACACACACACACACTGATTCTGATCTTCTCAATCCAGTGAAACACAGGGAGAGAAGCTCTGTGAAGAACAGCAGCAGAACATCTCCATCATCTCTGTGCTGAATCTTTGGTTGTTTGGTGACTGAAGACAAACTAACGTGAGCAGATAAATGTAACCAGTTACACACGTGGACCAGAATCTTTAAGACCAGGGTCAACGTCTCGAAAAGATCAAAAATAAAAGAAGAAACTGCAGAAAAACATCTCAGGTTTGAAGGATTGTCAGAGTTTTTATGAAGAGGCAAAAGATAGAAATAAACAAAAGGAAGAATTAGAAACAAGAAGGAAAGTAAAGCTGCTGCTGCTGATGATGAAGCTGCTGCTGCTGATGAAGCTGCTGCTGCTGATGAAGCTGCTGCTGCTGCTGCTGCTGATGCACAATTCATTTAAGACACACACAGTATGAAGTTACACTGCAAATATGTGTGTATATACGTATATATACACATACATGTGTTTAACAATCACGCTGTCAGTGCACAGTAACTTACTTCTGTGTAAATCTAATATTTTTGTTTCTTGTTTGCAGTCAGACGTTTGTGTTTGTGGAAAGACTCATTTTCACTGAGTCTGTATAAACACGGACTGATGGACAGAGAGACAGGCAGAGAGACAGAGAGAGACACAGGTAGAGAGACACAGACAGAGACACAGGTAGAGAGACAGGCAGAGAGACAGAGACATCTTCATGGAACATTTTCTTATTTGGATAAAAATCTCAGAGTGACTGAGCAGGACGGGGGAGGAGTTAGAGGTGGGGGGTATATTTGCCTCCTCCCCCTCCTGCCCCCCCCTCCTCCTGAGCCACGTATTGAGAAAAAAAAGGCGACTATTCATAGATCAAAGACGTTCTCTCACACACACACACACACGCGCCGCTGACTGTGGTGGCATGTGGACAACACACACACACACACACACACACACACACACACAGTGTGAAGCTACACTGCAAAACTCTGCTCGCCCAAATCAAACATGGCCAAATATTTCAAAACTAAAAAAAAAAAAGAATTGCATAAATTCTCCATTTCATTGGACGAGTTTTAATTTGAAATTTGAAATAATCACAGGATGTTAAATTCAATCTGATGATAAAAACTCTTTTTCTTTCTGACTTTTCTCTAGAATAAAGCTTTTGTCAGGGACTTTTTTCAGAGGCGGATTAATCCACGTTTGGTTCTCTGCGATTATTTGTGGCAGCAAGACGACGATGACGCCGCGGGTGGGATTTAATTCTTATTCTGTGTGTGTGTGTGTGTGTGTGTGTGTGTGTGTGTGTGTGTGTGTGTGTGTGTCTCCTCAAATGGGTAAATGTTGTTCCTGAGAAACAGAGGAGTCAGATATATTTATACACACACACATTTAGATGACATAAACATAACCACAATTCAAATCTTATCTTATAAATTTGGTTCTTAAAAGTTCTGCTTCATTAGAACCAGGTTTCAGTCTCCACAAGGACGACTGGTCCTGACAGGGTTACTGTTTATGACACAAAGCGTCTTAAAGAGACAACAAATACAAATGAATGGATATAAAACCGGGTTTTTGAACCCAACAACAGCCATTCAGCGTCAATAACAACCTCACAATAGTTTCTAGTCCTGCACCAAGTTGACTCAAGGCTAATGGCTAAGCTAACAGCCAGAAGATGAGTAGGGAACTTATGCTAGCACCAGAACTTCCATCACCACCTAAGATGAAATCAGCAGCTTCTGTTGATTCATGAATAAAGAGTAAAACCAGCATGTTTACATTTGAAATCCAACTGGATCCAACTAATCTGGATCAGATCTGGATGACAGTGAGTGTGATGGTAGAAAGTCTGACCCTGCACACATGAACCGAACCCTGTTCACATCTGATGACCTTTGACTGACATGTGTTTGTTTGTTTTCTACGTTTGGCCCGTAGTAAGAGAACGTCTGTGACATCATCAGAGCGACGAGTCTGACCAACATGGAATGATCAAAATCACAGATAAAACATCAACTCCTTCAAAATGCAAATAAATGCAAATTTGCTAATAAATCAAAATGTGTGAAAGGTTTTTCTTATAGCCAAAATGTGAGTCAAATATTGTCCCGACTGAATATTTATGCAAACTGGTTCAGTCTTAACACACACGTCACAACATCAGCAGTAATAAAAACACTCATTTAAAACTGGTTCCTGTGCCCCGCCCTCTCTCCTGTCCCACAGTTTTCCTTTCACCACAACCTGTCTCAGCAGACGGACGCACGCGTTTTTTTTCTGGATTACGTTTTTCTGCCGTTGAGATCGTGTACGTTGTGATTTAGCATTTTTTTTTACATACTTTAACCTTCAGTGCTTCTTGTGTCAAAGTTCTGACTCATTTTTAATCACATATTTGTTTTTTTAGTGTGACAACTGTCCACACGTCACAAAACAGACTGTGTTTAATTTATTTTTGTTCATAAAAACGAGGCAAGTGACCTTTGAACTGTGACGTCTTTACAAATGTAATCAGATTATTTTTTTCTCAGGTTGGTAAAAATGAGAAATCACCAGATTTTCATGAGAAACGCGATATAAAACACATTCTTCTACAGATTCTCTGTGTTCTCAGATTAAACTGGGATTAAACGGTTTTAAATCACAGTGTGAGGTTTTCATGATGCTTCTCTTTGGCTTTTTTTCACAGTTCAACTTGAGGTTTGAGGTTTTTTTTTTGCTGTTAAATCTTTGGGAAACTGTATCTACAGGCTGTTACAGAGCACCAGCTGCACTGCTTTTTACTTATATATATAAATATAGATACACACAACATTGTTCCCCCTCCCTCGTCTGAATACAGCACATTGTTTCTTCTTGGAGACGATCCAGGAGAGAGGGTTTGTCTGTGAAAGCGCCTGCAGCCGCTCACAGATCTCACAAATCTCAGTGCAGGACGAGGAGCAGCCGGCAAACGCCGCCGCCGCCGCCGCTGCCTTTTCTTATTCCTGCTTTCTTTCTCTGTGTCTGTGTGTCTGTGTGTCTGTGTGTCCTCGGGTGGTTATTAGGACGACGAGCGGCTGCCGGTTCAGCCTCGTCTCCTCACATTCCACAGTGGATCTGCAGCTCGGCGGCTCTGGATGTTCGTTGGGAGCCACATACCAACATTCCTCACAGCCCAGTGCAGTGTTTCAGCTTCCTGACCCGCTCACGCCGGCCGCCACCACTTTTTCACACTCTCTCTCCCTCTCTCTCTCTCTCTCTCTCTGCCTCTCTCTCCCCCCTCGCTCGCTCGTCTGTGCGCCGCAAAACAAAATCCCACTTAACAAGTCACTCGGTCTCATATTCAGCTCTAAAAAGGCGCTTTTCTGCCAGCGGGGCGAGATAATCCCTCTTGTTCTCGGCTTCCCCTCGACAGAGGAATGTTTTTCTGACACAGACATAATCCCGCTTCTGCACCTGTGTCAAGAAAATTATTCAAGGAAATGAGTGATTTATACAGAGAAGGAGTGTGTGATTGATTTAGTTTGGATTTTCCTGCAGAAAACAGTTGAAAACAACAGTGAAATGAGCTTGTTTTGGGGTGAGATGATGAAAGGGAACAGGAAGAAATTATTTTAAAGAATCTGTGGATTTTTAATCCATAATCTCTGCACAAGAGCGTCATATTTGAGTTTCAACACAAGAAATCAGAATAAAGACGACAGAAGACAAAACATTGAATATTTCCAAAATAAAAGCACAAGCGTTCATAAAGAATTGTTTGTATGGAAAATTTAGCGTGATTTTTCTCCATTTTTAACAAATGACAGACATTTGACATCAAATCTGAGGAGAAATTGTCGCCAGTTTCTTGATATAAAAAATCACACAAGGACATTTCTGTCACACTAAATTTACAGTTTTTCCTTTTCAAATTTTGACCATTTTTCTCCTCATTTTGTAAAGATTTTTCTTGGTGTGAGTGATTTTCTCGTCTCCAGTGATTTAACTTCACAAAAAGAACACGTTCATCTGCTTCTGTGAGTGAATGAAGTGAAACTGTGATACTTTTTTGTGCAGATTTGAGGACGTGGTTAAAACACGGTGACGATGAGGACGACGATTGCCTGGATTCTTTCTTTCATTCTTTCCCTCTTTTTTCTTTTCCAGCACTTTTCCCCCTGCTTTCTTAAACCTGTCTTGTGGGAACCGGACTGTGACTTACACCCACCCACCCCCACTCCCCCCCGTGCGTGCACCTTGGTGACAGATGTAATGGGCTCAGAATAACAGGCCCTGTAACAACAACCCCCTGAATAACAGTCATTTACTGGAGCAATAATGGTAATCCTCCATGTCTGCTCCTCTCCCTCCCTCCGTCTATTGACACACACACACACACTGAGGGAATTATCAGCGTGTCGCTCGGGCTCAGCGGCTCAGTCGGATTCCCCCGTTAACGGCGGAGATGACGGCGGCGGCGGCAGCAGCAGCAGCAGCAGCAGCAGCAACCGCGACACTCTCACACACAGAAGACAGATTTATACAAAACGTGAGAGCAAAAACAGGGTGAGGGTGAGGGTGAGGGAGGAGACCTGATGACCAAATACAGGACTGATGCTGGTGACAAATTCTCAGCAGAAAAACACTCATTAAAAGGTGAAAAATTGATCATTTTTAAATCAAAATATCAACAAGAAACTAAGAAATGAGCAAATCATGACGGCTGTGATTTAATTATTCTAAAATCAGAAGAAATCCACGTGTTTTCATGGTTGTTTTATCACTTTTTTACATTTTTTACACTTTGGCGATTGAACACGACAAAAATATATTTGATTTAACGCAAATTATATCAAAGTCTTTGACATTTTTATTTAAATAACCTGATGGAGGACGACTGGTGTCTTTGTAAATCTGCCTGTCTTAGTTTGGAGGACATGAGTGGACAGTTTTGTGTCCTTTACTTCCTCGTTTAGGTTTACAAACAAACAGCTCTTCTGTCAAACCTGCACGTGTCGCTTTATTTCAGTGTTTCATTTAAATGTTGGTAAAGGTTATAATAGGTTTTATAAATAATATAAAATCTGCTCTTTCACTGACAGAAATGAATCAATCTGGATTAAAAAGAACTCCACATATGTTGTCAAAAATCGTCAAAAATTTACAATTTCAAAAATGAACAAACAGCAGAGGTCAATTTAGAGCGCCCCCTCCTGGCTGAGGCGAGTAACGCACTTAACGCAAGAACGTCATTTAGCTAAAACACAAATTTCTGAATTTTACATTTGATTTTATTCATTATTTTAACAAAAAAATACTAAATACATCAGACTTAAAAACAAATCATCTGACGAGATTAGAATTTTATTTTAGATTAAACACTGACAGAGAAATGTGTGCTTTTTTGTTGGATCAAAGTGTGTGTGTGTGAAACAGTGTGACAACGATTTAATGGAGAACATACACACACACACAAACACACACACACCACTGAATTCAAAGGGGGTAAAAAATAAACGAAAAAGGAAAAAAATCAGCAAAAGCCTGAACGTTTAAATAAATCCTTTGAAAAAGAACCAGAACACACACACGCACACACACACACACACACACACACACACAGTGGTTGAACAGATTAGTGAAAGGACGGCGTCAGCGAGGACTGATTATCGGTTTTACTGCCTGATAATCAGATTAAACCTTAAAGCTCATGTTCTTTCCTTCAGTTTCAGACACTAACGCTGTCTTTAAAATGATCACACTCAACATTTAAAATTATTATCATTATTATTATTATTATGATGAGTATTAATATTGTTATTAATGAGTGTTATTATTTAGGCTGGAGAATCTTTGGATTGGAGTTGAAATCTCATATTATAATTGTATTTTAACATTATTTACAGCCATAATCAATACACCACATGCTTTATAAATTATATAAATTAAATATCATTCATTAAGGGAGACATACATTTCCACTGATTCATTAAAAAAATCATTAATTTCACAGTAAAATTAGTCAATTTCTAATAATCTGATTAGTTCAAATATTTGCCATACTGAAATAAATGTGAATGTGTTACCAGTTTTATAATTTTGGGGTTTTATTTAATGAACAAATGAAAAAATGAAGGAGTTTAAAGAATAATGAAAATCAGCAAAATCTCCTTCAGGTCAAATCCAAAATTACAAAATTACACAATATTGTAATTTCTATTTTCTCCTTTGGTCGTAAACACAAAAAGAAAAAAAGGGGATTTTAGAGGTGGGAAATTCAATTTAAATAAAATATTTTATTAAATTGATATCAACGGTAGAAGCTGAATCATAAATGACTTAAATCACTGAGTGGTCAGTTTGTGGAAATTAAATCTAATATTTTCTGTGGAGATTATTCTGGATATTTTGTGCTCGTGTCACCTCAGGTCACCTCTGACACACACACACACACACACAGTGTGAGTGTGAGGCCGGAGGTTCCTCTGTGACTGAGGCCTCAGCAGCGGCAGGAAGAAGCCAATTAACAGCACACGGTCAACCTGCACCGCTCTGTGCAACCAGCCGAACAAGCCCCGTGACCCGTGTGCAGCTGAGGAACACCGTCACCCCGCTCCACGCGCACTCACGCTGCGCCATTTTAGCGCGAGTGTGGACCAGGTTTCGGTACACGGGAGCGCAGAAACAACGTGTGGCATAAACTATGATGAGAACCGGCTCCGCACATGAGAGAGTGACAGAGGACAGGAGACAGAGGACAGGAGACAGAGAGTGTCAGAGTGTGAGGACAGATGGAAAAGTTTGAGGGTGAAGAAAAGGAGAAATAACGAGCGACTTTACGCAGCCAAGTTTGGCGCAAATGATGACGTTCGATCCGTGCAGAGGGAGTGAAGAAGCAAAACCTTCAAAAATAAATCAATAACCGCTTCCGTCACTCTCTCAAACTCTGACACGGAGCTGACGGAGCCGCGGTCCGTCCGTCCGTCCGTCTGTCTGTCTGTGTCCGCCGGACAGCGGAGCCTGAACCGGGGGCTCGTGCCAAGAGGAACAGTCGGGACAAACGAGCAGAAACCACCGCGAAAACAACCCGCAAATGTGCAGCAATTCAAAACACAGCGTGTCTGACAGACGTAAATGTTACAAAAAATGAATAAAATAAAGTTCAATAAACTTTTCGTGTTAAAGGCGCAGTCCGCCATGTGCTGCAGAGACGCCTGAAGAAGCTGCAGACTACAGGGAGAGACTGTGCACGCGCGCGCGCACACACACACACACACACATACAGGGTCATATAGAATCTATAGAGTGAACATACAGAGGGCAAAAAGAAGAGTTAAAAGTTTATAAAAAAAACACTCACCTGTGTCAGACATAGCGGAGAATACATATCTGTAGAGCTGCGAGGTGTGTGTGTGTGTGTGTTTGTATGTGTGTGCGCGCGCGTGCGTGTGCGCAGTGTGTGTGAGAAAAAAGGGAAGGAAGAGGAAAAAAGGAGTGAGAAAGTGAGAGTGAAAGAGAGAGTGAGGGTGTGTGTGTGCGTGTGTGGGTGTGTGTGGGTGAGTGGGTGAGTGGTGGTGGGGGAGACAGAACCCTCCTTTCTAACCCCCTTCGCTTTCACATTTCCAAGCAGGGCTGAACTTTGACCCCCGCCTCGGGTTACATGTGTACTGTCCGGACCTGTTAGAGGCCCCGCGCCGGGGAGCGAGCAACTTTGAGCCCAGACACCGACGACCAGAGGCTCATGTCCGGCCACACGGGAGGCAAAAGTCCCGGTGAATTCACTTCAGTTAAATATAAAAAAAACAACAACCCAAAAACAATAAAGTCAACAAGAGTGAGGAGTCGCTGTGACGGCGCCGGAGCTCCACGCGAACACACGCCGAAAAAACTGCATCTCACAGCGGCGGAGAGCCGCGCGGAGACCTCGGCAACAACATGTCCAACATGTCCGTGCGCGGCTGCGCTGGCGCGGCGTGGAGCAGCGGAGCCTCCGCGGTGCTCGGGACGGACGGAGCACGGAGCGAGGGAGGGAGGGAGGGCGCGGTGCAGTCACGGCGGCAGCAGCGGCGGCGGTGACGGTGTCAGTGGTGTCGGAGTCCCGGGAGGAGAAGAAGAGAGAGAGAGAGAGAGAGAGAGCTGCTGACTGAGAGGAGGAGGAGGAGGAAAAACAAAAAAGGGAGGAAAAAAGAGGCAAAAAGCGGGATCCCTGAGCTGCCACACGGCCGCCTCGCCTCTGAAACAACCGACAGCTGCTTTCCGTTAATTTATCTCCAACAGGAGGAGACGGCGGAGGGGGAGAGAGAGAGGGAGAGAGAGAGAGAGAGAGGGCAGTAGAGTCCGGGACACAGAGTCAGCGCCACCTCCTCTCTGCTCCTCTGTCCTGACTGTGACTGAGTCTGAGTCTGCTGCACCGGGACAGTGTGTGTGTGTGTGTGTGTGTGTGTGGACACCACCGGTCACTGCAGCGCTGTGCACGTGCACGCGCCCGTGTGTCTTCATCTGTGTGTGTGGCCGCGCGCACCGGCCCTGCAGAGCCTCAATCTGATCAGCTGTAGTTAAATCGATCACTAAAGAAAAAACATCGATCTCTCCTTTAAATTAAAAAACAAAAAAAAGATTCTTCCGCCCAAAAGTAGAAAGAAGCCCTGGTGCTGTGCACGCGCTCATGTGCGTGACGTGGTTATTGATTATTGTATTGATTAGTTATTGTGAGTTGACACAAGTGAGGCGTTTATGTGAGTTCACCACAGTCCTGTTCCATTTGGAGTCGGAATTTCCGAGGTCAAACTCGGTTTAGAAACTAAACCTTTTTCTTTCTTTTTTCAAGTTATTTCATGGATTATGAAAATGTCCTCACATTAAAATAATCTGTAATTTATTCTGGGGTTTGAAATGAGAACATGCAAAAATTGTTCCAATGTTCTCGCATCATTTATAGTCGGAACTCGGATTTTCGGAGGTCAAACTCGGCTTAGAAACAAAGTACTGATTAAATTAATAACAGAAAACTCCCTCATAGTAAAATAATCTGTAATCTTATGCTGGGGTTTAAACTGTGAACATGCAAAGGTTGTTGCAACTCTTGGTGCGTTCTATTTGTATTTGGAGCTCGGAACAAAAATAAGATACAAAAGACATTGTTTTTTTATTTTATCCTGATATATGTATTGTTCCATATGAAAACAAACACTTTTATTTTGAAATGTGTGTGTAGCTTGAGTGAAGCTGACACACACAAACACACACACACATACACACACACTTCTGTAATATTTATGAGGCTCGTGTTGATATCAACACAAACCTTACAGCTGTGTGACCTCCTGACCTCTGACACATTTCCATTATAACTCTCACTTTATTGTTTTATAATGTGACGTTAATGACGCTGTGACTCTCACTCACTCACACACGCACACACAGATACAGTTCAAGTTTCACACGACTTAGAAACAAAGTGTTGATTATGAAAAACATTGCATTGCTGACGTTACGAGAAACACTCATGGAGCGTTACACAACTCACAGTAACTTCACCAACCACTTACATGAAGGTGATACTGAATGCGTACTTCCTCTTGCCAGTAGGTGGTGTCGTCAGATTCAGGACCGACAGTATTGTTTATGTTATATATTAAAAATATACAAAACAACGTCTTTGGTGCATGTATTACCACAAGGTGGCAGCACTTTAGCTGCTGCCGCTAGCTCGACATGCAGCAAACCCTGCATTATTTTTACTAACTCTCATGCCCTGAAGCTAAGAATTTTTACATTTTTGCTCAAAATGACGATTCCTTATTCAGATCAAAGGAAGGTATGGGTGGAGTCTATACGGGAGGAGTCCGTGTGGGCGGAGCCTGTTGCGAAAATTACAAAAAAAATACAAAATTCATTGTATCGCACAACTTTTTTGGTAATATTGCAAATTTCAAAAGGTCCTGATGTGAACTTCCGGGTTCTGATGCAAATGGGACAAACTGTGAGTGTGTGTGTGTGTGTGTGTGTCTACATATATTTGGATCTTTGTGAGGACCAATAAAATGTATAAGCACTTATAAAACGAGGACATTTTGTGAAAGTGAGGACATTTTGGCTGTTAATGGTTTAAGACCAGGTTTTAGGCTTAGAACTGGGTTTAATGGTTATGGTTCTAAGGGTCCTCACTAATTCAGATCAAAGGCAGGTGTGAGCGGAGTCTGTGTGGGCGGAGTCTGCTGCTGCGAGGCGAGTAGGACATTTTTAAAAGTGTTTTTAACAGAATTCCCCCAGAATTCATCGTATCGCACTAAATCTTGGTAGAGATTGCAATCCTCACAGGTCCTGATGTGCACACTCAGTGTGGTGAGTTTTCGTGAACGCCAGAAGCCTTAAAAGTGGAAATTGTGGCAACATACACTCTTGATGCGTTCCATTTGTCATCGGAACTCGGACCGAATTTCTAACTCGAAGCCGAACCTCATCAACCTCGACGTGGAATTTCAACATTTCACCGTAAAAAATGTTGAAAGTGAAAACAGGGAGTGACTCCGCCCAAATATACGAACGGTCACAGTGGCAGCCATCTTAGAAGGCTAACCTAAAATATAACGAGTAGACACAGGAGGAGCAGCCGGTGCTCGGGTCTTAATAAAGTCACACACACAAACATCATATTCACTCTATAAAAGCTTTAACAGGGATATAAGAGGAAATATTAGTCTGCGGAGATGCTACAGGAGTTACCGTGAAATTCAATAAAGCCTCAGTGAAGCCTGAGACACTCGGGACGTCCCTGTAGGATCGTGAAGGACGATACACGAGGAAAAATAAATCAGTGCTAAGAAGAAGCAGTGGCGGCGGCGTGTGTGGGGATTTTAGAACTGTGAATAAAAACCACAGCAGGTATTTTTACACAACAACTGTTGTCTCGTTACACAGTAACATAAACACCACAGGACACAAAGAGTCCACAGTGAAGCTCGGGGACATGATCACAGAACAATCAATGACCATTAGACGGCAATTAACACACAAACACGCACTCTAATCACTCCTTACAGGACGTTTAAGTTTGCGTTATGGAGCTAAAACATGAAATAAAGAACAAGAGGTTTGTTTTGTTTTTAAATCGACTCTCGCGGAGACGGAGGAAACTTATATCGCCGTCCTTCCTCGTTTACACCAGGGCAATATTTTACCCCTTAGTGATCACACAGGTGCACCCTGGGTAAACTGCAGCGGGAATAAAACACAACTCTGATAACGTGTGTAAAATACATGTAATACAAAGTATTATTTTATCATTTATATTTTATTGAGATCATATTTTGGATGAAAACACTTCAATGTGTCCTGGATCTTTGTGTTTCTGAAAGCTGAGAAGTGGCACGTCAAAGCAAACGTGTGGTTATTACGGTAATTTCACTCACACTGCTGCAGGAAGCCGGAGAATCGAGAGAGAGAGTTGCTCATTGAGACAAAAACTCAAACAAAGGTGATTTAAAATGTGTTTTATACTGTTTCACATTTTGAAAGTAACTTGCAGACTCTGGTGTTTCTTCATTTTAAATTGTAAATAACTGCCAGATATTGAAAGATATTCTGTAAAAATGGTGACGGCATCATTAGAAAACACAGTGTGGGGTTGGACTGCATGGTGCGCGGGTTATTTACACTGACCAGTATGAATTGGGTGCCTTGCTCAGGGGAAACCCAGCCCTCGACCTGGCGGGAATTTGAACTGGCAACCGTCCAGTTAAAAGCCCAATTCTCTTCCATTGGGCCACAGGCTGTTACTGCTGTTTATACGTCAGTGTCATTCTTTGACTGAAAAGTATTTTTAGTATTTAAAAAAGCAAAAATGCAGTATTTTATTTCGATACATGATGTAGCTGCTGTATTTTGTAGTATTTTATTTTGAAATACATTTTGATGTATTTTTGCCCACGCACGTTTGGATTGTGTTTATACAAAAGGTCACACATTCAGACTTTATAAAATCTGTTTTCCAGTCATCTAATGTGTTGTTGAGTGGTGATAATTGTGCAGAAGTCACAAAATCCACCGTTTTTCTTTTCTTTTTGTTCATAAAAACGAGCCAAGGGAACTTTGAATAGTGTCGTATTTACACATTTAACAAATTCTATCAAGATTCTGAAAACATTTAGTACTTTCTGCTCCGGTGTTTTTAAATAGTTGGTGAAAAATGAAAAAGGACATAAGACTCTGTACATATACATTTTAACATAGTGATGGAAAAAAGCAGCTTAAAGGCTCTGAGTTTTAAAACACTGGTGTCAGTACCTCATGTCTCCTCATGGCGGCGCTGTTTACACTGTAAAAACCTTACACATGAATATTAGAGTCCATTAACAGACGCGCTGAGGTTAATCACAGCCTCAACATTTAACACGAGGTGAAAACTCCACCATGTCTAATCTGTGCTGTGAAAGCAAGAGGACGATTATGGGATGTTCCAGTCGTTATAAGACGCAGTTAATTTAACCACTGTGGGAATATTAAACAAGGAAAACATATGAGATACATTATCCTAAACCACACACACACACACACAGCTTTGTGCAGCTAGTCTTAAAAGGACTCTGCATTGACTTCCATTTATTGAACAAAACCCTTAACTCTAACCTTTACTTAACCACAAATCTTCAAATCTTAGTCCTAAACTTTAACCAGTTCCTCAGAAATGAGGTTCAGGACCAGGTTTTCGGAGCTCCACACTCTGACTGACTGACAAAAGTGAGTCTGAGCCGTGTGAAAACATGAGAGTGGGACAAATAAAATTTCTGTGACGTGGACACGAGTCAACTATTGACCAGGCTCCTTATTTACTATATCATGTTCTATAGATGGTGAGATCATGCAAGTGCCGACTCTGACTCTCTGAGACTCCGAGACTGACTCTCTCAGACTCTAACTCTCTGAGACTCTGACTCTCAGAGACTCTGAGAGTCAGAGTCTCTGAGACTCCGAGACTCCGAGACTGACTCTCTCAGACTCTAACTCTCTGAGACTCTGACTCTCAGAGACTCTGAGACTCTGACACTCTGAGACTCCGAGACTCCGAGACTCCGAGACTGACTCTCTCAGACTCTAACTCTCAGACTCTGACTCGCTGAGACTCTCAGACTCTGACTCTCAGACTCTCTGAGACTCTGAGACTGACTCTCTGGGAACTCTGAGACTGACCTCTGAGAACTCTAACTCTCCTGGCCAAGACCTCTAAGACTCTGACTCTGTCCTCTGAGACTCTGAGACTGACTCTCTGAGACCTCTGACTCTCTCTGACTCTGACTCTCTGAGACTCAGACTGACTCCCAGACTCTCTCAGACTCTGACTCTCTGAGACTCTGAGAGAGCTGAGACTCCCCTGACTCTGACTCTCAGACTCTGACTCTCTGAGACTCTGAGACTGACTCTCTGAGACTCTGACTCTCTAAGACTCTGACTCTCTGAGACTCTGAGACTAACTCTCTGACTCTGACTCTCTAAGACTTCCTGGAGACTCTCAGACTCTGACTCTGAGACTAACTCTCTGAGACTCTCAGACTCTGACTCTGAGACTCTGAGACTGACTCTCTGAGAGACTCTCTAAGACTCTAAGACTCTGGGGCTGACTCTCCAGACTCTGAGACTCTGACTCTGACTCTCAGGGCTTTCTCAGACTCCTCAGACTCTCAGAACCAGTTAACTCTCAGACTCTGACTCTCAGACTCTCAGACTCTGACTCCTGACTCTGATTCCTGATTCTCAGACTCTGACTCTCAGACTCCTGATTCTCAGATTGACTTTCTCTCAGACTGATTCTCAGACTCGGCTCTGACTCTCAGACCTCTCAGACTCCTCTGATTCTCAGACTCTGACTCTCAGACTCTCTCAGACTCTGACTCTCTCAGACTCTGATTCTCAGACTCTGATTGGCTCTCAGACTCTGACTCTCTGAGACTCTGACTCTCTGAGACTCTGACTCTTAGACTGACTCTCCGAGACTCTGAGACTCCTCAGGACTCACTGACTCTCAGACACGACTCAGACTCTCAGACTCAGATTCTCAGACTGATTCTCAGACTCTGACTCTCAGGGACTCCTGACTGATTCCTCAGACTCTGATTCTCAGACTGACTCTCTCAGGCTCTCAGGCTCAGACTCTCTCAGACTCTGATTCTCAGATTGACTCTCAGACTCTGATTCTCAGACTGAATCTCTCAGACTCAGACTCTTTCAGACTCTAAGACTGACTCTCAGACTCAGAGTCTCAGAGAGCCTGAGTCTGACTCTCTGAGACTCTCAGACTCAGACTCTCTGAGACTCTCAGACCCTCAGACTGACTCGCAAACTCTGACTCTCTCAGACTCTTAGACTCTGACTCTCTCAGACTCTTAGACTCTGACTCTCATGCTCCTGTAACCACATAAACCTGATTCAGCTCGGCATGGATCAGGTTATACAGTGTGTGGAGAGAAGAGAAGAGAAGAGAAGAGAAGCCTCCAGTGGAGACAGAGGAGTGAGTGAGTGTGTGTGTGTGTGTGTGTGCGCAGTCTGTGGTTTGTGTTAATTTATGACTGACTACACGTGTCTGTATTCACTGCATGGAGTTCAGATCAGAGCTGTGCATGCAGGTGTGAAGGAAAGACAATGAAGTGCTGTCGCTGCACTTAACCTCTGTGTGTGTGTGTGTGTGTGTGTGTGTGTTACGTTTTTCTGTCATAAACACTGACCTTGTCAGGACCAGTTGTACTCATGGAGACCAAAACATGGTCCTAATGAAGCAGAACCTGTCTTACGTCTGAGGACCTGGTTAAGTTTAAGACTAGGATTTGAATTGTGGTTAAGTTAAGTTAAGGTGAGAGTTATGGGATGTACAACATAAAAGACGCCAAGAATGCTGAGATCACGTCACACACTGAATATAGAATAACAAACTTCGAACAGATTTTCACGAGGTATTGGGACACAATCTGAACATAATAGGTTCAGATTGAACTACATTGATCATTGAATAATTTTTTTGATACAAATTCCAGGTTTTCAGCTTCATAAATGTGAGTATTTTAATAATTAAATAACAATTAAAACTGATTAATCTTTGGTTTGTGGACAAAATACATCATTACAATAATGACGATCATTATTATATGAACCTGTGACCAACAAGAGAAAATGACCCATTCATCGATTATGAAAATAATAGCAATAATAATAACAATAATAATAATAAAAATGCTCTATTTACTTTATGTAAAATATAATTGAGAATCAAATATCCTTTCATTAATGTCAGACACTTCATATATGGGCACATTTTTTTCATAATGACCACACTAAACCAATTATATTCAAGTTTCCAACCTTCAGTTTTGAAAATGTACACTTTTCTCCAATTAATTCAAATTCATTCTTATGTAAAGTTTCCAATTTTGAAAATTCCCGGAATTTAGAACCATACTACTGACAGATGAGGTTAGACAGGAATCTCCATGGACTATGATGTTTGCAGATGACATTGCGATCTGTGGTGAGAGCAGAGACCAGGTGGAGGAAAAGCACGAGAGGTGGAGATATGCTCTAGAAAAAAGAGGAATGAAGGGTAGTCGCAGCAAGACAGAATATATGTGTGTGAATGAGAGGAACCCAAGTGGAACCATGAGGCTACAGGGAGTGGAGATAAAGAAGGTGGAGGATTTGAAGTATTTAGGGTCAACGGTCCAGAGCAGTGGAGATTGTGGAAAAGAGGTGAAGAAACATGTTCAAGTTGGTTAGAATGGGGGGAGAAAAGTGTCAGGGGTCATGTGTGATAAAAGAGTATCAGCCAGAATAAAAGGAAAGATAAACAAGACAGTGGTGAGACCAGCGATGCTGTATGGTCTAGAGACAGTGGCACTGAGGAAAAGACAGGAAGCAGAGCTGGAGGTAACAGAGATGAAGATGTTGAGGTTCTCTTTGGGAGTGACGAAGATGGATAGGATCAGGAATGAGTCAATCAGAGGCTGTTTCTCATCTTTGTTCAGATTCTGTCGTCACAAAAACTAAAATCTGAGTCAAACGTGAGGAAGTCACAGGCCTGATAAGACAGGTTAGTGAGCCAGATCTGGCCCCAGAGCCTCATGTTGTCCATGTCTGATCAAAATTTGATATCATGAGGGAAATTAAGTTATAAAACATTATTAATACGTTAATAATGAGCAATTTTACAGATTGTTGTCGTAAATTCTGCTCATTTTTTCCGCTGTATTTTCACGTCCAGGAAATTTGACAACAGAGAGAAACTCATTAAAACAGAGAGTGATTTTTAAATAAAAACAAACTTCTTAATTATCCTCCGTGATTCTCTGCAGTGACGAGCACACACACACACGTGCGCACACACACACAGTCACATAGACACACAGACACACACACTCAGACAGACACACATGCACATACACACACAGTCACATAGACACACAGTCACATAGACACACAGACACACTCAGACAGACACACATTCAGACACACACACTCAGACACACATGCGCACACACACACACACACACACTAGACACAGCATTACACACACACACACACACACACAGACACATGCACACACACACAGTCACATAGACACACTCACACAGACACATAGTTACACTTACACACGTGACACACACACACACATGTACACACATCGTACCACACACACAGACACACATACACACACACAGACACACTGACAGAACACACACACAGACACACAGTCACACACACAGACACACACACACACTCAGACACACATGCGCACACACACACACACACAGACACACACACACACACACAGACACACGACAGACACACACAGACACAGTCACACACACAGACACACACACATACTCCAGACACATATGCACACACACACACACACACACTTAGACACACACATACAGACACAGTGACACACACACACACACACACAGACACACACACAGACACACATCACACACACAGACACACACATCTTGCACATTAGACACACACACACAGACACGACACACACACACAGACACAAGCACAGACACACACACAGACACACAGTCACACACACACAGACACACAGTCACACACACTCAGACACACACAGACACACACACACACACACAGACATACAGTTACACACACACACATTACACACAGACACACAGTCACACACAGTCACACACACACTACACACACATACACACAGACACATAGTAATACAAACACACACACAGATGGCAGGACGACATACACGACACGACACACACACAAGAGACACACACACACACACACACACACACACACAGTCACAGGCGGCGAGCGCAGAGTCGGCCGAGGTTAATGAAGAGAAGCTTTTATGTTAATAGACGGCCGGCCGGCGTGATTTAACACGACAATCGTCAGATTTACTTCTCTCACACGCCGCGCTCACGTTATCAGCTAAACAACGTCTCGCCAATGAAGGTCAAGACAAAGAGACGGTAATTAGATTATGACAATTAAATTTGTCTACTATGATCACTAATCTTCATGTGTCATCATGGATCACTCTCTGGTGACTGAAGAAGAATTAAAAACACAAATAAACTTCATTCACAATCAAGTATTTGCTTTTTCAGAGGGAGACAGAATTTTCCCTTTACAATCCCAGCAGCTGAAAGATCTGGAATTTTCAAAACTGAAAACTTTCTGGGGAAATAAACGGGAATACACTTTAAAAAATTCATCTTCTACCACTTTATCCTCCACATGAGGGTCGTGAGAGTTGCTGGTGCCAATCCCAGCTGACACAGGGCTTGTGCAATAGAATAATCGATACATCAGGACAAAAGAACAAATGAGCCAATTTTCTCATTTTTCTCCATTTATTAAAACATAAAAACTGAGAGAAAAATAAAATCCTAACATTTTTTAGCTTTCTAAAGAACAAAGATGTAGAATTTGTAATAATTTGATTTTAGATTCTTAATAAATATCAGTAAAATAGATAAATCACATACAACATAAAAGACTTTATGTTGTTTTATACTTTGTTTAGTTGAAAACAAAAGCATGAATTAATAATTAATTAGTATAAGTATAATTTACAGTATATATATAATAATAATAATAATAATAATAATTATTATTATTATTATTATTATTATCATAAATAATAATAATAATTAAATGAATATGATACAGTATCATAATTACAGAACTCATTCGTAAATTACATTTTCTGATGTTTTACATTTTAAAAAACTTACTTTAATATAATTTTTTTAATTATTTAAAATAATAATAATACAATTCCAGGCTTTTCAAGGTTTCAAGGCGTTTCAAAAACACCTGCACAAGCACCTGACAAGGACAGTAATTCAGAAATATAAAAATATAACATTTCCTCGTGTCATGTGACGTCTGTTTGATTCAAGTCTAAAACATGGTGAGGAAAAACAGCCTGAGGCGCCATCTAGAGGCAAAACACGGTCACTACAGGACACACTACAGGTGTTTTTAATATAAATATGAGACGTCAATATGATCATGTGAAGATTTACATCATAAACTGTGACCATTTTATGTACAACAGAAAAATCTGATTTCTTTCTGGGACTCTACCTTTTCTATTTGCGTTTATATTGTCACAACTTTAATATTTAAAACTAAAATAATGCTTCAATAATTCCATTTTAAATCCGTAAATTCAATAAAATCCACAAGATTAAAATGATTAAAAGCAGCAAATTATGTGAATTATCTTCAATTTAGGTCAATTCTAATGAATCATGTGATAACTAGAATAAACACGAATGATAAATAAATCAAATGATGGATTCCTTTACAGCAGTGGTTCCCAAAGACAGGGTCGGAACCCACAGACGGGTCACAGGCACATTTTTCTGGGTTCCACAAAGAAATTTGCATACATTTCCCAGCTTTTTTGTTTACATTTATGTGAATATGTTTTAAATGGAACATATAAAATGAAGTTCGAATGTTTTTGGCAAATATTTATCTTAGAATTTCAGGTTTTACAGATTATGGCAGAAAATTTGTCTTAACCTCAGTTATTAAACAAGACTAATGTTGTCAATGTAACAACCAATTCATATTTAATATTTGAATCTGCACTGCAGTGTCATTATATACAATATACAATTATATATATGATCTAAATATTAAATTAGACGTCAAAACACTAAAATATTAATAACAAATACTAAAAAAATAAAGATTCAGTGACTTTTATATTATACTAGAATATAGTAATATACTAACCCTACATTTATCAAGTGTCAAAATGGAGTGAATTCAAGGACCTGCTGAGGTAAAAAAGCATATTAAACTTTCTATATACATAAAATCCAGACTACACACATTTGAAAACAGCTTTTCTCCAACAATTCATTTGATATTTTCATTGATAGTTTTCCAATTTTTCAGCTTCTTAAATATGAATATTTTCTGGCTTCTTTTAACAATTTAAACTGATTTATTTAGGTTTGGGGAACAATTCATTTTAATTTTTTCAACATTTTATGGAACTGGATTGATCAAGAGAATAATCCAACGGATTAAAAAAAATAAATCCTACAGCATACATATATAAAGTATATCATGAGTCACATGAGCGAGCGCTAACGTCAAAAACCCGATGCGGAGGAAACATTAGTGTCACCATGGCGACGAGCCGACCAAACCAAAAAAAAACTGTGGGAAAACAAAGTGTGTTTGTGTGCATGTGCTTGTACGCGTCACCTCTTTAGGACCATGAACAAACACTGACCTTGTCAGGACTAGTCGTCCTCATGGAGAACAAAACCTGGTCCTAATGAGGCAGAACCTCATTTCTGAGGAACTGGTTAAGTTAAGGAAGGTTATGGTTATAGTTAAGGTTGGGATTATTGGTTCAAATGAACGAAAGTCCATGCCAAGTCCTTTAAAGGGTAGTTATGTGAATTTGTGTGTGTGAGATATTGGGTGGGGGGGCGGGGGCGGGCCAGGCTCCACCTGCTCCCACTGAGCTGCTGCCAGGCTGGAGAGTAGCCAACAGCACCAGGCCTGAAACCTGGTGTGCACCAAGCTCACACCACCAGAGAGAGAGAGAGAGAGGGGAGCGAGACAGAGAGAGGGGGAGGGGGAGAGGGAGAGACTGATGGAGAAACAAGAATGAATGATTGTGAGAGGAAAAGGTGACGTGATAATCTGTGTATGTATATATACGTATATATATATAATATATAGTATATATAGTATATATAGTATATAATATAAGACCTTTTTTCAAGTGAAAACTGACATTTTTTGCCTTTTAATTAACGACTCACTTTCCCACACCAAAGCCCACAGAGAAAATAAGTGATTTTACATCACAGAGACAAAGGACTTGTTGATCCACTGCTGCGTCCATCAGTAAAGTCAAATCAATCATTCTTTGAATTCTGTGCTTGAAATGAGTCGTTCAGATTGACCTCAGTGACACAAAGTGACCACACGAGGCAGCAGAGGACCAGCAGCTGCTGTGTCCCCGCAGCTAAAATCACTGATTTTCTCCATGGGGTTTGGTGTGGGAGAGTGAGTATTTTATAGACTTCAGTTTCCTGTTGGAGAAGTCTGTGTTTACGTGGTGTTTGTGTGGTGTTTGCGTGGTGTTTGCGTGGTGTTTGTGTGGTGTTTGCGTAGTGTTTGTGTAGTGTTTGTGTGGTGTTTATGGGTGTTTGTGTGGTGTTTGTGTGTTTGTGGGTGTTTGTGTAGTGTTTGTGTGTGTTTGCGGGTGTTTGTGGGTGTTTGTGTGGTGTTTGCGTGGTGTTTGGCGTGGTTTGCGGTGTTTGTGTAGTGCTTGTGTGTTGTTTGCGTGGTGTTTGTGTAGTGCTTGTGTGGTGTTTTGTGTAGTGCTTGTGTGTGGTTTATGGGTGTTTGTGTGTGTTTGTGTAGTGCTTGTGTGAGGTTTGCGTGATGTTTGTGTGGTGCTTGTGTGGTGTTTGTGTGGTGCTTGTGTAGTGCTTGTGTGTGGTTTTGCGTGGTGTTTGTGTGGTGTTTGTGTAGTGCTTGTGTGTGGTGTTTGTGTGGTGCTTGTGTGAGGTTTGCGTGATGTTTGTGTGGTGCTTGTGTAGTGCTTGTGTGTGGTTTATGTGTTTTGTGTGGTGTTTGTGTGGTGTTTGTTTGTGTGGTGTTTGTGTGGTGTTTGCGTGGTGTGGTGTCACAGCAGTTTCACACAGCCAAATGAAAAAGCACCATTAGAGTTTGTATTTGAGTGTCCTCACTGTGAATGCTGTACAAAAATGTGTGTGTGTCTGTGTGTGTGTGTGTGTATGCAGAACAGAAGAGGATGAAACAGGAAGGCAGTTGTGTAGAGAGAGGGAGGCAGAAGGAACAGATGGCCTGGCAGAGCATGGGGAGAGGCCGGAACACCCCCACACACACACACACACACACACACACACACACACACACACACCAACCACCCCCCCACCTTCTGACCGACTTTCATTGATGAGCCACAGTGTGTGTGTGTGTGTGTGTGTGTGTGTGTGTGTTATTTAGAACAGCACCGACGTCAAACTATTTCAAGTTGCCACAGAGGAGGAGAAAGTGAGTCTCTGTCACATCACAGTTAATAAGACGATGATTCAAACGACAACAAAGACACAGCTGTGTGTGTGTGTGTGTGTGTGTGTGTAGAATTATTAGACGACTCTTTCCATATCACATATGTTTAAGAATCACAGTCCTGAGAAGCTGACGTCACAAACGTGCGGCACGCTGGTGAATCTCGTCTGTGATTGGACGCTCGTTAATTCTACCGTAATGACAAAGCGCTGTCTCTCTTAGGGGTGTCAAATTATCGCGTTAATTGCAATTAATTAATTACAGTCATATTTATCATGTTATGTTTTTTTAATCGCATTAATCTCATTTTTAATCTCTAACTTTACTGTCCCTGTATGCCAGTATCTGTTTTGTGTTGGGCTTCTTGAAAAACGCCCTGACGATAATTACAATTACATAAACTCCCTAACCATAAACAAAGGTCACGTGATAGAAGGAGTTAGCTTACCACCGAAGCAGCTCAACTTTAGCCTACCAAGTCAATGCAAAGCACCCAGTCGCAGCCACAGCTAACGTTACACAGCTACACAGCTAACACCCCGCGCCTCTACTGCTTTAAGAGGCGGAGTCACAGCCTGGACAGAGCGCCAGTCCATCGTTTTTGAATTTTCTAGACATCACAAACGGTCTAAGAGTTCCAGAAACGGAACACATGGTCACAGAAGTCTTTAACCAACAATTCCTGCACAATTCATTGTATCACACTAAAGGTTTCGTGGACAACAAAGCCCTCAAAAATGCCCTTAAAGAATTAAGTGGAATTATATAATAGAGGGCCTTAATAAAGTCCACATTCACTCTGTAAAACCTTTAACATAAGAGAACGGATAATATTAAATACTTTATACTTTTAAAGTGATTTTACACTCACACACAAACATCCTCCCAAATATCACACACTGGACCTTTAAATGTGCCGGTGTTTTATTTCTCATGTTTTCTCCTGAGTTGTGTGTGTGCGTGTATGTGTGTGTATGTGTGTGTATGTGTGTGTGTGTGTGTGTGTGGGTGTGGTCTCCCTCCCTGACCCTGAGGTGGGTCAAGGTGAAAGAGACCAACAGCTGGGAGGGACACGGAAGACGAGTCAAGTCAGCGGTTCACGGGTGAACGAGTGAAAAAACTCTGATTTCCTCTCACCTCCGGCCTCCCTCAGAGAGAGAGAGAGAGAGAGGGAGAGAGAGGGAGGGAGGGAGAGAGAGAGAGAGTTTATGGATCCAGCAGAGAAGAAAAAAAAGTTCCAAATTAAACCAGCGGAGGAAAATATCACGCTGAAGGGAAAGCAGGAAGAGGTCAGAGGTCAAAACCCGAACTAGAAAGAAGCTCCTCAGATTCTTCTTCATCTTCATCTGTGTGTCTTACATATGTGAAACACACACACACACACACACACACACACACACTGAGCTCACAAACAAAAATACTCTGCCTTCTTTGAGCAGGACGAAGAAGGCAGCCTGCAGGCACTGAGATGATGGGAGGAGGAGGGCAGGGAGGGGAGGGGAGGGGGGGACGTAGGCAAGCTGTTAGCAGGGCCGGGCATATGCTGGGCCCCCCACCCAACAACCCCTAAAAAAAACTTCCTCCTCCTCCTGCAGACCTCCTTCTGTCTCCTCTCTGGTTTAAAGAACATGTGAAACGGTCTGAGCATCAAACCAGGTTTAGAACGAGGAAACAAATTGTTTTCAGAGAGGCAGTAACTGCAGCTTCAGTGCAGCTTCACTGGAGCTTTACTGTGGCTTCACTGGAGCTTCAGTGCAGCTTCACTGGAGCTTTACTGTGGCTTCACTGGAGCTTCAGTGCAGCTTCACTGGAGCTTCAGTGCAGCTTCACTGGAGCATCACTGGAGCTTCAGTGCAGCTTCACTGGAGCTTCAGTGCAGCTTCACTGGAGCATCACTGGAGCTTCAGTGCAGCTTCACTGGAGCTTCACTGGAGCTTCAGTGCAGGTTCACTGCAGCTTCACTGGAGCTTCAGTGCAGGTTCACTGCAGCTTTACTGTGGCTTCACTGGAGCTTCAGTGCAGCTTCACTGAAGCTTAAGTGCAGCTTTACTGTGGCTTCACTGGAGCTTCACTGCAGCTTCAGTGAAGCTTAACCCTAACCCTAACCCTACTCACAACAATGAACTTTTCAGATCACATGGATCTGAAGAGGGGCGGGGCTGTGTGCTGAAGAACACTGATAAGCCAGAGCGACTGTAACTCCACCTTTAAACAAGACCTTTAACAGTAGAATAGGAAACAAACAAGAACTTTTCATTTCACTATCATTGCAAAAAATCATTTTGTGGAACTTTGAGGTGCAGTGGACCCACAAACCACACAGATGGGCAGGGATTCTTTTACCCAGGTAAATAAGTAGTCAGACACGAAGCAATTCAACACGGTTTTAAATAAAACCTAAAAAATAAAACACGCCTAACAAGAGCACTGATGTCTCCTGTGTTCAGACGCCACTCAAACATTCATCCATTACTAAATGAATCATCTGCTATTTTGAAGTTTACCATATTTTTAAGTTCACTTTAAGGTGGTCCTGACAGGGGCAGAGAACACACACACACACACACACGCACACGCACACACACACACACACACACACACACACACAGACAAAGCAGTGAACGACAGATGCTTTAATCGGCTCGTTGTGTTTCTAATGGAGTGAATTCACCTGAACACTACAACACTGGAAGGTAACAAGGCACAAAAACACACACACACACAGATGTGCAGCCCCCCCTTCCAAAAAACATCATATGAAAACAACAGCAGCAGAGATCTGCCAGCTGTTGATATAAAAACAGAGAATCTGCACAAACAGCTGGAGACACAGACAGACACACACACACAGACACACACACACACACACACACACACACACACACACACACACAGTATCTGACACAGTTTACAGTTCTATCTCAGTTTGGTATCAGTCTTGGTCAAGACTGTATGTGCATTATCTGCTTTTCTTTAACACACACACACATTTTTATAAATAATCATTAATGTCATTTATAATAGAGGAAACCAACTGGTGTCACACGGTGGATCAGGGGCCTTCAGGGGGTGTTTAATATTTCAAAGCACCGAGCTTCAGTTTTACAGTCAGAATCTTTTCTGCGCTACAAATGTCTTTTATGTCACAAAGAAATTCATGTTTATGTGAATTTAACAATTAAAAAAATCTGGATTATGGTAATTAATTCAAATTATTATTATTATTCCATCTTTTGTCAAAAGAATCACAAATTTCACAAAACAGGCACAGAAACGTACAAAATGATGTATTAGAGATGCAACTACTCATTATTTTCATAATCAATCTGTTGATTATATTGATGAATGAAATCCATAAAATGTCAGAAAATGTTGATTAGTGTTTCATAAAAAGCATGAAATGATGTTCTCAAACGTCTTGTTTTTGTCCATAAACACAAAATGATTCAGTTTGAATGATTTCTTTGTTTTGTGGAGCAAAGAAAACAGAAAATATTATAATAATTAAAGTGGAAAATCACAGAATCTGGTTTTAATTATTAAAAAACAAACTGATAAAAAAGAAAATTGAAATTTCTTAATTTACATACATTTGGACAAAAAACAAACATTTTGATAAAAATTTAGCTTGAAGCCAAAGTTTTCTAGAGGGCATTTTAAACGTAAAAAATATCACAATAATCACCATGTTGTTGAATTAAATATTGTATAAATCTGTGATGACAAAAGAAAATGACTTTAAGGGTGTGGTTTAATTAAATTAATTCTATAAAGTGAAGTCAAGTAAACACAAGTGAACACATTCAGATGTTTTCACTGCATTAATCGGAGTGAAATTATGTTTTAACTTCAGTTTAAATGATTCAATCTGAGCTGAATGTCCTATACAATTATTACATTATTACATATTACATCATCATACATTATTTATATATTACATCTCCGGCCGAAAATGATCTTTGTGTTACCGTGACGTCACCACGATGTGTGAAAAATGAAAATGAATTAAAATTAAAATGCACAACTACAGTGCTTTTTTTTTCTAAATAAAATTTTTGTTCTTCTTGACTTCAAACTGTTAATACGCTCTTTTAACAGCAGCAAATGCCCAGTGCTGAAAGTTCTGGGCAAAAGCATTTACTCACAAGGTTAATGAAGACGAAAAGATTTAAATATGTAAAGATTTAAATATGTAAATATGTAAAGATTTAAATACGTAAAGATGTAAAGACAGAAAGTTTTCTGTCATACGTTTTAAATTGAACGCGGCCACACAGTGTGTGTGGCTGCAGACAGGAGCTTCACCGGGCCTTTTGTGGCCCTCGGCAGCACCAGTCTGGAGGCCAGGGGCCCCTCCTCCACGTCTCCTGCAGTGTGACTAATGCGGGGCGACTGCGCCAAAAAGACGGCGGAGAACGGCGGATGATTGCTCGGCTCGGCTCAGGGCCACACACCTTCTGTGCGCCGCCCTCACCACCGCCCTCGCCGCCGCCCTCACCGCCGCACTCGCCGACGCTATCTTCCCACAAACATGTGCTGCTGTGAGCGGCCCTGAGCCGAGCAAACGCTGCCAAATCCTGTTGATGCGGCTCCAGCTCTCCCTCTTTAATGTCTTCATTTACCCACACACACTGGTTCTGTGTGTGTGTGTGTGTGTGTGTGGGGGTTGAGGGGTGAGCTGCGAGCAAGGAGAGATTTACAGAAGAAGAAGAAGAATAAAAAAAGAAAAGGACTCTGACCGTTCCACAGAAAAGTAAAGCAGCAGAGAATTCACAGATCTGAAGCAGAGCTGAGCGCACACAGCGACTACCATTTACTAGGTTATGTCTCCCTCTTGTGGTGGTTTGGTGGTAACACAGCAGAGAGTCCAGGGTCATGCAAAGGGCAAACAGACCGCCTCTAAATAATGACACACGAGAATCTGCCGTCAAACTCAAGAGGACTAACGTTATTTTATCATCTTTTCTTTTTTGTTAAATTTATGTAGAAACAAAACCTGAAGAAAAACTATAACAAAAAAATGTAAAGTGTGTGTGTGTGTGTGTGTATACACCTAGTATTCCTCATGTTGTGAGGACCTAAATCTGTTTACAGTCACACTATGGAGACTTGTTTTCATCATGGGGACAAGAATCAAGTCCACATGTTTTAAAGTTAGGATTAGTCAGTACTAGTTATGGTTAGAGTAAGTCTCCAGGAAATGAATGTAAGTTAATGTCCTCTGAAGTCATGGAAACCAGTGTGTGTGTGTAGAGGTGTATGACCCGAGTGTGAAGGAGAGTAATGAACACGACGGGGGCGACAGCAGGGAGCGAGGACGATGAAGGATGCTAAGGAGGAAGTGGGACGAGGGGACGCCATCACTCACATATGCACATGCACGCACACGCACGCGCACGCACACACACACGTACACACATGCACACGTGTTTGGACGTTGTGGATGATGCATGTACCTGCAGAGGCACCTGGGCAAACGTCCAAACATGTTTGTCATGTAACCTGGATCGCTCTGTTCATCCTGTCACCACTTTCTGTTTTTAGAAGAAAAACCAGCGACGCATTATTCAAAGGAAAACACGCTTTAATCAAAGTCTACCTTAAAAAAACTTTAACACCTCATCCTACCACCTTAACAACGCCGTAAACCTTATCCTACCACCTTAACAACTCCATAAACTCCATCCTACCACCTTAACAATGCCATAAACCTCATCCTACCACCTTAACTCCATAAACTCCATCCTACCACCTTAAAAACGCCAGTAAACCTCATCCTACCACCTTAACAACTCCATAAACTCCATCCTACCACCTTAAAACTCCACATGAACCCATCCTACCACCTTAACAACTCCATAAACTCCATCCTACCACCTTAACAATGCCATGAACCTCATCCTACCACCTTAACAACTCCATAAACCTCATTATTTCACTGTTAGAGGGAATTTTCTGACAGGAAACTGAAGTTTCTCTCTCACACCAAAGTCCATAGAGAAAATCAGTGATTTTCGCATCACAGCACACAGGAGTGGTTGATCCACTGCTGCCTCCATCACTAACTTCAAATGTCTTATTCTGTGACTCCGGCTTCTGAAATCCTTTGTTTAGATTGACCTCAGTGACACAAACTGACCACACGAGGCAGCAGCAGGCAGCAGCAGACAGCAGCAGACAGCAGCTCCTGTATCCAACACATGCTAAAAACACTGATTTTCTTCATGGACTTTGGTGCAAGTTTACAAACTTCACATTTCAGTCAGAAAAGTCAGTTTAATGTGAATGAACTCATAAGATATTGTAAACTTCAGCAAACTCCTAAAACCACCTTAAGTTTGATTAAGGTGCCCCCCCCCCGGCAGTTCTTCTCAGTTCTGCAGCAGTAAATGGAGATATGCTCTCCTGAGCGAGCGGGTCACTGCTTATTTCCGCAGAACTTGATGAGAAGCACATGTTATCCTTCTCTCTTTGGGTAGAGCCTCCTCCTCCTGAATCTCCAGGAGGAAGATGAAGAGGGGGATAAGTGCAGGAGAGGCAGGGAGGTGAGGGGATTTCCAAAGAGAGAAGATGAACCTTTAAAATCTAAAAATGGAGACACAGTAATGCTCCGCCCATGTTGTTTAGTCCTGTCCAGGAATTGGATTTAACTCGAGTATATTCTGAAAAAGAAAATCCTGCTCACCTCAGAGGACACCAGTGGATGAGAAACAGCAGAGATTAACGATTAAAGCGCTCCCTCTCGCAGCATCTTAAATTTGCAGCTTTTACACGAGAGAAACTGAATTATTTCAAACTATGATTTAGATTTGAACTTCAACTTCAATGAGGTTAATGTGGAAAAAGAGTTCAACTATGTTAAACTAGAGTTCAACTATGTTAAACTAGACTTCAACTATGTTAAACTAGACTTCAACTATGTGGTAAATTTGCTTTAAATCTACGATATTATGATGATATTTCACAGAATTTCAAAGTAAGGGTTAGTAATGATGGAAAAATAAATAAATATGAAGTCAATAACAACATAAGGACTGTAGTAAGAGCTCACATATATTTATATATATGATTTTACATTCTTGGTAATATTTAAAAGTCTGAATATAAACCATTAGAAGTTGATATAAAGTGGAGGGACACATTAACCTGAGTGAGGGGCCGCATGTGGCCCACGGGCCACGACTTTGAGACCTCTGCTTTACAGCAAAGTGTTCAGAGGAAGAGATTCATTTAAATACTGTGTTTAACGTACAGTATGTGTGTGTGTGTGTGTGTGTGTGTGTCCAGCTGCAGAAGGACTGAGGATCCTGGGAATAGGTGAATCATAAATATTCATATATCACAGCCTGTGGTTGGAACAGCTGCCAGAGAGAGAAACACACACACACACACACACACACACACACACACCTGGCTGCAGCAGGTGGACAGGAGTCTGTCCGTCTGTCTGCTTCAGGCAGCCACAGAAGACAAACAACAACAACAACAACGAGGACGCCGTGTTGTCAACATGTGGCGGTGACGCAGCGAGGTCAACTACACTGTTCTCACTTTTATCACAACAACGACCGACTGAACACAACACACATTGTTTTCAGTGGATGAACTCATGTTTGGCCTCCACATGAAGCTACAAAGTCTACTTCTTCTTCTTCTTCTTCTTCTTCTCTCGCATTAAAACACACTCATACACAATCTGTCTCATTCATTTTTAAGTTGACTTTTAGTGTTTGAATCTATCGTACATAACAAAAGTTCTATATATATATATACACAGATATTGTGTGAGGGACAGACAGAGGACGTGTAGATGTCTCTTACATTTCTTACACATTTAATCTTCACTTAAAAGTTTGAGAAGACTCAGGAAAAAAATGAGTTTGGGGACGCAGAACAAATCACCCACGACCTGTCTGTGGACCCCGACCCAGACTTTGGAAATCACTGCTTTCATGTTGATGAGAGGACATCAGGGACGTCGTCATCTGTTAAACTGAAAACACGTAAAAAGCTTCATTAAACTCAGACAACGACGTCAGTGTGTGTGTTTGTGGCCCCCTACAGGTGCTTAACGGTACTGTTTGTTATCAGAAACACGTGTCGTTTACGGTCACTCTGCATTGACACAAATGTCACAAACTAGAGCTGAAAAAAAATCCTTTTTTTCCCATGATTCCCTGTCGTCAGATGTCATTTCCTGTTTGATCCGACTTCTCTCTGTTCAGGGAATACCGTGGACGCCACGAGTCCTGAGGGCAGTTTCCAAAACCCTCGTCTTCACGGTTTAAATAATAAACTTTTAAAAGCCTTAAATATGACGACACCAGACAGACAGACAGACGGAGAGAGACAGACAGAGATGATTTCTGCTGATTTAACGCGCGTGAAAAGCGTCGTGATATAAACGCAGACTCATTTGGTGAACTAGTGAAAATTTTAATAATTGATCATTAATAATTAATCAGTTTGAGTGTTTTTTTTCTAAATTTATGTTGAAATATTTTGGTTTTAATTCATTAATTTATTAATATTTTATATTTAATTAATCAAATTCAGATTTTTGTTCAGAAAATGTAAAATTGCACATTTTAAACAGCTAATTAACAGCTAATAATAGTTAGCTAGAATTATTTGTATTACTATACTATGTGTAAATTAACGCATTTATAGATGTATCATCATTATCGTCATTATTATTATTATTATTGTTATCATTATTATTAATAATAATAATAATAATAATAGTAACAGGTAACCTCATAAGCGAACTACACATTCTGACACTGGCACAAAACATAAGTATTTAAGTGAACAGACGTGTCATTGTGATAAAACGTATAATCTAATAATCAATTAATAATCGATTTCTAAAGTCATCAGCAACTGTTGTCATCACTGTTTTGAGTCAGAGTTTGAATAATTAAAACCAGTGTTTTCAGCTTCTTTTCTTCAAATAATAAGTTCATTATTCAAACTGTGGATGAAACAAAACATTTGAGAACATCAGCGTTGCCAGGTTTGAGAAACACGGATCAACATTTTCTGACATTTATTTGAGACTAAAACGATTTTCACTGTTTTTAATTGAGAGCGGAAAACGGAAAAGATTCAAGTCGCGTTTCCTCGCTCACACGTGTTTATTTCATTTCTGTTCCTCAGTTATCAACATGAGCCAAACGTGTGTGTGTGTGTGTGTGTGTGTGAAGCACAGAGACTAACAGATGGGCTAAATTAATTAGCCACGTATGTTTAAGTTGGACAGTATTTATTTGCCTGAGTGAGGACGAGGGGAGGAAACTTCCTCCCGAGCAAATCTGGAGGAAAAAAGCGACGTTTTCACGAGCTGGTCGGTGATCGGGTTGCAACGCAGAGTGGTTTCAGGGAATTATAAATAAATCAGAGTCAAACAGGAGATGTGGACGAGGAGGAGGAGGAGGAGAAGTCTTTGTTTACGGCCGACTCTGGAGACCTGAAACGGACTCTCCGAATAAATAAATACCACCGCTACAGGAAGTTCAGCCGCTTTCCCTCAGGCCCAGTTTAGTTTTATTAGCTACAGTCCTGCAGAGATACACACACACACACACACACACACACACACACACACACACACACACACACACACACACACACACACACACACACACACACACACACACACACACACACAGAATTTGCTCAGGAAAAACTGGGGAATTTTGTAAAAACAAAGTTTAAGTTTAAGGATCGTTAAAAAATCACATGATAGAGAACCATAAAAAAAAAGACTTTCCAGGGAAGTTTACGTATAAAACGAAGGTCTCAACATGGAACAATTACAGTTACGGATAACTATAAGTTACGTGAGAAAAGAGATTGTAAGACGAGTAAATGTGGACATTCTGTGTGTGACTGCAGTGAGGATTGTAAGAAACGTACTTTACACCTTTTTAAACTTTTGTTTTGCGAGACGAGCGAAAACAAACGAAACACGTTTATCATCTTAAACTTTTTAAACTTTAAAGTTTACAGACTGTGTCCACGCTCTCAGTGAGTCAGCTGACCAGTTTGAAACGTCTCAAACTTCTGACAGACAGACAGATGGACGGACGTGTCTCCACTTTAACAGAGAGAAAAATCATCTTTAAAGAGTTTTGAAATATTATAAACTTGTTACTGTACAGAGGTCATTTTCATTCATCTCAGATTAAGATGATTAAGTTGTCTATATGTCTGTCCTCCTCCTGTCTGTCTGTCAGGTTGCTGAGACGGAAGAAAGGAACTGTGTTTGTAACCAGCGGGTTGCCAGTTCAAATCCAAGGACATGGATGCCCCTGAGCAAGGCATCCAATGGTCCTCAGATTGCAGGTCACTCCTTCACTGTGTTCACTAATGAGTCACATTCACTCAGTGAATCAGCTGATTATTAATATTAACTAACAAACACATGATGTTTGGTTTGATTTTTCTCTTTTATTTCTTACTTTGGAACAAAGTCAATAAAATGCAGTGGACTTTACACACACACATTCTTTAAGCTTTGTCAATAATGGAGGTGTGTGTGTGTGTGTGCTTACTGGAGAACAACAGCTTGCTCTCAGCAGGGGTCCTGGGGAAGGAGCAGGTGAGGAAGTATCCATTGCACTGTTTTTACTGCGCCTACCTGACACCGTTCAGACAGAGGAGGCGAGGGGAGGGAGGAGGGAGGGGAGAGAGGGAGGAGGGAGGGGAGAGAGGAGGAGGGAGGAGGACGCGCTCGCAGCCTAAAATATCAGAAAAGCACAGAAAGCAGAAACAAGAAAATCTGCAGAGAAACAAGAGAGAGAGAGTTTGTGTTCACACGGAAACTCAGGTCCATGTTTGTGTGAATTATTCACAGTATTTTACCTGTAAATTTCACAACAAATGACACTAGATTATGATGCTTTCAAAGGTTTCACTGTGTGTGTGATTACGACAGGAAACTCATCGAAAGATAAAGAGTGTTTTTTTTCAGCGTCTTCAACGAGAATATTTTTTCTCATTTATTTGAGAAGTTTGAGAAAAATTAATCAACAAATTCTGATATTTTATGGAGCAAAAGATTGTGAAAATGATGGTTAGTCACAGCCCTGATAAACAGTACAGCGTTACTACTGGGAAACATACAGAAGAATGCAGTATTTATACAGGAAAATACTGCAAAATCGCAGTAATATGGCATTTAGTTAAAAACTAGGGATGAGCCGATACTGTGGTCAAAATCACTGGACCAGATATCAGGAAAAATGATCCAATATGGGCCTATATATTATCATATATACTGTATATATAAATATTATCATTATAAATAATACTGAGATTATACTCCACTAACTGACACTTATGTACAGACGGTCGAATATTTCTCTCTTTCAAACACAAACGTCATATAATCTAATCTATAATATAAAAGACAACAAAGGTGAGGCCTGTATGGGCTTATAGTCTGATGATGTCATCATCCAGCTGTGTTCGTCTGACACGGTGCCAGAGGTCAAAGGTCGTGAGAGCAGATCTGTTGGGAGACACCCCAGCAGCAGCCATCATTAGCTGTCAGTCAGGAGATGGATGAACCTGACAGGACGAGCTGAGGGCACGCGACACAAACATCTAACTGCTCTGCGGAAAGAAGAAGCTTCTCCTCTGTCTCCTCCTCCTCTGTCTTCTCGTGTAGTCACACGTTAAGGTTTTTCACAAAGTGAGGACATTTCCAGGAAGTGAGGACATTTCCAGGAAGTGATCATGATCACACACAGAGGGAAACACCCGTGTAGTGAGTTGTGAGCTGCTTGGCGTTCTGATGCAGTTTAACCTCATGAAACTCCCGTGTTGTCCGCTGTAGTTTGGCTGTAACCTCAGTGGACCCTCTGAAAGTGAAACCCTGTGACCTGCTGGGTCTGTGATCTCCAGCTGGGTCGGTGCCTCATCTGTTTTCTCCTCGTTCACTGGATTAATTAAATCCGCTGCTCCCATTTCATTGTCCTCCGGCCTCTTTAACAGAACTCTCCATTCAGGCCCAGAGCGGCTTTTATGGGACGACTGAGAGCTGAAACATGTCCGAGGTGGACAGGACAGACGGACGTGGACAGTGGATGATTTTACTTGCTCAGTTAGCCAAAACATTATTATTTACATGATGGAAGATTTTGTTTGGTTCCATTTTTTTACACTGTAGTTGTACTGAGATGTTCTGTTCCGTCATCACAGTTAATGTTCTTTCTCTGAAACTTTTATGTTCACTTTCAGAAACTTTAATAACTTTGCTAAACGTCCTCTCGACCTCTACTCACGACTGCAGATCAAGAACCGCTTTTAAACTGATTCAAAAACACAAAAGCATCAACAAGCACATGGACAAACAACGCTGCCTTCTTTCTAACATCACGGTGAATCAGTGCTCCGAGGTTTGGCCTCACTTTGCCAAGGAAGCAAAGCGATGGCGCTCTCAGCACACTGCTCACTCCATACTTTGGAGCTCATTTTTAAGCGCGATGAACAGAATCTCCAGCTCAGTTGCTCAGTAGAACATGAAACGTCAAACACAGAAAGACGTAAAGCAACACAGTTACTCTCATACTGCTAATGCAGGCATTCTTACGACCAACAATCAATCAGGCTATTGATAAGTATAGACGGACGTTATCTGGCAGTTATTCCACCGTTTAGGAATCACAGTCGTGAGAAGCTGGTGAATCTCGTCTATGATTGGACAACGACAAAGTTCTACTTCTCTGCTTTTTTTCTAGATATCACAAACGATGGAGTTACGGACGGTAACAGACGAGTTAAACACTGTTGGATCTTCCTCCTGTTGTCACTGATTGTGTGAGTGCTTATTCTGTCATAATCTACTCAGTAATCTCTAAAACATTTGTGGATTATTCGGGGAGCAGCAATGGAAGCACAGGGAGAGGAATTTGTACAAACTTGATTATTTATTATTTTATTGTTATTATTATTTGATTAATTTGTGACGTGGTGTTGTGGAGGGTGAGACAGTGTTGTGGAGGGTGCGGCGGTGTGAGACGTGTTGTGAGAGGGTGGAGACGTGTTGTGGAGGGTGAGACAGTGTTGTGGGGGTGAGACAGTGTGAGGTGTGTTGTGGAGGGTGAGGCAGTGAGACGTGTTGTGGAGGGTGAGACAGTGTGAGGTGTGTTGGGGGGAGGGTGAGACAGTGTTGTGGAGGGTGAGACAGTGTGAGGTGTGTTGTGGAGGGTGAGGCGGTGTGAGGACGTGTTGTGGAGGGTGAGACAGTGTGTGTGTTGGGGGAGGGTGACAGTGTGAGGTGCTGTGGAGGGTGAGGCGGTGTGGAGGTGTGGGGGAGGTGAGACGTGTGGAGGGTAAGACAGTGTGAGACAGTGTTGTGAGGGTGAGACAGTGCTGTGGAGGGTGAGACTGTTGTGGGAGGGGAGACAGTGTGAGGTGTGTTGTGGAGGGTGAGAGTGTGAGGTGTGTTTGTGGAGGGTGTGACAGTGTGAGGTGTGTTGTGGAGGGTGAGGAGTGTGAGGTGTGTTGTGGAGGGTGAGACAGTGTTGTGGAGGGTGAGACAGTGTGAGGTGTGTTGTGGAGGGTGAGACAGTGAGGTGGGGTTGTGAGGGTGAGGCGGTGGGAGGTGTGTTGTGGGTGGTGAGACAGTGTGGGAGGTGTGGTGAGGGTGAGACAGTGTGAGAGAGTGTGTGGGAGGTGAGACGGTGAGGTGAGGGTGAGACAGTGTGAGGTGTGTTGTGGAGGAGAGTGTTGTGGAGGGTGGGGGCGGTGTGGAGACAGTGTTGTGGAGGGTGAGACGGTGTGAGGTGTGTGTGAGAGTGTGAGGTGTGTTATGGAGGATGAGGCGGTGTGAGACAGTGTTGTGGAGGGTGGGGCGGTGTGAGACAGTGTTGTGGAGGGTGAGACAGCTGCCTGGCCTCCACAGGCCTGCAGGACCAGCCTGAGACACCTAATCTGCTTCATTAATGCTCTCACTCGACCATCAGCAGCACTGAGCTCCCACAGTCCTCTCTGGTTTCACTCGCTCACCTGCAGCTGTGCCTGCTGAACTGTGACGCCAACAGTCGGTGACACTAAAGGTTAACTCGACAACTAATACGTTTAGAGGCTGAATCAACAGATTGTATTTTATCATCAGCGTACTTTAAGAGATGTTCATGCAGTTTGCTGTAATGATGTAATGAATCAGTCATGAGAAGGTTTCACGATGCATCAACAGAAAAACAGCGTCTCAGCCTCACGTCCACACAAAGACTCACTGTACAGCAGAAACACCAGCCTTCCTTCAGTCCATCGCTTAATGGCTGGAGGTTTTTTCAGAGTTCTGGCACAAATCTAAAGCGGATTTCTTGGTTGTTTTTTTGTTTTATTTTTTCACATCCACACAGTAAAGCCCCGACACACACACACACACACACACACACACACACACACACACACACACACACACACACACACACACAGCAGGATAAGTCGGTTAAAGCCCTCAGCTGGTAAACGCTGAGAATCAGGAAGGCAGAGATTCATGGAAACAATTAGGAATGTGCACATGTACAGATGATTAGCATGGAGGAGGAGGGATGGATCCAGAGTGTGTGTGTGTGTGTGTGTGTGTGTGTGTGTGTGTGTGGTGATGACTCCTCAGAGAGCACCAGGGCAGAGGCATGAAAAAATCTGGGATGTTTAACCTATTTCAATGAAAGTTAAAAATCACTGGAAATCATAAAGACAGAAGTGTTCTCACTTTTAATGTATTTAGTTTTTACTTCACTGTATTATATTTGGTGTTCATTTGCATAAAGGAACAATTATTGCTGATTTACAAACGTGTCTGTATAAAACTACATTGAGAAAATAAAGTATTAGTACTTTACTTTAGTAATAAAGTATTAGTTTATATTAGAACATATATTATGACTTTACTGTATATTAGAACATGCCGTACTACGTTTTCTTTCTCAGCTGAGGGAGAAAAGTAATACAAACACTACAATAGAAAAACACCTAATTATCCAGTATCGTTGATAAGAGATCAAGCACAAAATATTGACTTACTTTTAATAATTGAAATGTGAACAGTTTTTTAAATATATACTATATACTATAGTGCTTAAATGCACAGAATGGGATATTATTTTACCACTAGAGGTCATTACATTCAAAACAATATCAAGTGAAGCACAACATGGGGTGACGGGAGTTGTTCTTGTGGTTAGGGTTCCTTCAGTGTTCCAGGTTGAGGAGCTCATAAGTCAATTTAAACTACCTTATATTAAATGTAGTTTTCAGAAGGACCCGGGTCAGAAAGACCCACACATGGGTCACCGGTCATTCTGTTCCTGGTTTTCCAGCCTCTTTTTTAAATCACTGTGCATAAAATGTATCTCTTAGAAATGATAAATATTAGGTGTTACAAAGACATTAGTTACAAGTTAAGATATTTAGAAGCTCCTGATGTTCTGTCGCCTTTAAAAGAAAGTGGGTAAAAAAAAGGTTTGGGGAAGACTGTTGCAGGATTAAGACTTAAATTCCCTCATCTGGGTCAAATATAGAGTTAAAAACCACCAGCATTTAAAAGTGTATCATTAAATTATGAATTAAACCCTTTAATCCTCTTCAGACCTTTTTTCCTGCTTATTATGGTTTTGGCTATTTGTGCCGTTTTTAACCGATTCCAGAGTTTCCCGAAGTTTCCCATCAACTTTACTTTCTTTTTTTTTAAGGCTACAGTTTCAATTATCTAAATATAACAAAAGTACAAATATTAGGCTAAGAATATATTTTCCCCTTAAGTTTAACAACGAACACAGAAACTTCTTGTTATTTACGGCCTGAACATTTTAGCACCAGTGTTTAAAGGCATTTTTCCTCCCCAGGAACACAGTGAGGGACCTACCCCCCCTCGCATCACCCCACTAACCCCTGTGGCGGATTAAGCAGGGAGCCAGCTGTAGTCACGGGGGGTGGGGAGAGTGGAAACGCTGCCATCGGCTTCTCCAAGGTGACCCCTGGTAAAAGCTGGCATCACATCTGTAGCTGAGCCGGGTCGGTCCTGACCGCCATCAGGCAGCAGCCGCCTCCTCTGCACCTCCTCTGCGCCCCCACTGCCCTCCACGCTGCCCGGCTGGCAAGGAGAAGAGAGGGGGAACCTCCTGCTGTACAAGGAGGGAGGCGGCAGCAGGGGGGAGTGTGATAGGAGTTGATGGGCGGGTCCAAAAACGAGTGTTTTCACTTGAGAAATGTCTCTGCATCATAATTACTTAATTGGATCAAGCTTAGCATTAAAAAATAAATAAAGGTGTCATTAAAAGTCCGGGGCGTAAGAATTAGTGACATCTAATGGTGAGAAAGTCAATTCTCCAGCATTTCCCGCTTTAAAACACGGTCAAAACCCTGACATCTGAGGAACATATGAAAAGCTATTTAGACCACACTATTTTCATCTTAAAGCAAAGATACACTTTTATAAATGAAGTTATGGCTGCTATATTAATGTTCTGACAATAAATCTATTACTTCCACGTCAAAGCCTGGAGGCGGTGACTGTGGAACATGTGCAGAACTCAAAGGCTGGTTTGGGTGCAGTTTTCCAAAAGAAGTTTAGTACAATTTCAGTAAGTAATAAGTGCGTGTGTGAGGCGAGAGGTCAACGTCCTCCTGAAGGTTCCCTGGAGGTCCTGGTTGCACCTCTTCAGATAAAAATATGGAGGATAGTGTTTTTTCCGCTTGTGTGTGAGGTCTCGCACAGCGGCCCTACCAGCTGTTTGTCCTTAGCTCCCCAGTGGGTTGGGACAGTAGGGAGTGTGTCTTTGGGGGGAGGGGAGGGATGGGGTCAGTGGCTCCCCCTGTTGGAGAGGTTAGCGGAACACAGCGACAGCTCTGCGGGGTCGGCGCGTGCCCCGGACTGGACAGCCATAAGTAATGGGGTCCTGTTCATACACAGGCAACGCTCTGAATCAACTTAATTAGATAAGGGAGGGGTGTGTATGTGTGTTTATGATGGGGTGTTTGCCTGGCCCTAGGACAAACCTGAGAATGTGTATACACACTGCTAAAGAGGTTATCACTCCACATTAGCGCTAATGAACGAGTCCTTGGAAGTGGATGCTAACAAACACTTGTGATGTCCCTTCAGGTCCCGACTCTTAAAAATAATTTGATGCTCTTGTCCACAACACAAGCCCACGTTTGTCCTGCGCTGGCCTCGTCTACGAGGTTCACTTCTTTACTGCACAAAATTCAAGCACTTTCAAGGACCCAGGACTATTTAGGGACGATTTTTCAAAAACTTTCAAAGGCCTTTTTTTTAATTCATAAACTTTCAAGTATTTCAGGGAACGTTATTACAACCCACAGAAATACAGATATAAAGTGTATATTAATAACAATGACAGCACTGAGCGATATATGTGTCACATTTCTAGTGATATCTCTTGCATTTCTTACCCAAACGCCTTTGAGTGAACTATTGAACAGTTATGCGATTTAAAAGTTGTATTTATAGACAGATATTTGTCTACATTTAGCAAGAACACATAAAAATATTCATGTTTCTCTCTTTTTGCTCCATGTTTGGTCTCCACCTCCTTTAGAAATATCAGATTTATGTATTTTTTCCTTTTGTGTTGGACAGTTTAATCTTATTTGATCATAGAGAGCACTGCCTCTCTCTCTCTCACTCTGTCCTGTTGCTGGTTTACATCACTCACACACTCACTCACTCTCTCACACACACACACACACACACACACACACACACACGCTCTAATTGCTGTGCTGATGATATGCAAACATCTGGGAGCGTCCCTTTAATCCCCGCACATTTCATCATAATGAAGTAAGTAGCTCTCGTCATGTTATTTCCTGGACGCGCGCGGATCCATTTGTTTAATTGTTTAATCACACTGATTGCCATTAAAGCATTAATAGGTTAAAACAAGCTCAAACGGCACAGTCACAGTTGAGCTCCTGTGCAGAGGAGTGGGCGGTGTTTTTAATGTGATTAAAGGGACATTTCACAGTGTTACACAGCTGGAGCGATCCCTATCTTTGACGGAAAACAAAAAATGACTTCACTCTGTGAATGTACATTTGAATTAAAATGAGTTAAAACACAGTTTACACTGCAACGTCATGCAAATAAAGTCAGATTAACCCAGATTGAGGCAAGCCAGTGCGGAACCTTCTGAGAGACAGTTTCAGTCTGCAATCACTTGGTTTTTACCACCAACAGAAAAGCAGTAAAATAATGTATACCATATAAATAACAGGGTGAAGTCACATCAGTTGACCTGGTCATTTCAAGTTTAAGTGACATTTTTAAAAAGGTGTTGTTTTTTTTTAAATTGCTTTGCTTTAAGTTTCATTGTAGGGCTGGGTAATATATGAATATTATATCTACATCATGACATGATTTTAGATGTCTTCATATCACGATAAAATATCTATGACTTTTCCTGTCGCATCGGTAATCAACATATTCATTATATTGAATACATTTGAGGAAGACACTAAATATTACACCAGTACATATTTAAGAATGCATGGACTCAATTTTAAGCATAATTATTTGTGTTATTGGTGCAGAATTTGACCATATTTATCGTTTATCGTCATTGTAGATTTTAAATATCCTTCATTTAATGTGAAATAAAGCAGGTACTCTCTGAAATGAAAGGTAACAGTAAGTGAATTTTAAGATCATTTAATAATAAATCATAAACAGTAGATTATATTTATTTTAAAGCACAAACATCTCAAAAGAAAACCTTTCATGAGTCCAGAGAAACAATCTGTGTGCAGCTTTATATCCACGTCTCACATTTCAGGATATAGACTAAAGATATCCAGATAATATTTATATAAGATGATATAGATATAAGATATTAAGATTTGATTTATATTGTGTTTTATAATGATATAAAAAAGCATTTGGTGATATGGGGTTTGTCTGCATACGTTAGTATATGTACATTAGTTTATATACATTAGTGTACCAACTGTCACTTATGACAGCTGATGCTTGAAGACTGCACTTTTACAATCGTCAAACAGTGGAGGAGGAATCTTTTCAAAGTAAAAGCCAAATCCTTGTGATTGTATGACAGCGGAGTCTCGTCTGCTGTTCCCAGGCCAGATGACGCCTCAGTGACAGAACAGGTGATATTTACCAAGAAAAACCCACAAAAAAACAACAAGAAATGGCAACAATCCATTTCTGCCAATCGAGCAAACAGAAAACACCCAGCGCTCCCCACCTCCCTTTAACTGAAGACTGACACCTCTGCTGGCAGCCAAACACCGAATGGCTGGAGACCAAGAAATGAACTCACACACACACACACACACACACACACGCACACACACCTCCTGAATACCAGATGGCGTTTCTGGATTCTGTTTCCTTTTCTTTTTTTCGTCTAACAATCACAAAAGAGTCTCTAAACCCACAGACACAGAATCACCAACCCTCACATTTATAGACACGCTCTCACTTCTATAACTCACAGTGACTTTGTTTCATGTGCAGTACAACTTCCTTTCAACTGTAATGAGTTCAAATAAAAACAAAAACTAAGAACGATTAATCGATATTAATCAATTATCAACTCAACAGCAAACTATTTTGATCATTAATTAGTGTGAGTTTTCAGATTTTCCAGATTCTTAAATGTGACTATTTTCTGTTTTCTTTGCTCCAAATATCAAAGAAATCATTAAAACTGAATCTCAATGGGATTTTCCTGGTTAAATAAAGGTTAAATTAAAAAATATATATTTTTCAGACAAGTCGATATAAAAGTTTATCACTTTGTCATTTTTGCATTTACAAATCACAGGGGTCACTGGACATGATGTGTGTGTGTCCAACAGCAATGTCCAACTGTAGATCACTGTAGATCAAAGTTACAAAGACTTCAAAACCTGACAACATCTGCAACATTTAGCAAAGCAAATGTGTGATTTAGAGACAGCACCAGGGTGTGACTCCGCCTCTCAGAAAACTGACAATTCTACAGCCAGAACATCATGACGGTCATGAGAGGGGGAATAAAACTTTGACGTGAACCTAATATCTGCCAGGGTTGGAGAAGCTCAGTGAGAAACATTATCACCACACACACGCACACGCACACGCACACGCACACACACACACACACCAGCAGCAGCTGTGTTGGCAGGGAGCCATGTTTCTCCAGGGAGGAACAGACATGGAGCACGAGGAGGAGGAAGATGACGAGGAAGAGGACAAACGAGAGGAGTTGGACGAGCAGAGTGCCAAGCGGAGGACAGGTGGACGAGAAGGAAACAGCAGAAGGACAAAAAACACAAGACACAGGTAAACAAAGGTAGAAAGAGAAAGGGAAAAATATCAATAATATACATTTCTATATATGGTGACATATCATGAAAGTTATGAGAAAATAAATATTATAAACGTTGATTAAAAAAATTACATAAATTTGACAAATTATATATTTTTTAAAGTCACTTAATGACAGTTTTCTAACAATTTTAAGCCAAATGATGTGTGATATTAACATTTGACCATATTTACAGTCAATTTCACTATTTGTAGGGTCAGTGAACACATCTCCATGACTCCATGTTGGACCATTTACTGCACGTCTCACTGACGTCTCGCCCCATTTCCTGTCCCTCTAACGCTGTCGCTGTCAAAATAAAGGCATGGACTTTAAAGAGAACAGAAGTCGTGTGTGAGTTCTTGTTCTGGAGCCTTTGAAACAAACTCAACTCAGTCCAGAAGTCGTCGAGTCTCATTACGAATAACAACACACACGAAATAATGACGCTTCTGTGTGTGTGTGCGTGTGTGTGTGTGTGTGTGTGTGTGTGTGTGTGTATGTGTGTGGAGGATACAATAACAAACAAACAGGGTTGAACCTGTCAAGTCAAAATAGTAAAAAAAATTAAATATGAGTCATTATAAATGAGTCCAAACTTAATCTTTGGAGAAGCTAATAGATAAATTGTTTAAAACTCTTATATTTTATACAGTTTAATATTGTGTACCTTGATATAATCTGTAAGCAACAATCATTGATTGACTATTATACTAATATAATACATATGTATACTAGTTATACTAACTATAACCTATAAAGAATATTATATTGAATAAAATGACTGATATTGGTGTTGGTTAAAGGTGAAAACAGAGGAAAAATCAAGTTCAACCAAACTTCCCGAAACTTGGTGGGAAGATGTTACAGCCCGAGATGAACAAAAAAGTCAACTGTAACCATGGCCTCAACTCAACAGGAAGTCGGCCATTTTGAATTTTGGCAATTTGCACCCTACGCAAATGAGCTAACTCGTAGCTCATTATGGCCATGGCAACAAGCGGCAGATTCTGACCATTCGCCAGGAACAGGAAGTGCCCTATAACTTCATATCTGACACTAGAGACCGCCACTGAACACGTCCGTGGATACAAACTTTAAAAACTTTTAACTTTTAAAATCGAATATATTGAAAAAACATTTGTTCCCAAGCTCTAATCCTCGCATTAGAGTATAGTATAGTATAGTAGGCATGAACCGATATAATACTCTGTATGGATCAGATATCGTACACATCATAAATGTGGAATCCAATACATTTGAAAAACAAAACACTGTAAAAATCAGCAGAATTTTAGCCGAGTCATGTTCTGGGCTGGGATTTTATGTCTTTGAAACACCTTGAAATGGTTTGTTGGTAAGTTCATCAGCACAAATGTGTCGTGAAGTGTTTTGCAGCTTAAATGGTCTGATGTATCGATAGTGCCAACATTCCAACGTACTGTAAATCTATTCATGAGAACTGAACTGAGGCTTGATTAAAATAATAATAATACAAATATCACAAGGTAAACTACAACGTGTCAGAAGAACTGACATCGTTTTAGTCGACAACTAAATAAAACAGACTCTTGAGACTTTCTAATCTCATCCATGTTATTCATCAGAATTAGTTCTGCAACTCATGATTATTTTCCCATTGTATTCGTTTAGTTGACAAAATGCCAGAAAATTTTGAAAAACATTTGAAAACAATTTGTCCAAAAAACACATTTTTAATGATTTATTTTCTTATACGGAGCAAAGAAAACAAACAAATATTCACAATTAAGAAGCTAAAAACTTAATCAGACTGTTTAAAAATCCAGCTCCATATCTCAGATGAGAGCGGAGCCAGAGATCATTAATGTGTCAATATTCTCTCTACATCAGGGGTGTCAAAGTCATTTTGTTCAGGGGCCACATACAGCACAATTTGATCTCAAGGGGGCCGGACCAGTAAAAATAGTAAAATAATAGCATAATAACCTATGAACCCCTTTGTTTTTTCTCCTTTGTTTTACATTTAATGTAGGATAATTTTACAAAACATGAAATTTCTTGAGAAATATAAGTGCAATTTCAACAATATCGTGCCTAAATTTACTATTTACACAGCACACTGGATCTATAAAGGCACAAACATTTAGTCACGGGTATCTGGAGCATTTGACATTACGTTTAGATTGGTGTGAAATTTTAACAAATTCCTCCTGTGGGCCGGATTGGACCCTCTGGCGGGCCGGTTCTGGCCCCCGGGCCGTATGTTTGACACCCCTGCTCTACATCAACACACAGGTTTGTGAGTATTTACCAGTTCAACTCCAGCAAACTCCAGCTGCGTCCGTTCAAACAATTACACTAAACATAGACTGTGGTTGAACTGATGTCTCTCAGAGTCCCACGTCCATGTTCTGCATCAGAACAGATCTATTTTGAAAAATCCGCCCCCAACAAACTGGATTCATCAACATTCCTGAAGCTGCCTCGACATTCTGGACCGGGTCCAGAGCAGCTCGTCTGTTTTCTCACAGACAGACAAACTGCTGCCAAACACAAAAACTCTGCTACTGCTCAACAGAACCTTCACCACCAGGATTCACTGCTTTAACCTTTCAGTCCAAATCTAAAGTATTTGTCCACACCTGCTAAGAACTGAATCCAGGTGTTTGGGCTCTAGACCTCTCATCTCCAGTGAAGGACAATCTCAACGCTGCAGTAAACCAAGACCTTTGTGGACAAATGTTTAAAGGAAGGTCCTCTTCTATTCCAACATGACTGTGTCCCAGTGGACAAAGCAAGGACTATAAAGACACGGTTTGACTTTGGTGTGGAAGAACTTGACTGATCCGCACAGACCTCAACCTGACCATTAACCCTCATCCAGCACCTTTGGACTGAACTGGAACAGAGTTTATGAGACTTCTCGTCCAACATCAGCGTCAGGGACAAGTCTCCAAAGAAGCTGCAAACTCCATCTGAAAGTCCTGTTTATGTATTTGAACACATCAGCACAGTCCATGTGTATAATGTCATGTACCAAAATAACTTGAACGACTTCCTAATCCAAGGCCTTACCTTTCCAAACTGTACCATGATGGAAACGCAGTGCATGTTAGTTTAATCTCAGGTCTGACTAGATTACCACAAAGATTAGAGAGCAGTATAAAGGCCCACATGCTGCTGCGTTGGTGGAGAAACACGGGTTCACCATATACCCACGACCCATAAACCTGGCTAATAAATCCTGGATCTGTGTGTGGTCCAGAGACATCCGAGCGCCTGTTCTCGGCCACAGGTAAGACCCTAAATAAAAGAAAGAGAGCTGTGGAAGGGAACCTTGACTTGTAACTGGAGGGTTGCCAGTTCGAGTCCCCACCAGATTAAAGGGTTGATGGTGCTGCTCACTGCTCCTAAATGTAGGACAGTTTCTAGTGGAGGGCGAGTCCTGATCAAACCAATCCTGATCAGGTGGACACACAATTCTGCTTTCAGAAAGTGTTTGTTCACTCTTGTGTTTTCATTACTGTTCATAAAGTAATGAAAACTGTGACGCGTGTGTTATTAGGAGAGCAGCGTGGAAAGGGAGGGATGTTAGAATTTATTCTTTAAAATTACTTAGAGCTTTTTTTAAACAAGTGACAGCCTGAGTAAAAAGGTCAGAAAAACACATTTAATCCTGACTTTGAGTACAGAGGGAATGTTTTTAAATGGACTGTGGTGGGAACGCTGGAAGAGCCGTTTGAAATGAACTGGCTCACAGACAGCGAGGCTTTATCTGCAGCATCAGTGTTGCACCTCAGCGAGGCTCTCGTTTCTCAACGGGAAGCAAAACTCCCTGCAGCAGCTCCAACATGTGGTGGAAAGACTGCAACCAGACACAGAGGAGGCTCGAGGAGCAGCGACGGCACCGCCAACGTTCACGTTAGGACAGCCAGCGTTATCTCGCAGCAGAGAGGAAACTTCCACAGCACACATCTTTACAAACCAGAGACGGAATAAGTTTTCTTTGCTCTGCGTCTCAGGTCGACTGGGTTTATTCCTCTCAGCCGCCTCAGGCTCAGCTTTCCTTCACTAAAACCAGCAGCACAGCAGCGGATATTACAGCCTGAAGCTGCCGCTCACTTATTGGAATAAAAAGAGGAACAAAAAAAAAGAAAGAAGGTAAAGAGACGAGAGTTGTGTTTAAACATCACCGCTCACAGCACCCACTCACGTCGTCCACGGTCTCTCATAAACAAGTTTCTCTTATCATATTATATTATTTGTGGACAAAAACAAGAATATTTGGTAAAAAAACAGGTCGACGCTTTTCAAAAAATGTATTAATTAATGATGAATGATTGTTACTTGTACATGGTTCGGTTTAAACATGACTTTTACTAAAACCTATTTGATCACCCAATAGTTTGATTGATTGATGACCTTTATCTGCGTATGCACACGACGACAAAATACCGAAAACCTTCATCCTATTAATGTTCCTCAACTGAGACAACAAAGAAAAGATAAGAGGAAAATATAATAAGTGGAAGAAGGAAGAAACAAAGATCTCTGTCTTTGAGGGAGGGGACAGATTACAGAATAAAAGAGGGGAAAAAGGAAATTAAAGCAGGAAGTTGAAAGAAATATGAAGAATAAATAGTAAAGTATAAATGAACACAGCAAATGAATAAAGGAAATTATAAAAAGATGTAAAGTTAAACATGAATACATGACAAGAGTAAAGAGATTTAAAAAAAGATTAATAAAAAACAATAGAAATAGACAGAGGATCAAGGAATAACGAAAGAAAAATGAAAAGAGATTCAAGATAAAAGTAAGTTGAAGAAAGTAAAGAGACATTTGTGAAAGAGACGAAAGAAAGAAAAGAAAGGGAAAGATAAACAAAACAGAGAGATAAAGGTTTAAAAACAAAGAGTGAGTCATCTCTACTGCTGAGTGACAGCCTGAGACACACTGTCCTCACACCGTCCACACAACGTCCCCACACACTGTCCTCACACTGTCTACACTGTCCTCACACCGTCCACACACCGCCCACACTGTCCTCACACCCACACACACACGCCCACACACTGTCCTCACAGTCCACACGCCCCACACACTCACACCGTCCACACACGCCCACACTGTCCTCACACACACACACACACTGTCTACACTGTCCTCACACTGTCCATACACTGTCCACACACCGTCCTTGTCCTCCTCTGTCCACACACCGTCCACACACACACACACTGTCCTCACACCGTCCCATCGTCCTCACACTGTCCACACACCGTCTTCACACCGTCCACACACCATCCGCACACTGTCCTCACACTGTCCACACACCGTCCTCACCACAGGACGACCACAGGGAGGACGAGAGACTGCCAGAGAGAGAAAGAGCATGCAGTGTTCAGGAAGTTCAAGCAGACAATTCTAATCCCCCAATTTCCTCCTCTCTAATCATCTCTGCTGCGCTCATGGCCGTCTGTAAATTAAAAACAGAGAGAGAGACAGACAGACAGAGAGAGAGAGACAGAGAGAGAGAGACAGACAGACAGAGAGACAGAGAGAGAGACAGACAGACAGAGAGCGACAGACAGAGAGAGAGAGATAGAGACAGACAGACAGAGAGACAGAGACAGACAGAGAGACAGACAGTTTCCTGTGTTGCGTCAGCGTTCACTCGCTGCTGAAAGTGAACTCAGCGTGAAAATGTGAGTCACTGCCATCAGCTGATCAAAGTACGACACAGAAAAGTCTTCAGAGTTTATATTTACACTAATATACAAATCTATAACTACATATAGAAAAAAGAGGCTGAGAACGTGTTAAATATATTACGATTATGGAGTAAAAACAGAGTTGTGTGTAAAAATATGACACACACACACACACGTCACAATACATCGCAACATTGCAGGTTGTGAAAGCACATATTTGCGATATACTCACACAGTGAGCACATGGTGCCACCTAGTGGACTAAAACATCAATCGATTTTCTTTTTATGCTAATCCACATTATTTATTTATAAACATCAGTAAAAAACAGTCTTTGCTAAATATCACAAACTTTCAGCTGCGAAATTTACTTTAAAAATCGAGGGGTTTTTTGAGCTTGAAATGTGAGATGTTTCAGTTCCTGTGAAAAACACAGTGAACCAACATCAGACAACGAGTCCAAAGTCCGGTCAGCGGGCCAAACATGGCCCCGATCAGGTGGTGTACGGCCCTGCAGACATCGTCCCTGGTCATGTGACATCCACAAAGTTTCACAACACAGCTGTGACATAATAACAGGAGATGAACACATGAATCCATCTGTTATGATATCCGACTGCAGATGTGAAAGATTTGATGACGGACGATTAGATTTGGTGACATCGCCTTTTTAAAAATGATCATTGTAAAATGAAAATAAATGTATAAAACGTTCCCTATTAAAGGTGTGAAGGGACGAGTGGAGGAGGAGGAGGAGGAGGAGGAGGACACAGCAGGTGGTAAATGGATAATTTTCCTACCAAAATAATGTAAAAATACAACCTTTACACTGAAATAAAGAGGAAATGAATGATGACGATTTATTTACGTATATATATATATATACTCATATACACATATATATACATATATATATACACATATATACACACACACTGAAGAGTGAAATGTTTGATTGTACGAGAAAACTGTGTGCAAGAAGACATTAAAATAACCACAACATGCTTTGGTGTGTGTGTGGTTTTGCTCACTGATTAAGGATTATGGGGCCGGAGTTGTCGGCTCACAGTGATCCTGTTAACTCCTGCGGTGGATAAACACCAGCTACACACGCACACACACACATCGATGTATGATTGTATCAGTATCAGCTGATATTGGCTTTTAAATGATGATGAAATCATTAATGAGTGAAACAGCTGTTAGCTCCTTAAACCAGGTAACAAAGGCAGAACTAAATGCTGATTTAGCATTGGTACATACACAGATATCGTGATAATACAATATTATCACGATATTTATGTCACAATACGATATTTATGTTATATGTCACGATACGATATTATCACGATATTTATGTCAATGCGATATTGATGTTACGATATAATATCCCGATACCATATTATCACTACATTTGTCACAATGCAATATTAATGAGACAATACAATATCACGATACACTATTACCTCACACACACACAAACACACACTACTACTACATTAATATCATGATAATATTATACTACAATTTTATCACGGTCACAATAAGATATTATCACGATATTGCAAATTATATTTAGATTATATGAGTATTTGCGAATTCATATACTGTGATATACTCACAAGTTCTAGTGAGTGAGCACCATCTAGTGGACTGAAACATCAACTGATGTTTATATGCTAATGAATCAAAAGTTGAATGTTTATTTGTATCATTAGTAAAAAAAAAAATCATGAAAAAGATATAAAAGATAAAGAAATTGCGAAAAGCGAAAAGAAATTGCGAAAAGAAATCCCCCCCCCAAAAAAACTACTATTTTTCTTAATATTTATTTATTTTGCAGAATAAAGAAAATTTCATGACATAAGAGATTAAATGAGCTCTACAAAAAACTGATACATATCAATATCATGATAAATTATCGGCCCAAAAACTCACACAAATCCAATATTGTTTTGTTTTTTTTAAATATATATTTCCTCTCAGATCAGCTGCTTTTCTTCTTTTTCTTTTCACATCATTTCATCTTCTGAAGCTCAAACACTATTTAAACTCATTAATTCTACACATTTTCTCAGCTCAGACCGTGTTTTTAAGTCGTACGATGACGCTGATATAAAATAAAACAGATGTGATGACAGTGGAGTTCACTGCACTTCCTGCTGCAGACGATTGAGTAAATTGGTTTCACAGTCGTTTGCTGTTCATACACGACACATGCAAACTGGCAGCGATTCAAAGCAGATTACAGTGACTTTAATTTTGAAAAATAATAATGGTAGTGGACACGGAGAGAGGCACAGGGGGGGGATTAAAAGTAAATGTTAAAAATGAAGAGATGGAAAATAAACTGAATAAAACATGAAATTTCGTTTCATATCTTTGTTTTAGTCAATTTCAGATGTCGTTTATCGCCGTTCCTCTTTTCAAAATAATAGCACGACTGAACAAATTAAATTGTGTGCGAGTTGAAAAGCAGGAGCTTAAATACAGGTTTTTAAATGATATTAAAAACATAAATCATACAACAAAAGCAGCTTTTATTTGCTATAATTAACATCAACATTAATATACAGGAGACATTTATATAGGACTGAGATTTAAAAGCCCTTATTAAAAAACGACGTGTTTTAAGCACTTAATCCTCTTTGTGTTTTCAGCTGTTTTAACCTTTTCTTTTCTGTCGCCTCCGACGCATTTAGACAACACTCACTCATTTTCCTGCTGCACCAGTAAAGTAAAAAAATAAGTGTATTTTATTTCAAGTGTTAATAAAAGACTGATATTCACTCATTTCTATTTCAGAATGTTTTCAGAATTTTATTATTTGGGTTCTCTTCTCTATTATAATTTAATTTGTTTTTATACTGTATTTTTGTACCTAATGTATTCACTCCACGCACATTATGATACAGATGTTAATACTTTTATTGAATGTAATTAAACTCTTAGTTTACTTCGTTTTTACAGGTCATGAATCTTTTATTTTGAGTATTTTGATTCTGATTTAAATTATATTGGATATTGCTTCAGCAAAAAAAATAAGATCCTTGTTCGTTTCCTCTATATTTAGATGAATAAAAGATGCAGCTAAAGGTAAATTAAACATTTCAAATTAAAAAAAGGATTTTACTTTTTTAACCCTTTAATCAGATTACATTTGCTTTTTTTTTAAAAAAAAGGACTACGTCTATTTGAAAATATATAATTCAGTGAGAAAAGACCTTTGAAGCCAAGAAGACTAAGACAATGTATAACGAGTAGAATTATCAAAAATATACATTTTACACGTTTTTAATGTCAAAACTGATGATTAAAAAAAAATGTAACTAGAGATGCACTTTGTCAAAGAGAAACACAAGAATTGAAAGAAAAATTTAACCAGAAATATTGAATTTATAGATTTTCTTTGAACGATTGATACCAGCAGAATGTAGATTATTAATGTGGTTTATTGTGAGGTAATAAACACAAGATTCTCTTTAATAAAAACTACATAGAATAAAGTCACTTCAGTGTCAGTGAGGGACAGTGAGGGACACACACACGTGTTTGCACAGCTTCCCTTGTTAAGACTCTGCATTAACAGACTAATCCTTCACCTCAGAAATGATATTATGTCCAGGCTTTGGTCTCCAGGGTGAGAGGGTTAATACCACGGAAGGTCCTGAGATGGTGACAATGACACACACGCACACACACACACACACATTCTCTCACACACACACACACACACTCAGACAACCACGGCAGTCGGCAGAGAAAAAAAACTCCGCCAACATCCCTGCTGGCCGTCCTGCTGTGTGTGTGTGTGAGGAGTTTGACCGGGAGGAATTCACAAAGTTCACGGTCTTGTTACAGAGAGGATAAAGCCGCCTTTGTCTCTTTGGCAACACAACTTTTTCTCCTCTTTTTTTTTTTTAATTCAGGCTGAAGGAGACGAACCTGCAGCTCCTGGACTCTGTGTCTCCGTCCACTTATACCGATCACAACAGCAGCAGCAGCAGCAGCAGCAGCGACCGCGGCACCAACGCCGCCGTGGCTCATATGGTGTTAAACACAATGACGAGCTGTGTCCTCTAATGAACTCTGGCTGCTGAGAGCTCTTTCATCTCTCTGCCTCATTTGGACAAGCGGGTCACAATAGACTATTGAGAAGCACCAACAATAAAAAAAGAAGAAAACACCCCCTCACTCACTCACTCATTCCCTCACTCCCTCCCTCTCTCCCTCATCTCTGATCTCATGTGAGTCACCAAACTTCATCCTCATGGCCACCACCACCAGTGACGAGGGGGCCAAAGGTCGGGTGGCCTCGCTGACCACGACTCAGAGCCGGGTGTGAGTGTGAGGGACAGAGCGGTGGGAGGGCGCTCCGTTCCCTGGTGCCATGTAATTGCCACCACGGCGGCGACGACAAGTCAGAGCTCAGGAGCCGAGCGCGGCGGTCCGCTATTTTTTTGCGTGTGTTTTCATTTCCCGACACAATAATCCCTCTTAATCTGACGCCGCGGGAAAATAAACTGCACATGCGGCGCAACAAATCCACAAGAGTTTGTTCTGCAAAATAAGTCAAGAAAAAAAAACGCAAGACGGAGACGGAGAAGAAGGAGTAAAATGAAGAGGAGGAGGAGGCTGAAGAGATAAAGTAAGAAAAAAACACTGAGGCACTTTGTGCCAGCTTACCATCCACCAGGTCCTGGCTGAGATGTCGTAGCAGAGCTGCCATTTGATGGAGCCTTCCGAGGTTTTCCCTGCCATTACGCTGTCAGCAAGCTTCATCTGATGCAGGAGCAAGCGCTCAGCGGAGATAAGACGCCTAATTGAGAAAACACTCGCACTGGCATGTTGGGCAACATGTAGCCCGCTCCATACCATATGGAATCATGGGTAAAAAAAAAGCGGCCTGACAATGAACCAATCTCATGCAGACCCCGTGGCAAGGTGAGAGGCTGTCATCTGCTCAGAGGGGACAGAACACACCCCCTCACTCACACACACACACACACACACACACTGGAGCAGAATGATGAGCCTTTTTTCCGCATCACTGAGCCCTCGGGTCGCTCCCCCCCCTCGTTTTTTTGTTTTTTCCTCCTCGCGTTTAATTAGGGCTTGTTCTTCGTTATCATCATCATCACCGAAGACGAAGGAGAGGAGGAAGAAGAAGAAGAAGAAGAAGAAGAAGAAGCAGCCGAGGCAAAACTGAACTGAACTAACTTCTTTTTTATGGTCACTTTTAATGGGACAGAGGCAGGTAGAGCGAGAGAGCGAGAGAGAGAGAGAGAGAGAGGAAGAGAGAGAGAGAGCGAGAGAGAGGAGGAGCACCAGGGGGGTCAGTCCTCTGGACACATGGAACTGCTTACACACTTATCATGCTATGTTTTGTTTTGGGTTTTCCATCCATCCTTTCACCTCCTCTTCCTCCCCCACGTCCCTCTATAACCCTCCACCCCACTCCCACCCCCCCACCTTCATCCTTTCAATCAGCAGAAAACAAGTGTTTTGTGTCATAAATACCTTGAAGACCATCTCTGTCCTGCAGACCGTCTCTGTCCTGCAGACTGTCTCTGTCCTACAGACTGCCTCTGTCCTGCAGACAGACCGTGTCGTCCTCCTGCAGACCGCCTCTGTCGTCCTCCTGCAGACCGTCTCTGTCGTCCTCCTGCAGACCGCCTCTGTCGTCCTCCTGCAGACCGTCTCTGTCCTGCATACTGTCTCTGTCCTGCAGACTGTCACTCGGCTCCATCAGTGAGTTTTCGACGTTTCCTGATCCTGTGTCCAAGTAAAGGTAGAAAGAGTTTGAAAACATTATTCAAGTAAATAAAGGTACATAGAAAGGGTTAAGACGCATTTAGAGACACTAATAAAGAACAAAGATTAAAACATGAATGATTATAAAGCATTATAACTGCAGGCTGCAACTTATTTATTCTCATAGTTTATTATTTCCTCGATTAGTTGTTTGGTTTATAAAATTAAAAAACAAAAATGTTGAAATGATTATGTTCTCAAATGTCTTATTTTGCCCACAAAAAAATAATTCAGTTTAATAATTTCTTTGTAAATGTAAATTCTTTGTCTGTGTGTGCGTGTGTATATATACATATACATATATATATATAAACATATATATATATATATATATATATATATGTATATATATATATATATATACATACACATATATTTAGTAATGAAGTAATATAAATATATGCACATTAATAATTACAACAAGTTCTCTGTTTTTTCAGCCTCTTAATTGTGAATATGTTCTGGTTTCTTTGCTCAATAGAACAAAAAATAATAATTTAGGGGTTCAGGAAAGGCTGATCAACATTTTAACATTTTCTAACACTTTACAGACAAATAATCAATAATAAATAAAATAAATGACTGGTTGCAGCTGGAGTTATCGTGCTTCATAATCTTTCATCTATAATCAGAGTTATAAAACTTATTTAACTGTCTTATATCACATTATTCAATTATATTGTTTCTCCTACTTTTTCATTGTATTTTATTTACTCAATATTTTATACAATATTCACCAATGTGTTGTCAGGTAATTCAGATTAATAAAGTGAATTTAAAGTCATGTTTTGGTCCAAAAGCTCTGATGTACAAACAGTCAAACTATTCATTTAATACATTTGACTTTAATTTACATCCACGTGCTCAACTCAACCATAAAGTTGTATTGATTGCTTTAGTTTAGAGGTAAAAAGTATGAAAATAGAAAATATAAGAAAGTGAAGTTTCTCTCTCTGAGAAAGAAAGCATTCATTATTTGTGTCTAACCTAAAATGAACAAACGCCCCTTGACTAAATGTCATATAATCCACTAATCCAACTGTAAACCCAGCACAGAGCTGAGTTTATAATGACATAAATAAATAATTTCACTTGTTTCTTACGGACTTATTTTTTTTTAAGATGTGAATGTTGTCGTCCTAAAACGTCACTTTACTTTTATCCACAACAACATTTATGTAAACAATTTATTTGTATATTTAATATATAAAATTTGTAAAGCAGTTTTTGGGAAGGTGACATTTTCTGCTGTTTTTGACCAAATCTGACACTGCATCAAAATCAATGTTTCTTCCAATCATTGAGCCATCCCATAAGAATTATCAAATTCTCCTTGAAATGTATTTTATAGAAATTATTTGGTTTTTGGGTTTTTTTCTGTGGAGTTGTGTAAAATAATGGCCTTTAAAGGGTTTAAATTAAAACATATACTATTAATATTTGATATGTATATTTCAGGCTGAAGTACTTTTAAAAAACTGACTCATTTAAAGTGGAAAAAAATATTAATATATAATGTTTTTATAGTAGTTTTTGGGAAGGTGACGTTTTCTGCCGCTAGGAACAAATTGGTAAGTTTTTTAAAGGAACTCTTAAAAGGTTCATTAAAACAGAAAAGAGTGAGCATTGTTTTTTTCCTACACAAATATGTGTCCGTAAATGCAGCAGTGGAGATTTGATCCACTAAGCTTTTAAAGACAAATGTAAACTAAACTATCCCAGTATCTGTACAACGTCAAAGCTGACACTGCACACACTGGTGCCTATGGAAAATATCTGCTCTGATTTTCTGAATTTATCAAATATTTTTTTCCTGTAAAAAATAGAGCAGAGAAAAAAATCTCAGAAACACAAGCCAAACAACATTTCTGTAAAAAAAAAAGGATTTCATTAATTAAGAAGAATTTAACCAGCTTTGCTAGATGATTTAAGCTAGCTTTGCAATTAACAGACAAAACAAAAATCAGACATCCCTTCTGTTTCTTTGTCAGTCAACGTCAAAGTTTTTCATAATTTGAGATCATTTTCCTATTAAAAATTCAAAAAGGGAGAAAAATTCCATGAAAAACGATCTCATTAATTCAGAAAAACACTGGTGTCTATGGAAACTTACTGTATTCACTTAGACATTTAAAATTCTGATCTGTTTTTCTGAATTTATAAACATATTTTTTCATGAAAAAAATAGAGCATATCATAAACTCAGCATAACAAAAATAATCTCTATAATTCAGAAGAATATGGACAATTTGGTCAACTTTGCAATTAACATATAAAACCTAAAGACATCCCTTGCGTTTCTTATTCAGTCAACGTCAGGTTTCCTCAATGTGAGATTATTTTCCTATTAAAACAAAAACGCCACAAAATATTATCTCATTAATTCAGAAAAACATGGCCAAAGTCATCACTGCACACACTGGTGCCCTAAGTAAGTCAGATGTCAAGTTTACATAGTTAACAGATTAGATTAGAAGGTTAATCTCTTTTTATAAACCAATTTATATTTATATTTAATTATATTTTACGTATTTTTCTTGTTTTTGCCGCAGGTTAGAAACTTAAACATCCCATCATCACATCAACAAGCATGTCCTTTAACCTGTAAGAGCCTTTCACTGTCTATGCCGAAGATACTGATGCAGTTTGAAGAGGTAATAAAGGGTTCAGAGGGAGGTGGAGGAGGAGGAGTGTTCTGTGTAGCTCAGGTTCCTAATCACAGGGGGGGGAATACCTGAAACACAGCAGAGCCGCCATCAAACAGTTCTGCCATTGTAGCAGCCAAAGGTAGGAATGTGATTCAGCCGCAGATAGAGGGAGGCTGTTCAGGCTGTCTGAAGGTGGAGTGAGCTGAGGGTAAGGTACACCAGGCCAGAAGGTGAGGAGAGGAGAGGAGAGGAAGAGGTGAGGAGAGGAGGAGAGAATTCAGTCGCTCCTGAAAGTTAGAAAAGAAGGATGTCTACATGTGATAAGCTGCAGGAGCATTGAGCCACAAAATCCAACATAACTGAGCTATAATTTAAGTTAACCGTCGCCATGCATGCTTCTCATTACTGTAACTCCCACAGTTTGCGATATCTAGAAAATTAAATTCAAAACTATGGACTGGTGATCCCAACCCCTCATGTTAGGAGAAGGATGGATACAGGCGAGTACAGAAATAGATGTTTGCGCTCATATACTTGTCATTACGGTTGAATCTCAGGTCTTCCCGTGGAACGAGCGTCCAATCACAAATATCGTCCAGGGCAAATTATTTTAGATATTTAAAGATATTAAAGATATCTTAATTAACAAATGAAGTCGCTTTCGGCCCGTTTCACTCCCACGTGTCACTCCCACGTGTCACTACTTCATGTCTCCTCCTGTATCACGATATGACTGTCTCACAATACATTGATTATCTTATTGTATCGTAATATTATTGGTATCATGGACCATGTATCACGTATCTATCATATCATGAGGTAGGGATAATTCAGCTGCAACATGGAACTTCACTTCAGAAATGAATTTACACATTGGACATTTAAAAGTGCTGGTACTTCAGAGACAGACAGCAATCTAGAAGAATTAACGTTAAAAGTGGAAAAAGGTTTCCGAGAGCAACTTGATTTACATACAGAGAAAAGCTGGTTGTTCCTGACTGTGTGGTACAGGAGTATTTTCATCTTTTACCTTTAAATATGAAAATATTAAAAACAAAATGACCTAAGTTCTTCGTCTTTGGAAGCAGAATAATTGTTAACTACAGAAGCATTATGTGTTTGTTTGTTTTTTTAAAAAAAGGCAGTTATGGTCAGAAGGTAAAATCAAACAACTTAGAACTTTCACTTAATAAGCTTAAGTGATTTAAATGATGTAAAAGGACTATACTGGACTAATGTCAGCATTCGAATTAAAATTCCACTACTTACTTCATCACATAGAGAAGAAAGGTTCAGTGATTAATACGGTAGCCATTTTTTCAATGCAGCCATTTTGTTTACCGATCACATTAACGCTGACTCATTAACGTTTACTTCATGTAGGTCAGGACAGTGTGAAAGTGAACCAGCGTCAACCCTGAAACTGAGCAAGCTACAAGAAACTTAATCATTCATTTGATTATTTACACCCAGGATTTTTCCTACCAACACTTGTCCAAATGTCTGACACGACACAGGCAGATTAACCAACTTCTTAACCACTCACTATCAAATAAAGCAAATGGTTAGCTTACTTTTGAAAGAAATTACTATTTTCAGTAACGTGAGTAAGAGCTATGGTTTAAGTTTACAGTTTAAACTGGCTATCAAAATGCGAAAATGCAGCTAGTGTCAAACGTAAACTAGTACAATGAACTCTCATGAACTATTTCCACAGATATGCTCACAAATTAACGGCTATGTAATAATTTAGCTACCAAAACGACATCAACTAGCTAGTTTTAACTGGCTATAGCTAGTTTTAGCTCCAATATAAACATCTAGCTAGCTATCAACGTGTAGCCACAAAAAGCTCATAAGCGCCTAAAATTGTAAACATTTCTAAAAATAAATAATGCCGAATTAACGATTAGCATCTGCTGCTTAAAGTATACCATTAACGGCATTGGTATCAACCAATAAACATACTTTTAGACCCAAGTAAATTTAAAAATGTCAGAATTCTCAAGCAAGCTCTGTATGTAGGAGGAGCGTCTGGTTACTACATGCAAAACAAAATTTAAGAAAAATAGCACAAACGCCTGAAATTGTTAACATTTCTTAAAATAAATCATGCCGAATTTACTACTAGTAGCTGTTGTTAACATGTCGCCATTGATACCTTTAGTATTCCTCAATGAATATACATTTAGACTGAAGTAAATTTAAAAATGTTCTCAGGTAAGTTCAGCAAGCAGGAGCGTCTTTTGGTGCTGTATACCACATCATTAACGAATTAGCACAATATTATTTAGTTCAAGACTTCTTTTGAACTAAATAAATTACGCCGAATTCACTACAGGCAGTTGCCGATTACAATACAACATGAAGTGCACAGGTATCCATCAAGAAAAGTAATTTTAGACGGAAGGAAATTTAAAAACGTGAGGATTCTGAGGCATCGTTTGGACACAGTTTGTGTTTACTCTCATTTCCTAGCGTGATTATGGGCTTTTATTCGCCATGGACGTGGCGGTGGTTTGACAATAAGACACACAGAGTCTATAGAGTAAATAAATATATGGTTTGTGTTAATATTGGCTGAATTATGATGGGTTTTAAAGTTACCTACCTGAGTATCCACCATCATGTGAGTCCCTGCTGCTGCACCTGTTAATCACGCCCACAATCAATCAATCAATCAATCTATGTTTTACAGCTGTTTATTTTGAAGAAACACAGTCTGTGTCTGTTTCTCAAATTATTTTGCTCAAAATCCCCGTTTTCTAATTGAATGCAGTTACAGAGAATAAAATGATTATGTACACTGTATATGTGTGTATTTTATTTAATTTTTGCAGTTTTTACAGAATACTATGTATAAAAATTTGCTGTTGTGTCCAAAAATAATTGTCCTTTGTCTTCTTTTTCCAAAGTGATCACTTTGCACTCAGATTTTGGACATTTTGTACTTCAAAAATTATTTAATGAACTTTTAACAGCACGTAGGTAGATATTCATGTTTCCTGAAGAAAAAATGGCTGAAAAGACTATTCATTTCAAGAATTTAAGAATATTTTTATTTATATTTAAACATAACATGCAGTTTCATTCAGTGAAGGATGTGATGTCACACATAAAGACTCACACATTGAACGTGCTCCTGCAGGTGCTGCTGATTAATTCAGTTCCCAGTAGGAGGCAGTGTCGTGTTTCTGGGGTTTGTTTGCTTCACTTCTTTTTTTAGTTCACTGAAACCAGGACATGATTTATTTTAACTTTTCTAATCTTGACTGTGTCTGCTTGTGTTAAGGATTTCCAGATTATCCTCGTGTTTCCTGTTCAAATAAACGGTTAAAACAGTCACATGTGTTCTGTTGTGACTCACAGACGATGCTGTTATCATTTATGTTTTGTAACTGAAAAGGAGGAGTTATTTTACATTTGACAAAGATTTTTGTTTTTATTTCCATTTGAACATAATTGCTCTGTTTTCATATTCTTCTGTTTTATTTTTGCTGTAATAGTTATTACATTTTTGTTCAGAGAGCAAATTGTGTGAGATTCACCTGGCAATAAACCTGATTATGATTCTGAATGAAAGCCACAAAATACATAATATAATTTAACATTTGACTGAATGAAAACTTGCTTTGTTTGTGTCCTTTAAGAAAGGGAAAAATCATGTCTTATAATCTTATAATAATCCTCAAATTTTATATATGATCAAAATAAAGTAATGGATTGTAGACTCTAACTAGAGTGTGTTTTTGTTGTTGTTTTTGTTCATTCTATTCTATAATCAGCTGAGTTTACAGAAGCTTCAATATGACAGCTACGGTATCAGTTGATATTGTAATTATTAATTATTACGCCTGATAAGAAATTAAAATCTCTAATCAAAATGTGATCATTAACACATTGGATGAAGTCAGCAGGAACTCATTTAATGTGTAATATTTGTTGTCAAGTCGTATTATAGTATTGTATTACATTCTTGTGTGATTACGCTGACATAATCTAAAACGCTATATGATCCAATCAGCCCGAGAGTTAGTTTAACGTATACTATTTTGACCTGAGCAAATGTTTTACTGCATTCAAAATGTAGAAATAATTCCATGTTTTGTAGCTAATCAGTTCCATGTTATTAAAACCTTGACGATTGAAAAAGAAATCATTTTATTAAGCTGAATAAACTGTAATGACGCCTTTTTTTTGGTTGCATATTCATTTTCTGCATACCTGTGTCATTTTTGATGAAGGTATAGAATTAAATGTCAACAACGTAAAGACATAATAATACTAATTTAATTTCCCAATTTCACGAGCATTAATTAGACCAAACATTTATATTTTCTGTGATGTGAAATGTTGAAATAAAATTAAAGGAATATAATTTTCTGAATAATTTCTACTGACTAATCAATTAAATGTTAATTTGAGCTCCAAATATTACAAGTTCATTTAGAAAGCAAATATTTTGGGGGGTATATTGCAGTGAAAAGTGGCCTAAAAAGAGTTTAGTTTAGTTTAAACAGAAGGTTAAAATTGACTCAATAAAGATTTGTAAAATAAAACCATCACTGTCCGTTCAACGATAAAAGAAAAGAGAGAAAAACCTCCAGCAGGATCCTGTCAGCAGAACTAACCAGCACACATTTCTTCAATTTACCCTGAAAATCCAATAAGTTCCTCAAATATGTGAGTTTCACTTCCTTCCTCTCACTAACCAGAGAGAGAGGGAGAGATATAGAGAGAGAGACAGAGAGGGAGACAGAGCGAGGGAGAGAGAGAGACAGAGAGACAGAGAGAGAGACAAAGAGAGAGAGAAACAGAGAGAGAGAGACAGAGAGAGAGACAAAGAGAGAGAGAGAAACAGAGAGACAGAGAGAGAGACAAAGAGAGAGAGACAGAGAGAGAAAAGAGCTGATTGTCAACATCTGTTTTCTCTTTCCCTCGTCTTTATGGAGCACGGCGGTTGCCCCGGGGCATCGCAGCGGCACCCTGCCACCCAGCACTGCATCCAACCACCACATATTCATACATTCATACATTCATCCATACATTCATCCACCCATCACACTCAAGCTCACTGGAGCCAAAGTGTCCATATGATACGATGACACATTAGTGGGGACGTGAGTGTCTCACCAGCTGTCCTCCCACCACCACACTCACCACATCAGCATCCCGTGTCTCTGTTGTCCTCCTCCTCCCTCCTCCTCCTCCTCCTCCTCTCGTCTCCTGTGAATTCTCCTCTCAGGATTCATTGAATCTGTTATTCCAACAAAACTAGATTGAACCCTGTGGGGTTCCCCAGGGTTCAATCCTGGGCCCGTTATTATTTCTTGTTCATATAAATGATTTATCTAATGTTTCCATCGTTCTATCACTAACAATGTTTGCAGATACAACTCAAGGGCTTTCTCACCAGGGCAGCCCATGGCCTAGTGGCTGCTGATTCAAATCCCATGGGTCAAGGACTGGGGTACCTGGGGTGCCCATGATATACTACATCAGGGCCCTGTATTATCCCACTCCACCTACTGGTGGGGCAGAAATTCAGTTCACGCATTCGCTGTCGACAAGCACCCAACAAGCTCATTTGTGTCATGTGCATTGTGTCTGCGCACGGACGTATACCAGACGTGACTTGTAAAGCAGTTGTTTTGGGTGAAAGTGAATCATTCGTTCAGATGAGTTGACAGAATGGTTCAGTCCTTCAGTGAACGTGGTGACGACGGTGCTGTCTCTCCTCTGTTTCACACATTTGCGATATGATGGACAAAACTGTTGGACATCGTTGCTTTGACGTCGCGCTCGTGACTCTTCAGTGACGACACTCTCTGACCAATCAGAGACCGGCAGTCTGATGACGTCACATGTTAGTATCGGCTCAGCTGAACCTCGTCGGAGCAGGAACAAAAAACAGCAGGTACCAGGTTCTATCACTGATGGAGAAGAGAAAGAAATGACGCGAGATGAGTGGAGTTGTGCTGGAAAAGCTCCAGGAAACCGTCGGTTTGTTTTCATGCACTTGGTCCTGATTGTTGTCAGATGCCTTTGTGTTCCAGGTGGTTGAGTCTGCAGAGGGAGAAACACACAGAGAAACAAACACATCCTCCTCTGTCTCTGCTCCCGTCAACACACACACACACACACACAAGTGTAAAGAGGCCGAGGCGCTTTGGAAATCCACAACAGGAAGTGATTATTCTCCAGGGCTGCTGAAGAATCAGGACCATGTGACTGAATGACATCAGAGACTGATCCACAGCTGTTTGTTTGACCCGTCCACTAACTGTCCTCTTCTGGAGGACTTGTCTCACTGTCTGTCCTCTTCTGGAGGACTCGTCTCACTGTCTGTCCTCTTCTGGAGGACTCGTCTCACTGTCTTCCTCTTCTGGAGGACTCGTCTCACTGTCTGTCCTCTTCTGAAGTCTGAACTCTCACTGTTTCCTCTGTCCTCTGTTTGTCCTCTTCTGAGGACTCGCCTCACTGTCTGTCCTCTTCTGAAGGACTCTTCTCACTGTCTGTCCTCCTGAAGGACTCTCACTGTCTGTCCCTTCTGAAGGACTCGCTCTCTGTCTGTCCTCTCTGAAGGACTCCTCACTGTCTGTCCTCTTCTGAAGGACTTGTCTCACTGTCTGACCTCTTCTAAAGGACTCGTCTCACTGTCTGTCCTCTTCTGAAGGACTCGTCTCACTGACACTCCAGTGATGATCTGATCAGTTCAGTTAGGACAACTTGATTTGTCCCAGAGGACAATGCAGTTACAAGAAAACTGTGTCTGTGTGTAGAAGTTACAAATATATAAACAAACAAGAGAAAGGAGAAAGAGTCTAAGTCAATGTCGTACCTGCGCCCTCGTGTGGCAAAAGTGCAAACACAGCAAATTACGTTACAAGACAATAGTGTATATAAATGGAAATACTGTATATATATATAAATATATATACATATATATACAGTATACATAGAGAGAGAGACATATACATCTCCTTTATTTAAGCAAGTAAAATCCAGATTTGGCCAAGAAAGCAACACGACAACATGCTCATTTTTGTTTATTTATTTATTTTGTTTGAATATTTATAACATTTCATTATATTTTGTTAAAATTTCTACTGAGGTTTTTTTCTGAATGGGGTGCTGTCATTTTTTGTTTTTTTTTACTGTCGATATAAATATGAACATATCTGTTCATTTATGTCATTTAAAGAAAATATTAAATATTACAAAAAATCTCACACTTTCATTTGGTTTGGTTCACTTTCACGCTGTGGACTAAAACCACCCGGAAGAAGAAGAGAAGAAGAGAACCTCTAACCACCCTAAAACCTAAATATCAAACATGTTTAATTCTCACACTGCAGGATAATCTGTTCAGCCTAAAATCTGAAGACACCCACGATTGTCGGAAAGAACCACAATCTGGCCAATTATCCTCCTGTGAAGGGGGCGGAGCGCTGATTTGCAGCTCTTTCACATGCAGGTGTCCCTGACTGTGAGGTCATCAGTGAGTGAACACCTGCTGGACACGTGCTCCATCTGAAGATTAAAAACACACCACAGATTATCATCCCAGCATCTGCGTTCACCAGCAGAGGAAATCAAGCACTGAAAATAATGACTTCATTGTTTTCCAGCAGGAAAAAAACTCACACTGATGCTCCACACACACACACACGTACACACACACACGCACACACACACACGCATGCACACGCACACACATGCACACACACACACTTATTTTTATTCTATTTCATTTATTTATTCCTCTTCTAATACTACTGTTCACATTTTAGACACAGAGAATCATAACCAGCCTCTACCCAGAAACTCCGCCCCATTATTGATCTACTTTATTACTTATTCATGCACATTTACCCAATGCTAATCTATATAAAAGACATCTAAGCACTTAAATAACCTGTCAAACAAAACTAAACAAAGTAATAAAAAACAGCTTAACTTGATTCCACCCTTTCTTCTGACTCTGCCATGGCGTCCTCCACTTCCTGTGGGCGGTACTTATCAGGGCGTCTCCCCACAGGCCTCAGGGTTGTTGTTTTTTTTTCTACCTCAGGAAACCAGAACAATTAAGGTATATATATCTATGCTAATTAGTAACACAGAGATAAACGAGCAAACATATGATATAAAATGACAACATGATGTCTGGGAAAAGAAAACTCCAACATCTTTGTCCAAGATCCTGAGGACAATCACTAAAATCAATAAAAGTGGACGCCATCATGGACGAAGGTGCTCTTACAAGTTGTCCTCCCATCCATGTCAGCACATTCAGTCCTTGAGTTTGAGGGTATTGGTCCTGGAAAGGCCTTGAATTTTGGTGTCAACCAAGGTCTGGGAACCTTGTAACAGTGGGGTGACCTTTTCTTCACTGTTTCTGCTCTAAAGCGTCATCAGGAACATGATTTGTGTTATTTTTTACACTTATTTTAAAATGAACAGAAGATAAAGGATTCAAACAATAGTATGTCTCTCTCTCTCCATATATATATATATATATATATATATGTGTATATATATATATATATATATATACATATGCATATGTATATATATATATATATACATATCTATATACACATATATATTGTAAAATAAACACTGTAATTGAGTTAAAACATTCTCCTTTTGCAGTCTCTTCTGAAAGGGAACTGTAAATTTAAGATTAATAGCGACTGAAAACGATTTTTTTTGTGTATTATTTTGTGAGGAAGCAGTGCGACATCATCTCTTCCTACTTTATATTTCCTGCACTTTAGCTAAAAGTTACGCTCACAGACCAGAGAAGTTGTTGCTGCTGTTATTTCACCTGCTTTTCCCCAAAATGGAGCAACAAATGTCACAGGTCGCCTGACAAATGTGTTTAATAAGAGACAAACACGTCCGCGTCCAGATTAATGAGGAGTTTCATGCGCGTCCTCCTCACTCTTATTCCTCTCCCATGACTCATGCCGTGTCCTTGAAGGCTATTTATACCCCGTGACCTTTAGCCACGTCTTAATGGATTATCAGAAGGCACCCATCAATTCTGCCGGCTGAGAGCCTGACGGTCACGTTGGCACAGAACCTGAAAGTTTGGAAGTGATTTGTTTGGCGGTTTTTCCTGATGATAAAAAAAACAAAAACCAAAGTGCAGAGCGGCGTCACAGTTGCCTCCAAACGGGCCCTGAAGACACGGAGCAGCAGCCAAAGCACGCCGCTGCCAACAGTGCCGCAGCTCTTCCCCTGAAACAAGACATTGTGCAGTTTGTTTTGGCATCTGAGAGGACAGACGAGGCTGGTGGCCAGAGAAACCCCGGCTGTGCTGATGTCCATCCTGGCACATCACAGCTTATCAGGCCGAGTGGCAGCCAAGCCTGTCATCCTCGTGTCCTGTGACAACCAGGACACACAGCGACACACTTCAGCTGTGGTCGACGAATAAGAAAACAGCAGCAAAAACATGGATAGACTCAGGCCGGGAGGTGACCGATTTTATGTTCCGTGAAGTTACTGAACAACTGTTGTAAAGTTAAAGTTAAACCCCCTTAACCACTGTCTTCATGTCTAAACCAGTGTGTATATGTATCTAGTTAATGTTATTTGTTGATCCAAGTGGAAAGTTAGTGAAAATTATACATAATTTCACTACCAGGCCACGCCCCCCGCACTCCTCCACACTCTTTCTCCCCCACTTCTTGGCATTTTTCAAAATCAGGCACTGGGCGGAGTTAGTGGAACAGTTAGGAAGTCTCTGAATGGTGCAGCTCTCACTGTTGTTCACATGCTTCCTTTCACAAAAAGCTCGTTTTCCAAGTTTTCTGCTCAAAAACTGTGTTTTTGGTGAAATCGGCTTTTGTTCTAATGCCGATTACTAAAGAACGGATAGTTCCGGTGTTTACATCTCTGCTCTAAAACGGCTGGCAGCCAATGAGTGACTAGCACTTCTGTTGTAAATCGTCCTTACACATTTGAACTGCGGACGCGTTGCTATGCATGATGCTAACAGGAACGCAGTGAGCGTGGGGCTGACGTCGCTCCCAGTTCTCGTCTCACTTATTCATCCTCTGAACTCAACTTTCTGTTAAAGGCGACATAGAATCCTTGTATCACACATATATGTTAGTTATGGAGGTCTACTTACATATATTAACTTGTTTTCATGGTTAAAAACCTCCTAATCGCTGCAAACGAGCCGATCAAAATATCCCCTCACTGACGCTCTCGTCAGCCGCGCTGTTTCAGACCAAAACCACACCCCCAGAACGTGGACTGTGTTGTGATTGGCCAGCCAACGAGAGCTTTCCCACTGTCCTGTGATTGGCCAGGTACCTGGAAGTGACGTAATAGATAGGCCAGCTCTCAGATACACAGCTCCCCCTCTGGCACGGTGGATGCTCTGCATCTCAGCAGCTACAACGAGAGTAGTTCTTCTTCTTCTGCGGTTGAATGTACGCAACCGGATGTGCCCGGACTAGTGCCCTCACCAGGAGGCGCTACGGTGGTGAGAGGAGTGGTGAGGATTTCTGATGACGACATCAAATTAAGGAAGTGCCGATCCGCTTCGCAGAGCCCAGGAAAACAATACAACACTATTTTCTCAGCAGTGGCTGAACTGTTTGTTCTGAAACTTTAGGGTTTCATAAACGAGGTCATGACGCAGATACACACACAAACGCAGCGTTAATTGGAGCTTCCGGTCTATGTCGCCTTTAATCAACATCATGATATGGACGGTCAGCCATCATTGAGTTGACGTTCTGAAAACTCATTTTTATGAAACAAAACCTGGAGCAGAAAAGACTCAAGAATGTCTTCTTTTCCTTCTTATTAAAAAAGGAGCAGCTTGTTGCTGCTGTATAACGAGCATGTGTGTGTGTGTGTGTGTGTGTTCACATAATGCCTCCTTTGTTGTGACAGCAGATTAGAGAGTGAACTGCAGCCTTCACCTGAGTGGGCCGCCTGAAAGCTCACTTTATTCCTCCTGCCTTTGAAATGTTCCTGTTGAGGTAGCGTTGGCGGCGGCCGGTCAGGGACCGCTGGCTTTCATCTGCTGGTTTGGGACTAAGCTGGTTTGGGACTAAGCCGTCAGCTCCGACTCGCCGCTGAATTAGGTCGTCCATCTTGACAACGATCGCCTTTGACACACGATCAAAGTGACAGGAAATCTTCAGCTCAGGTCGGAACAATCCTATTCTTCCGCTGTGAGGACGTTCTGGGTCGAGCTGGGTAATAATCTGGGTAATAATCTGGGTAATAATCTGGGTTTTAGCAAAATTTATATATGAATAGATGTATTCACCTTATTTTTGATGAATCATTATTATCTGTGGTTTTACCTGCGGCTGCTGAAGTTTGACCCGTGTTTCATCGTGTAGACACTATGAATAGGAACACTTGTTCAAATGCAAGTCTTTTTAGTCACACGTGAAGTGTTTCCTTTCCAGAGCTTTGCATCCACGTCCCTGACGATCGAAACCTGACTGCACACATGATGCCTGTTTTTCTAAAAGTCCTGTTATCTTTAAAAAGTTGTTGTGGCGCCTACTGCGTAAAGCTAGCTCCCTAAAACCGTAAGTCCACGTAAGTCATCAAACTCAAAATAATCCACCACGGTTGGATTATGTAAATAGTTATCAGTGGTTACTCTTCAACAAGAGCTAATAAAGAGCTAGTGGTTGAATGTATTGTCTGCGATCACTGCTGACACCAGTGGATTGTGTAAGTTAAAGACAATCCTCATGGTCTTGTCTCAGCTCTGGCGAGAAGCGACGTGACAGCGACACGTGTGTCTTCACTGCGGATGGAAACGCCGAAACCTCACTTTCTCCACACGTGAAGAGGGGAAAACAAAGCGCTTGAATTCATTAATCGTCCTTTTCTCTGCCAACGATGAGACTCCGTTCTGTGTCAAAACAAAGGTGTTGGAGGCAGTTTTTTTGTGCGGGTGTGAGTTTTTGTTGAAACTCTTCTGAAAGTCTTTTGAATCTGTGAATCTCTAAAGCTGTGATTGCGTCCAGGTTACGGTAAATGTCGTTAAATGTCACTTCTCTGATTCCAGAGAGTTCACGTTAACGTTCTGTACAAACACGACCAAGACTAAGATGTAATGTGTGTGTGTGTGTGTGAGTTCAGAGAATGTTGTTGAATTTGATGATGACTTTTTTAATCTTTCAAAAGTCGGAAGCGATCTTTTTCATTTCTTACATCAGGGGTGAGTTTGATGGCGATCTGATGATTCTGCAGTAATGAGGTCAGAAATCAAATTAGCACATTTTCTGTCACCAGTAGGGGGCGCTTTTTCCTCCTCCTTTTTATGAACACAAACACGCCCCCTGCTGAGTTTCACCGATTATTATCAAAGTTCACTTAAGTTTTACTGTGATATGAGTTTAACTGTTTATTCGAGGAGATGTTATATATATATAATATATATAATATATAATATATCACGACGTTCCATCATGACAATATTTCACAGAACTTCAAGATAAAAAGAAAAGACTTTAGCATGAAAACCTGGTGTTTAACTCGATATATTAACTTTTGAGACAAAAAATAAGAATGAGGCCAAGCGGTCGCCTCACCCGCCCTCACCCGTACTCACCCGCCCTCACCCCTCCCCCCCCGCTGATGAATGAAGACATTAATTGAAAATGGTCACTATAGGAGATCTCAACATGAGGCGGAGAGCTGTGCCAGCACTGAAAGACAAATGAGACACTGAGAGGAAAAATGAAGGCGGGAGGACAGGGAGGACAGGAAGGACAGGGAGGACAGAGAGGACAGGGAGGACAGGGAGGACAGGGACACAAAGGACACATCAATCTATTGTAATATTTATTATATTATAAAGTGAAAATCAAAAGTTTGATATTATATTAAGATATTTTCACGTCATTCTGATGTTGAAATGTTTGCAGATTTTACATTTAAGTATAGTATTGTCTATTAATAAGAAATGATTGTGTTTTGCTGTTTTCGTTTCAGTTCATGAAAACTAAACAGAGACAGAATAATAACAACAATAAACAAAAGTTACATACTGCAGCTTTAAGTTGAAATATTATGTCGTCTCGCTTATTTTATTTATGTCAATCAATCAGTGAATCAATATTTACTTATGAAGCACTTTTAACAGATAAGATGCATTCAATAAATAAACTAATAAAATAAGGAATAGGATAAGTGTACAAATAATAAAATCCTAAAAATAAATCAACAGAAAAGAATATGACAAAATAATAATTTGACAACATAAATCTATCAGTAGATAAAAAATTAATAAATAAACAAATAAATTAAACGTAATGTAACCGAAGATTTGTGTAAAATAATAGGAATTCAAAGTAAAAAGGCAGCTGTTAAATATGTAAATGTCTTTAACGTTGTCCAGAACTTTCCTCTCTCCTCAAACTCACTGTGATTTATATTCATGTTTCCAGTTTTCCTTCCTCTCCAAACATTCAGGATTTATTTCATTTTTCCCTCTAAAAAGAATCTGGACTCTGCAGCTGTGACCGCGGCGTGTCATCGCCGTCGTCACGGTGATCTGTCAACGCTACCAGCCTCATGCTCTGCTTCCACTTTAACAGCATCATTGATGTGATCAAGGCTCAGTGACAGCCACCACGACAGGGTGGACGAGGCCGCTGCCCCCAGTGGTCATGACGAGAAACACTCGTTGGTATGTTAACATGCACAGTTTAATCAGACTAAGGCCTTAGTCTGACTAAGACAGGCAACCGGACAACCTACAGTCGGAGTTATGGAGGAGAAAATGTACGTCTGACATCTGCACTCTGCATTATTTCAACAGCAGATGTCCGACTCCAGGCTGCTGCTGCTGCTGATTCTGCTGCTGCTGCTGCTGCTGTGACCGCCTCAGTCAGTCGTCCTGGTAGTTTTCAGCTTCACTGCAGAATCACCTGAAATGTCAGGGTAAAGGTAGTTAAAATAAAACTTGTATTGTTGAGTAAGTGTATATTCGCTACCAAATGAAAATAATAAGATTTGTGGACTTAGACGTTTATTGGTTATTTGACCATGAGCCTTGCTTTACTGAGTCTTGTGCAGCCATCTTTCTGCAGCGGTCAAATAAAGGTGAATGACATGTTTTGTGGTTCACGAGGGCCACCGTAGTTCTCTGACATGCTTGGGAAAGTGAGGGGGAGGAGTTGTGTTCCAGTTGGAAGTAAAACGAGTTGTCCGAGTTGAGGCGGCGTTCCTGTTGAAGGAACTAAAGCCCCGCTTTAGTTCCTTCAACAGGAACTAAAAGGAACTAAAGCCCCGCCTCCCCACTAGAGGATAATTGGTCAGAGTTGAGTCCTGATCTGGACCTGTCTTCAGATTTTAGGCTGATTTTTGACCAGATTATCTGTGTGTGAGGGATTAACAGACGCAATTTTAATCATCAAACACATCAGAGTTTAAACCTGTCCGTAGCATGTAGCATGTAGCATGTAAGTATTAAACATGTTTGATATTAATAACTGAACCCTGCAATAACCCCTGAGAGTGGGTTGAGTTGTTTAGAACCATAACTTGAGCCACAGATTTATAGTCATATATATATCATAGTTGTGTCTATGGTCTCCTATGGTTTTAAAATCAAGTCAGGATTTAGAAATCCAGAACCTCATAAACCCCAAATTTACCCGGCGTCATGTTGCTTTGCTGTTGTGTTTGCTAACACTGTCTCGCCCTGAACGCTGACGTCATTCCCAGCTCCGACTTCCGACTTCCTGATGTAAATGGAACGCAGCACACGCACACACACACACACACACACACACACACACACACACATATTTACACGTTCAACATGGCTGATAACACAAGTGTTTGAGGATCACATTTCAGGGCTGGAGGCAGAGGTGGAGTCGAGCCAGAGTCTTCTGATGAAGACCAACACCTCCTCCTCATCATCACAGCCAGCTCCTGATCAGCCTGTGCCCTCTGACCTGAGGGGAGGAGACAGCGTGGAGGGAGCCAGGCGTCCCAGTCCGAGCCAAGCTTAGTGTGCTGACCCTCGCAGCCTCTGCTGTTAGTGGACGGACTTTTAACTGTGGAGAGGAGACAGCAGGAGAGGAGCGATAAAGACGAGGAGGTGCACTGGAGCTGGTAGAAGGTTGGACGCGTCCCCAAAGCTCCTGACAGGGGGAGGACAGTGTTGGAGAGGCTTGTCTTCTCGAGGAGCTGCAGCGTTGTGAAGACGGTGCCTCCCTCCCTCCTCCGGGTGTTGGGGTTTTGAAGCGTTGGTTTGATGACGGTTCTCTGTCTCTCAGCGGGGGGGGGGTTGGGTGGTGCGGCTGCCAGACTGCGCCGCTGTTCTGTTAATCTGTCCTCACTGGGAACAGGAAAGGCTGACGGACACGATGCCAAGAGTGGGACAGCAGGCTGCAGATGGCACCAGCACACGTCACTGCATCTTCTACTTTATTTTAGTTTCAAGTCCTACGCTTCTGAGCTTTCAGGAGACGTTTTAAAGAAATCTCCATCCATCTGTCTTCTACCACTTTAGGGTTGTGGTGGGGGGGCAAAATCCTCTATTGTAGTGAAGACTTCGGGACTTCTAGTTTGGGGAACAGTTGCCGGCCTCCGTACGTCCCTTCCGGTACCACAGCCCTCCAAAAAATCCTCAACCCCATGATGTGTCCTCCCTGGTCTTTGACCCGGAAGTAGAAGTAGACGACGCATAAACTGCGTCTGTGACATCTTTCTTCAGACAACACGGCAACCACAGCTTTACCATCAACACACACAGCAGATACCAAACATACAGGACCACAGCAGCGTCCGTTCAACGTCAACAGGAAACAGAGTCAATATGCATTCGCTTGTAGAGAGATACAGCGCCACCTGCAGAGGCGGAGTCAGGCGTACACGGCCAATAAATAGTTTTTCTCCTCCACATTTTTACTCAGACTCTGCACGTTTACTCTTTGGCTTTCAACCCCAAGTTTTTTATCTTTTTATTTTTTATTGTATGACTTTTTCATGTGTGTTTTTATTAATACTTTCTACAGTATTTTATTGTTTTATTGTTCGTTTTATTGTTCGTTGTCTAGGCCTATGATGTCATTTCTTATGACTTATTTATCTTATTTATCTCTGTTGTGCAGCACTTTGTTTCAGCTGTTGTTGTTTTTTAAAGTGCTTTATAAATAAAGTTGGATTGGAGTTGGAAGTTGTCTGATGTCTGTCTTAGTCAGACTATGACCTTAGCTTGATTAAACTGTACATGTAAAGAGTGTTGTACTAAAGAATTTAAAATAATTCTATTCAGTGAATAATGGGATGTAAAGTTGAGGAGTTTTTAACGATGACATCATCAGACATGTGAACATTGAGTATTTGCATATTCACATGAACATATTTTCATAATCTCGTTCCATTTCGTTCGTCACTGTAATTCACGTGAACAGTCGCCGCTGAAAGTGACTTCCTTTAACACGAGCGAGCATTCATGTTAAACACTTCCTGGCTGCAGGCGGTCGTGCAGACCTGCTCTAAAATATTTAAATTGAATCTGGAACAGAGCCACGGCTGCTTGTTTAAAAAGCGCTGCCTCGCCCCTGCAGCTTAAATGTGAGTTCTTGCAGCTCGGGGTCAAACATTTTCCAAAATAAAAGAAAAGTGGATGTAAATGAGACATATTTGAGCGTTTAAAGGCGGCGACGCGCGGCCAAATCCTGCCTGCAGGCCGGCGTCATCCGTCATCGCCTGTGAGCAGCACCACCTGCTCGCCGGGGACCGACCGTGATTAGCGCCCCATGCTAACTGCTGTGACAGAAGCGGGGGATGGGGTTGGGGGGGGTGGGGTCCTGCCAGGTGACAGGGCTGATTAGCGTAGATTAATAGTATCGTTAATATAATCTGGGACTTTTCCACTCACTTTGCTTTTAATCACCGTCATTAGCCCGAGTTTGTCCTCGTGTAAACACTTGCGTTTGTTTCCCGTGTCTCTGTGACAGACACGTCCCCGAGCGGCGAGGACGGACGGGGTTTATTAAGACTCAGTGGATTTCAAACAATCACAGATCGCTTCCTCACAGCTCGTGTTTACTTCATGTCAGTTCTGCAGCGTAGGGTTTTTTGGCGTCTTCTGTGTCGGATACAAACGTCCCGCGCTCGCATGTCGCTGCATAAATGTGGAACTCATGAACTTGTGGTTATGATGTGGGAGTCACGTCAGTGAAGTCAACAGAGCCGTTCCAAGTTTCTCTGAGGGCCATAGACAAAGAACATTGGGGGGCCCCCCTTTAATCTGTCAGAATGGTAAAAGCAATAACATGAATGTCCGTCGGGGCCCTCACAGGTGTCTTGATGCACTCATCACTGATGATTCTTGACTCTAGCGGGGGCCCGTTGCCCTGACGTTGCTTTGTTCTCTTTATTTTTACGATTAACGAGGCCATTGTCTAGTTTGCCTTCTCCATTGCTGCGGCCCTGGCTCTTGGCTGTAAATATGAAACGGCAAGAGTGGCGTTTTTAGGTTTTTAAGACCTACATGTACTAAAAACAACACCAGGTCCTAGGTTTGTCCTCCTGTGTCCCGACAGCGTCTCACAGAGTCTTTGTTCTTTCCGCCCCCTGTTGCTCACTTAAGTTGACAGCTGCTGCGTAATAAGTGTTTAAATGAGATAATTAACGAGGGCTGTCAAACCAACACAGTCAGCTCTATTAGGGCCGAGGGCTGTCTCTGCTTCACTGATGGGACTCTTTACACCTGACTTGACTTTAATATCACGCGCCTCGTCCATGTGGAAACACTCGTTTTCTTTTTCATTATTAAAACGTTGCCCATAAACAAGGCAACATTTCAGGAAATGTCTTCATTCCAAACAGACAGGAAAATGTGACTGAGCACGCTGGATACAAAATATGTTGGTTTAGCTTTATTTGAAACTTCATATAGCTGCACAGTGGTTCATTTTTGAGAATGTTTCACTCTGGCAAACGTTGTCCAGAAGTGTGCAAAATACTGGAGACTAAAATACTGAAAACAAGAGGTAAAAGAAAGTAAAATAAAATAAAAACTTAAATAGTTAAAAAAAATACATAAGTAAACGAGTACATGAAATCTCTTTATTACAGACAGAGAAAAAAGGCTAAACCTAGAAAGTTCACTCTGAGATGCAACTTGGGAAAGAGTTTACACTTTACACTTTATTTACACTTTATTATATCATATTAGATGAATCTAATATGACAAAAATGAACTTGTCAGAAGTGAAATCCTCATTTTTTTGAGAAAGAAAGTTGGACTTGTGCTTTATCCTCATTAACATAATTGTTTTAAAACAATCTACGTATAGATGAGTTTTAGCTCAGTATCCATACTACAGGAAACAGATCACATGATCATCCATAAACACGGGGGAATGTTTGTGTCCAATGAAACAGGAAGAAAAAAATTGGTGGTGGAGGTGTAGAAATGTAGCGGGCCAAGTGTGGAGCTTTGTGGGACGCCACATTGATATTGTTTGGTGGATAATGTGACATATTGTACATTCTTAAACTTCAACTTGATTTTTTTGCACAGTTGAGTAGCTTTCTTGTGAAGTGATTTGAAAAACTCGTTAAGATATGACCCAAAACATGAGGTAAGAAGTCTTTAAATAGGAAATAAAACTTCAGGTTTCGTGAGAGACTTTTATATTCGTTTGTTTTTTAGTTGCATCAAAGTAAAGTTGTCTCTACAACGCTGGTTATCTGTCTGAATGTGACACAAACTGTTTTATAAAACATTTATAACATACCTTCATTATTTGATAGGACAGACTTTGTGTCCCTGGCTTTTGAGGAACCTGAGGAGGACGTTGGCCGTGAAAATTACAACCCGTGGGTCAAACCGTTGAGAACCCTAGCCCTGATATGTGATTCTAACAGAACTATTTAACAGTTTATTATCATAGAAAATGCATAGAATATATCAATACTGTATATGGCCAACTCATATATGTGAGTTCAACCCTGTTTTATTTATTTTTTTAAATCAAAATATGTGACACATAAACAAGGATGTCCAAAAATGATCTTCAGTCTTCCATCATCTTGTGTGGTTTCACAATAGCAGCAGGGCAGCTGAGATGCTACAGAGTCTCCAGAGGGGCCCCCCGTGGCCCCCTGCTGGGGCCGACTTGGACGGGGACAGTGCCTTTGGTCATGGTTCCAAGTGTTTCCATTGATGGGTAAAGAAACGCGCTGGGCGTCGTTCCCAAAACGAGGATCCTTCTTCTCCCTGAAACTCGGCCAAAACTCAATCAGGCTTGGACCGGAGCTGAGGGAGCGGGTTCTGCTGGCAGGAGACGGTGATTGGGCCGTGGCAGCGTGAGCATGAATTATTGAAATATTAGTAATGATGATGAGGAGGATGATGAAGATGATGATGATGATGAGCCAGTGTTTCCCGTCCTGGTCTTTGGTGGACGCAGCAGATGCTTGAATGCTTTCACAGAGAATCAAATCAAATCTATTTTAGAAGACGTGAGGAGTGTGTGTTCTGTCCCCTGTCTGTCCCGTCTGTCTGTCCCCTGTCGTGTCTCTTTTCGCTGCAGACAGCAGGTCACAGCTTCTATCAGTGTCCCACTGTCTGTGTCTCTGTGTGAGTGACTGATGTGTCCATTATCAGAGGACAGTGATGGTGAGATAAAGCAGACTCTGTCACTGTGGACAACTGATGTCCTCCAGCAGGACGCAGTGAAAAGGAAGGTGGTGGGAAGATGGCTGACCCTCTGCTCTGTATGACACACACACACACACACACACACACACACACACACACACTGGTCCATTCTTCTACTCGGTGTCCAAGACAAAATGGTTTCCAGTCGCCGTGTTCCACTGACACTTGGCACGACGTACTGTGGCTTTAGAGGGAATTCAGACTGTGTGCATGTGCGTGCGTGTGCATGTGTGTGTCTGTGTTTGTGTGCATGTGTGCGTGTGCGAGTGTGTTTGTGTGTGTCAGTGTTTGCATGCGATCCACCTCAGCAGATCAATTAAAAATGGTGAATGAATGAATAAATGAGCGTGTGTTTTTAAGCTTGACTTGACACCAGTGAGCAGGCTTTTCTGGCAACATCTGGACCCGTGTATGCATAATAGATGTGTTGTCTTTTTGAGCGTCCTCAGGTGAGGACAGTCCGCTCACGTCACTGTCACGAGCTTTGAAAGCTCACTGTTATTTTCAAGACTTTTAGCTGGTTCATCTTCAGGACCCTGTAATTGTAACTGTATCAAGAACTGGGTCTAAAATGATCTTAGTGTCACAAAGTCTCTGGTTCAGCCAGATCTTTTTTAAATGATGTTTGGAACATTATTTTATTCACATAATTATATAATTATAATCAATTCTAATCATTTAAACAAGCACTCCACTTGTCCAGCTTCTTTAATGTGGATATGTACAGTTTTCTCTCCTCCATATAACAATTTTCTTTAACCAAAGTACTCAAATAATTGAGAAAAAAAATCAATTTTCAAAATAATTTGTTAGTTACGGCCATGTGTAATATATTCTTCAGTGTCATCGACTGTCAATTGATTATTAACGTGGGAAACTTGTGTTTTTGTTTTTTGATATTATTTCATCTTTGGAGTTTTTTCCATGGAAGTTACTCTTTATCTATTTTCTAAGAATAACTCCTAAAATAGAATTTAAATAGAATACTAAATAACACCACATCACATTTTATTGGAAATTCCCGAGCCGTAAATTCAGGCTCAAGACTGAAAAACATTTAATTATTTCATTTTTTAACTGCATATATATGTCATTTGTTAAAAATTAATTTAATTTTAAAATTAAATTTTACAATTTATTCTGCTGTTTTCATGATAAACAAAAGCACTTTTATGACGTTCATGATCAGTGGAGATTATGTGGAGTTTTTGTGAGTTATGAACATTTCACGCGACTCACACGTGAACGTCTCAGGACTCAGACGTGAATTTTTCAGGACTCACACGTGAACGTCTCAGGACTCACACATTAACGTTTCCCGACTCACGCGTGAACGTTAAAGGACTCACACGTGAACAACTCAGGACTCACACTTGAACGTTTCAGAATTCATACGTGAATGTTTCAGGATTCATACGTGAACGTTTCAGGATTCATACGTGAATGTTTCAGGATTCATACGTGAACGTTTCAGGATTCATACGTGAATGTTTGGGAACGTGAACGTTTCAGAATTCATACGAATGTTTCAGGATTCATCGCGAACGCTTGAGATTCTATTCTTCGATTCATAGCGGAATGTTTCGGACCACCGAACGTTTGAATTCATACGCAATGTTTCTGGACTCACCGCGAACGCTTGAGGACTCACACGCGGAATGTCTCAGGACTCACACGTGAACGTTTCAGGATTCATACGTGAACGTTTCAGGACTCACACGTGAACGTTTCAGGACTCACACGTGAATGTCTCAGGACTCACACGTGAACGTCTCACAACTCACACGTGAACGTTTCAGGACTCACACATTAACGTTTCACGACTCAAGCGTGAATGTTTCACGACTCACAAGTGAACGTTTCAGGATGTGAACTTTCTCTGAGCCCCGTTTACTAAAAAAGGGCGACTGTGTCCATGTAGCGAGTGATTTATGGAAATCATTAATAAATGTGTGTTTGATTAACAGACCAATCAGGAGCTGTAAACACGAGTCACATGGACCGACAGGAGACTCATGTGTTCATTCACAGTTATGACTGAGACTCTGATGTTCTTCTAACCTCTGTCGTCTCTCACTAATGACGTTTATGTACGAGTCATTTGTTTCTCTCTGCGTTCTCGTGACTGAAGAGGTCAAACTGAGGTGCTGGAACTAAAGTTCAGGATTTTAACGTCAAGGAAAAAAAATTTAATTAAAGGTTAATAAAATGTGAACGCAGTAACTGGTGTTTGACCTGAGAGGGCAGTAGATATCGTGAAGAAGTGTGAAGATCATTAATAGATACACATATACACTGTTTTACATCTGGGGTAAAGGAGTTTAAGGGTTTAGTTACACCTTAAAGAAACACTTAGAAAGAAAGAGAAATCCATATTTACGAGGATCCTGGAAAAACTGTTCAAAACTGGTCAACTTACCCTCATCGTACTCCAGAGAGAACGCTTACACATCGCAATAAAAACATGTAAAATAAACAAGATATTTAAAGATAGACTGTTTGAGCACATTTTAAATTTAAAAGTCCAAGCCCCTTTCTTTAGACGTCCCTCTGAAGCTCCGCCTCCAGAGCACCGTAACTGGACCGGAACTTTTGTCGCGATGTTCTCTCTCTGGAATACGATGTGGGAACGTCAGTACAGAACTGTATTTTTAATCTATATAGTGTTGGGTTACATACATATTCCATTATTCACAATATTGTATACATTATTACATTGGTCTCAAGGCAATGGTCAGTTTTTCCATTCAGTGTATTTCACTGACGATGGAGAGCCAGTCTCACTTTGACCTGCAGACATTTCCATGTAATCCCAAAGTAACTTAGTAAAGATGTTGGTTCTGTGTTTTCTGATCACTTTGCTTTTGGACCAGATTTTATGCAACAAAACAACAGTCAACTCTATTATATAACATATATATATACTGTATAATAGCACTTATTTCTTCAACCAGGTCGTGCCAATATGGTTTAATTAGGGGTCAAGCCCAAAAAACTTGGAATGATCAGCACTCGGTGTGCCGCACGCTCTCTAACACTTTATAAATGACAATTTAGGGCTAACAAAATACTGTCCTGCACATTTCACCTGCACAGCAGAATTAGCAGCCGTGAGCTGACCCTCACAAATGTCAAGACATATTGAGTTTCTTGTCTTTAGCCTTAAATCAGCTATAAAAAGCTTAATCAGAATCTGGACGTTATATCGACTTCTGGATGTGAAGACAAAACAAAAACGACAAACAAAAAGGTTTCAAAGGTTAAATGAAGATTCTGGGATCAGAATTAAAAACAAAGAGAGTCTCAGACGCTCAGCTCGGGGTCATGAGGCCGCTGTGTTTGTGATGAACTGAACACTCCACCAGTAATTGATTAAATTAACGAGCTCATTAACATAATCGAGTGTTTTTAGACTCTTCCTCTGTGGGCGAGCGAGGCCCACAGCTATACCCCTCCCTCCCTCCCTTTCTCTCTCTCTCTCTCCCTCACTGTAGCATCCATCCGTCCATCAGTCAGACCGTACGCCCTGTCAGTCTCCATCAGTCTCCGTGGCGACGGGATGCTGGTGGTAACCCGCGGTGATGGGAGGCCACTCTAATATGTAAAGCAGCCGTCTGGACGCGGGCCGAGCTGTCAGGCGTCTCTGCTGCGTGAGGCTGCGAGCGAGGCCGCCGCACGGGTCAAACCCAAATCTATGCTAATTTGACATTTCCAAACTCATTTGCATGTGTAGACATCAAAGTTTTTTTTCTTCCTCCTTCCTGTAATGTCTTCTTTTTATTAGCCCCCTCCTCCTTCTGCTGCTGATGGTCACTGTGAAGATTTTCACCATAAATAAAAACTAAATAATCAAAAGTCAGGAATTCAACCCTACTTTGAATTTCTGCTGTTAGAATACAAATATTACTATTTAAAAAACAAAAAACTGCATATTTATGTCATTTCAAACAAATTGCATATATTTTACAATTTTCATTTTTCATTTTTTAATTCAAAATAAACAAGAGCACTTTTTACATTGAACTTTTATTATCTTATAGAAACATGACAAAATCCATCTTGATCTGCAATCTGGTTCCGATCCGTATGAAATTTAATCTCATGATAAGTTAAAAAAGTTAAAAAAGTAAAAGTTGCTAGTAAAAGTTGCTAACAGAAGAACAAAGTTACAGATAAACTGTATTTTAACGCTGGTGATAATGGAGTAAATTTAGACTTCAGGTGATTCAGGATCAGTCTGATCCTGCGTACCGAACCAAACTGAGTTCAAATCCAAGACTTTTCACAGAGACATGTTAGTGTTTTTTGACAGTTTTGCCCGTTTCGTTGAAAGAGTGGGCGGATTCTTACCAAAATTGAATGGGAATATACTTAATATAAAAAAAAATGGTGTACAGGAAGTTGCTAACAACAAACCCAACTGAATAACGAAATTAGAAGACAAAGTGACTGATTATGAATTATTATTTAATTTGTTATTATTATTTTGTTTTTTGTTTCACTTTCTACACGCTCCGGTCAAAATTCCTCAGGACCATGATCATATACGCTGGTTTAACAGAGGAAGCTAGAAGTACACATACCACAGGTTGAGAACCATGGCCATAACAATGTAACTGCTGCTCTAAGCACCATTCGTAGTCAGAATTATTATAATAATAATGATGATGTATTTATTATTCCAGACTCACAAACTCTTGTTTGTTTACTACACTTCTTTGTTACGCCCTTTAATGAGTAGACGCTGTGTACATGACAACATGAACACATGACAACATGAACAACACACCTCCTGTGCACCTGAGTCGTCCTTTAATCACGTCGTCACTTACAGGCATTTGTTCGCCGTCAAGCGCAGAGCAGCGATTTGAATATGAGCCGAAAAACATCCTGGTTATTGTTTTTCTTTTAACCTCCGTCTGTGACGCGGCGGACGACAGTGGACAACTCTGCATAATCAGTCTCGAGTTTGACCTCGGCACAAACGTGATCCGGGTCCCCGTCGTTGCTGCCTGTTTGACATTCAGAGGTTTATTCAGCTGTGAGACGCCTCCAGGCCTCCGCTTCACTCACACACTGTGGTGTTAGCATTCATTAGCATCAGGAGCGGAGCTCATGGAGGCTTTAAATGGACAACGGTGAGTGAGGAGCATCCAACACTGATCTGCATGAAACACTCACACTCATGTCTGCTCTGTTGAAGCACTTATGCAACTTTTTAGATAAAAAAAATAATGACAAACTGACTTTTCAGATTCAGATCCAGACCTGTACCTAAATGGAGGAAATCAAAACACCCTGACGACCTGTTTTCCTATCATTCTCTTCTCTCCACTTTCACTCCCTCTATCTCTGCAGCCAAACAATCTTTCTATCAGACTAAAATTCAATCCTCTTTCTCTAACCCCAAAAAACTTTTCTCGATCTTCTCTAACCTCACTCTGCTCTGCATCGGCAAACCGGCTTGCTGCCCCCTCACTGAGAGGATCGCAGAGGCATTCACAGAATTCAGGACTGTTCGCTGTCCTAGCTCCCAAATGGTAACCGTAACCATAACCCTAACCCTAACCCAAATGTTTAAATGCACTTATTGTAAGTCGCTTTGGATAAAAGCGTCTGCTAAATGACATGTAATGTAATGTAACTCTGACTCCAGAGAGGCAGGCTCTGGACCTGTGACTCCAGGGCTGCAGGATCCAGATCCAGACTTGGACTTCGACTCCAGGGCTGTGGCATCTATATCCAGAACTTCACCTGTGACTCCAGGGCTGCAGGGACCAGATCCAGACTTGGACTTTGACTCTAGGGCTGTAGCATCTATATCCAGAAATTTACCTGTGACTCCAGGGCTGCAGGGACCAGAGCCCGACCTGTACCTGTGATTCTAGGGAGGCAGGATTCAGATCCAGACTAGTGCCTGTGACCCCAGGGCTAGAGGATCCAGATCCAGAGTGTACCTGTGACTCCAGGGAGGCAGGCTCTATCTTCAGACCTGGGCATGTGACTCCAGGGCTGTAGGATCTAGATCCAGAACATTGTAACCGCTGATAAACTACCAGAATGGAAATTAGACCCTGAAGCTTTAAGACCCTGAAGCTTTAAATTCCAGTTTTCCTGAAAGTCTTTAACATGGAGCTACAGTGATGATTTAACAGTAACAGCGCGGAATCACCGGGACGTAAATGTGACGCTGTGCTGCCACTGTTTCACCAGCCAAACTGTCACCATGTGACCTTTTCACACCCTAAACATGCTGCACACACACACACACATGTTGGCACCGTGCTGCCGTTCTGATCGTCTGGGGAGACGCGGTGGACGGACGGGTCACCCAACACGGTTGGCAGCTCGGCCCTGGCCTTGGCTCGACTCGCCACCGCCGTCTGCATGCACTCATGATTCTGGCAGGTCACACTTCACACACACACACACACACACACACTCATCTACAGTGGCTTTGCATAATCCTCCAGCCCTCCACCATCTCCTGGCTGCAGATTACACACCTACATTTAAGATGGGAGGTGAGGAGTTGATGATGGGGGGGTGTTATGGGGTAGAGGGATGCCCCAACTCCCCCACCACCTCTCACACACACACACACACACAGTCCTGATGTCAGCTGGCTGTGAACGGTGGAGTCTGACCGCTCGCTGTGATTAAGCACCAACTGGGCTCCGGCCAGCGGACTGGAGCCCGGCCATGCTGCCCCGTTCTGCTCCTTCACCAGCCAACTACCTCGTCGTCCTCTCTAAGGACATGTCCACACAGCTGGCTGAATTTAAAAGCTCATCTTTTCTTCTCTGATGAAGCCAAACATGTTCACACTGAACATATTTTACACCTCACAAAAAGATAATGAAGTCTTTTGAAAATAAAGCTGGAGCCGTAACACAGTCGGTCTACTGTCAACGTTTTCCTCAGCATCTACATTCACTATATTCTCAAATATGTTCACAGAAACACAGTTTTTGTACTTTGAGAAAACTTGTAACAAACAAAAATATTTGTGTAACTGAGTAACGCAAAATTCACCTTGATTGGTTCATCTATGTGTCACAACCGAACAAGGACTTGAACCCAATAGCACGACTCAGAGACAACTTCCAAAAATACTCTAATTTATTGGACAAAGTAACAAATAAAAATCACTCTCAAAGGGAGGAAAAGTATCAACAGAAAATCACTCTATCGAGGAATCACTAGATAAGCAAAAGGCCAAAGTAACAAATTATAATCACTCACTGGGAGGAGACAAAAGGTCTAGGCAAGGTGCCAAATCAAAATCACTCTTCACGAGGAAAAAACTCTGATGGCTCAAAAAGGGACAAAACAAAGTAGCAACTAAGAAAAGCAAAAACCTTACAAACAATTGACGTGGCATGGATTGGCGTGGGTTCTCTGGCATGACAGACAAGACGAACTGACGCAGGGCAGAGGGAAGCACAGGCTATATGTAACTCAAAGTAAATGGAGAACAGGTGGAAACAATCAGGGCGGGGAAGATAATCAGACTGGCGGGAAAACTACAGGGGAAGGGCAAGTTATCTGAAACGAGAGGAAAGAGAGATGTCAAAATAAAACAGGAAGTCACAAAACAAATAGAAGGCAAAACTAAACATAACTTAACACAACTTTCTGGATATGACAGTACCCCCCCCTCTAGGGACGGCACCTGACGGCCCAGATAACTGAGGGTGGCGTCTGTAAAAGTCTGTGATGAGATCAGGATCCACAATAAAGCTAGCAGGAACCCATGATCGTTCCTCTGGACCGTAGCCCTCCCAATCCACCAGGAACTGCCTGCCCCGGCCCCTGTTGCGCACAGCCAGCAGAGCCTTGACTGAGTAGACAGGGCCGCCGTCGACCATCTGGGGAGGTGGAGGGGGTGCGGCTGCGGGCACCATGAGGCTTTCCTTAACCGGTTTCACCCGGCTGACGTGGAAGGTGGGGTGGACTCTCATGGACCGGGGCAAACGCAGCCGGACAGCGGAAGGGCCGATGACCTTGGACACTGGGAAAGGCCCCACGAACCGTGGAGCCAACTTCCTGGAGGCGACTTGGAGAGGCAAATCCCGCGTAGAGAGCCAGACCTTCTGGCCAGGCTTGTATACAGGCGCAGGTAGGCGCCTCCGATCAGCAGCCCTCTTCATGCGGTCCACACTGCATAGGAGTGCCTTACGGGCGGCTGCCCAGATGCGGTGGCATCGCCGGACCATGGCATGGGCCGACGGGACGATGATCTCCTTTTCTGTCTCGGAGAAGACAGGGGGCTGGTAGCCGAAGACGCACTGGAATGGAGACATGCCAGTTGCCGAGGTGAGAAGAGAGTTGTGGGCATATTCCACCCACACCAGCTTCTTGCTCCAGGAAGCCGGATTCTGCGACACCAGGCATCGAAGACAAGTCTCTAACTCCTGGTTGAGACGTTCCGTCTGGCCGTTGGCTTCTGGGTGATAACCAGAGGTGAGGCTGACGGTGGCCCCGATGAGCTTGCAGAACTCTTTCCAGAACCTGGATATGAACTGGGGCCCCCGGTCTGAAACAATGTCTTTGGGAAAACCATGAATACGAAATACTTGAGTCATCATAATCTCTGCCGTTCTTTTGGCAGATGGAAGCTTGGGTAATGCTATGAAATGAGTCATTTTAGAAAACCTGTCTACCACTGTGAGCACAGTGGTGTTTCCTTCAGAGACCGGGAGCCCCGTGACGAAGTCGAGTGAGATCTCAGCCCATGGACGAGTGGGAACAGGGAGTGGCTGCAGCAACCCCATCTGCGCTCTGGAGGAGGTCTTGTTGCGGGCACAGATGGAACACGCCTCCACATACTCCCGAACCTCCCTCTCCATGGAGGGCCACCAAAACCTCTGGGAAATGACGTACATGGTCCTCTTAACTCCTGGATGGCAGGTGAGCAGTCCGGTGTGAGCCCAATGGATCACCTGTGGACGCATAACAACAGGGACAAACAAGCGATTCTCCGGACAACCACTAGGTGTCGGATTCTCACCATTAGCCTGCTTCACCTGAGATTCTATCTGCCAACTCACCGCTCCTACCACACGGTTCAGTGGTAGGATGGGCTCCGGTTCCTTGGCAGTAGGCTCGGGGTCAAACAGACGGGACAAGGCATCGGGCTTGGTGTTCTGGGACCCCGGCCTATAAGACAAAACAAAGTTAAATCTGTTAAAAAAAAATGTCCATCTGGCTTGGCGAGAGTTCAGTCTCTTTGCTTTGCGAATATATTCCAGATTCTTATGATCTGTCCATACAATGAATGGGTGCTGTGCGCCCTCTAACCAATGTCTCCACTCTTCCAAAGCTTTTTTCACTGCTAATAACTCACGGTTCCCAACATCGTAGTTTCTCTCTGCCGGCGAGAGTTTATGAGACAGGAAGGCGCAGGGATGAAGCTTGTTGTCCTTCTCAGAGTGCTGGGAGAGTACTGCCCCCACTCCATTATTGGAGGCATCCACCTCCACCACAAACTGCCGGCTGGGATCAGGAACTGTGAGAATGGGGGCAGTAGTGAATCGCACTTTGAGCTGCTGGAAGGCCTCCTCAGCTTGAGGGGACCACAAAAAGGGAGACTGAGGAGAGGTAAGTGCATGTAGAGGTGCAGCTGTGGCACTGAAGTTTCGGATAAACCTCCTGTAAAAGTTTGCAAATCCTAAGAATTGTTGAACCTTTTTGCGGCTATCAGGTGTTGGCCACTGAGCCACAGCGCTAACTTTAGCCGGATCCATTTGCACCTTTCCAGGGGCTATGATAAAGCCAAGGAAAGATACAGTGGCGGCATGGAATTCGCTCTTTTCTGTCTTGACATATAATTGGTTCTCCAGCAGTCGCTGGAGAACCTGCCGTACATGATGCACATGAGAGTCTAAATCTGGGGAGAAGATCAATATGTCATCTAAATACACGAACACAAAGTGGTTCAGGAAGTCTCTCAGTACATCGTTGATCATTGCTTGGAAGACAGCAGGAGCATTGGTCAACCCAAACGGCATGACTAGGTACTCGTAATGACCACTAGGAGTGTTAAAGCCTGTTTTCCATTCATCCCCCTCTCTGATCCTAACCAGATGATAGGCGTTTCTGAGGTCTAATTTAGTGAAAACCTTAGCTTGCTGAAGCTGATCAAAAGCTGATGACATTAGTGGCAGAGGGTACCGATTCTTAACAGTTATGTCATTAAGTGGTGCATAGTCTATACATGGTCGGAGTGTCCCATCTTTCTTTCCCACAAAAAAGAACCCTGCCCCCGCTGGAGATGAAGAGGGGCGGATAAGACCAGCCTTTAACGAGGACTCAATATACTCGGTCATAGCCTTCTTTTCGGGGCCAGAGATGGAATATAGTCTACCCTTAGGAATAGGGGACCCCGGGATCAAATCAATGGGGCAATCATAAGGCCTGTGGGGAGGAAGGGAGGTTGCCTTCTTTTTACTAAATACCTCACTCAACTCGTGGTAACATCTTGGGACTGAAGTCAGGTCAGGAGTTTCAGAGTCTGTGACATGAACAGAGGCAATGTTATCACTAGTTTTCACATTATGACAAGACTTTAAACACTTGGTTTTACATTCTTCTGCCCAGTTCAAGACCCTCCCAGTACTCCAGTCAATGTGCGGGTTATGTTTCTTCAGCCAGGGAAAACCCAAAATGAGAGGATACTGGGCAGAGTTATATAAATGAAATTGCATAAGTTCATAGTGGTTATCAATGATAACTGTGAGCAGTTCAGTCTTGTGCGTCACTCGAAAAATCAGACTGCCATCGAGAGCGCTGGCCTCTATAGGCTGAGATAATTGTTCTGTTTTTAGCTTGAGTCTCATGGCAAAATCCCAGTCCATGAGACTTTCATCAGCCCCCGAGTCAATGAGAGTCTCCAAACTAAGTGTGGTGTTGTGATGCCTCACCTTAGTCTGGGTTAAAGCTCGAGGAGGGAATTCCGTGGAGGAGAAACGTCTCCCCAGTACCCCCCTGTCGACTGGTGAGCCTGTGCCTTTTGCCGAACACGCTGCTAGCAGATGCCCTTGCTGTCCACAATAGAAGCACCTGCCTTCCTGCAGGCGACGACGGCGCTCCTCTGTGGACAGTTTGGTTCGCCCCAACTGCATGGGCTCCTCCACCTCCTCGGATGGCCTCTCCCTCCGGGTAATGGGTGATGGAGCACGTGAGGAGCTCCGCCAACTGGGTGTAGTGACAGCAGCGCAACCCTGATGACGACCAGCTGCAGAGGCCATTCGGCTTCGTTGTAGCTCCTGTAAGCGGTTGTCTGTTCTTATGGCCAGAGTCATTACGGAGTCTAGATCAGAAGGCAAATCTAGGGGCACTAACAAGTCTTGAATTTGATCTGAAAGTCCCTTGAGAAAAACATCATACAGGGCCGTGGTATTCCATCCGCTATCCGTGGCTAGGGTGCGAAAGCGGATAGCATAGTCACAAACAGAGTCTCTATTTTGTTTGATGTTGCTCAACTCACGTGCTTTCTCTCGGTCGGATGAGAGGGGATCGAAAGCCTTCCGCAGAGCCTGTTTAAACTCCTTGAGGGATCCGCAGATCATTGAATCCCGAGACCATTCAGCCGTAGCCCATGCCCTCGCCCTCCCGGTGAGGTGGGAGATCATGAATGCCACCTTCGATCGTTCCGTAGGAAAGGCTGAGGGCAAGTGTTCATAATGCATATCACAGTCCACAATAAACGCCCGACATCCTCCTGACTCACCAGAAAACTTTTCTGGGGGGGAAAGGCGAAGAGTCGTGGCATGGGGAGCTGAGATCAATGAAGCTCTGGTATCCGCCGGAGATGGTGTGGTCATGGTGTCTGAGGGAGAGGGATCCCTTGTGAGATGAGCAAGGACTTGATGTACTTGGTTTGCCAGGAGGTTAACTTGGGCTGTCATAGAGGCTTTGAACTCCTCCTGACTTTTAGCCATCCCCTTCACGCCACTGTGCAGAGAGGCCATGTGCTCCTCCTGCTGAGTCAGGCGGGTGTTCTGGGAGCGAACGGCCGCTGTCAGTTGTTCTGAGTCGGCTGGGTTCATGCTGGTCAGTTCGTAATGTCACAACCGAACAAGGACTTGAACCCAATAGCACGACTCAGAGACAACTTCCAAAAATACTCTAATTTATTGGACAAAGTAACAAATAAAAATCACTCTCAAAGGGAGGAAAAGTATCAACAGAAAATCACTCTATCGAGGAATCACTAGATAAGCAAAAGGCCAAAGTAACAAATTATAATCACTCACTGGGAGGAGACAAAAGGTCTAGGCAAGGTGCCAAATCAAAATCACTCTTCACGAGGAAAAAACTCTGATGGCTCAAAAAGGGACAAAACAAAGTAGCAACTAAGAAAAGCAAAAACCTTACAAACAATTGACGTGGCATGGATTGGCGTGGGTTCTCTGGCATGACAGACAAGACGAACTGACGCAGGGCAGAGGGAAGCACAGGCTATATGTAACTCAAAGTAAATGGAGAACAGGTGGAAACAATCAGGGCGGGGAAGATAATCAGACTGGCGGGAAAACTACAGGGGAAGGGCAAGTTATCTGAAACGAGAGGAAAGAGAGATGTCAAAATAAAACAGGAAGTCACAAAACAAATAGAAGGCAAAACTAAACATAACTTAACACAACTTTCTGGATATGACACTATGTATCAGACCATTTATCTATCAGACCATTTATTATACTACACTGTATCTATCGTACCATCTATCGTACTGTCTAGCACTTAGTACTTAAGGATGCTAATGAGTTCAAATATTATAAAGTGTCTTGAAGAATTCTCAGTTTTCAGAACAAACAAACAATTTTCCATTGACCTTTATATTTGTTCAATCAAGTCAACCTTTGGTCTGGTACAACTAAAACAAAGTACTAACTAGTAATCCCTTGAGTAGTACATTTAATTTAGGCGAGATTTCCGCCAAAACCTCAAACCAACTAAATCCCTGACCAGCTTCCTCCAGCCTTCATCACAGAACCTTGTCAATAAAAAGTGAATAAACTCAGGTTTAGGTGTAAGAACATGTTGAGGAACATCAGCTGAAGATCAGGCCTTCACTGATCTAATATTTAACCCATACATGATCAATCAGAATACATCGTCTCTGTCAGATCAGAGGTGGATGACACCATGAATCAGGGCTTCATGTTCAAACAACATACTCTGTGGACGACAACCCTCGAGCAACACACACACACACACACACGCAGGACAGTAGCCAACTCGTCTCCAGCCTCACTGGACTAATGTGAAGCTACTGCTCTCCTGCTGCTTCACTGAGTTCACTTCCTGGGACACACGTCATCTAGCTTCCATCGCCTCCAGTCCATCCATCCATCCATCCATCTATTCATCCATCAGGACGGACTGGGTTAAGGCCCATTCCATTTTCCGTCCATCCTTCCCAAACGTTCTCTCCGTCACTACATAGCTCTGCGATGTCTGGACATTTACAACTCACTGCATTAGGGAAAGGTTGTGTAAGATTTAGCATTTAACATTTATTAGTGAAGTTAAAAGAGTTCCATATGTGTTGGAGAACCCGTGCATCCTGATTTTTTAGTTTTCACTGTGGGCTACTGTGAAAACACGGCGTAGAAGATCCGGATTTTACACACGTGAGCAGCAGGTGAGCACGTAAGCATACTCGCCTGTAACACACTGTTTAAATACCTTTAACTGTCTCACAGCAGTTTGTCTGAAAGGTTGTTTTGGTTTTTCTTTGGTTCGAGGATCAGTTCATTCATGTGATTCAGCTTTTAAAGAATCATTCCTGACAATGATTCACGGACTAAATGACGTTTTTCAACATTTCTTTGGTGTAAAATCACTTGTAGTTTGTGTGCAGTGGAAACAGAATGACTCCCCTCAGGTCTGGAGTGATATCACACTCCTCTGGGTCTTACACGCAGGCCTGCAGCTGAACCCAGAACCATTTTAATATCATGCATGTGTTTGGTTGCTTGCCCAGGTTCTCCTGCCATGTGCTCTGGTGATCCTGGTGATCCTGGTGATCCTGGTTGAAGCAGATCACCCTACAGGCTCCTGTAGGGTGATCATACTCCTGTCACTAATGAACCCCCAGTTACATATTAATCAGATCCCTCATCACTTACAGGCCGATGCAGGCTGTTGTTGGGTGTTTATGATTGTGTGTGTGAGTACATGAGGATGTTTGGTCACTGATGTGAGGGGAAAAGGTCAGAGGTCATCACTCAGAAGGGGGGGGGGTCGTTCTCGCAGCAGTGAACGCACTGTCGAGCCGCTTCCTCATTTCATGTGGAAAAAACAACTAATTACGTGGAAATATGATAATGTATAACGCTGCAGGAAACGCCGCTTATTACCCAGACTCCCTTGCTCCTTCCTCCACCCTCTTTCCCTCTCCCTCTCTTGTCCTGGTATTTCTCCCAGGGAGTCTCGCCCTTTCACGACTGGAGAAACATTAGTGGCCAGTCCGGTTTGTTTTGCATCAAAACGACGCCTAATTTGCATAATCTGAGGATGAGCTCCTCCCTCCTCATTGCTGCCAGGGAGGGTCTGACCTCTAAACTGACCCCTCTGAGGTTCTCACAGCTATTCTTCTCAGGACTCTGCTTTGGCTTCCATTTCTATGAACAAGGTTTTATCTCCAACCTTAACTTTACCACAATTCAAATCTTAGCCCTAAACTTTAACCAGTTCCTCACATATGAGGTTCTGCCTCATCAGGACCAGGTTTTTAGTCCCCACAAGGACTGGTCCAGACGAGGTCTGTTTTAATTCCAGAAAAGGTATTTTATCTTCTCACCCAGTTGTCTGGATTCACCTCACACCCCCGGCCAGGCTTCAGGCCTCTGTGTGTGTGTGTGTGTGTGTGTGCGTGTGCGTGTGTGTGCATGTGTGTGTGTGAGTCACTCACTTGCTGTGATGTATTGAAGCTGACAGGTTCTCGGTGTGACTCTCAGCCTCCACTGGTTACCAGTGTGACTCTATAATGGGACTAAATGTCCTGAGAGAAAGATCCAGAAGCTCCTCACTTGTTGACATTCACTCACTCACTCACTCACACGAACGACGTGGAGGATTCGACTGAAACTGAAACTGCTGCTCGTTCACTCACACGCTCTCTTTCCAAGTGATAGCACAAACTAGCACCCACCCAGTCGCCGGTGCTAGCCAATCAAATTAAATCACAAACAAACATGTCGGCCATTACAGACTCGGCTCCGGTGGGTTCTGAAGGTCAAGTACCAGGCATCAGACACACCCAACATCCCAACATCCACCTATCATGTAGGTGGTTAGCATGCTACTCACGTTTGTCTTTTGTTTACAGGTATCAGTGTTGAAATGGCTCCCCCTCCTGGTGAAGCGGCAGCTCTGCCCTGTTCACCGAAAGTTCACCTTAAGTTCGGGTAAGTGAACAAACACAGTTTTTTTTATCACTGCCACATTGATTCACTGTTTCTATCAAGTTGTTAGCATGTGCGCTAGTGGTTAGCATGTTCGCGTTAGCATATTATCTAGCTAATGTTTAATTTCCTGTAACTTCCGCAGGGGGAAAACTCGTCCCCACCACACCAACCCCTTTCCCCTTGGGGATCAATAAAGTTTTTTGAATTTAATTGAATTGAACCCAACTTAAGATTCCAAGCTGGCTGCCACCATACAAACACTGCTACTTCTTTACCATTAATAGCACTCATGTCGCGTTTGTTTCACAGTAAATCAGTCGTAAAGCATAGTAATGTAAGCGTGTTTTTAACCACGTAGACTGTCGTGATTGACTGTTATTGCTAGAACTTGGAGGTGACGTCACTCTGACACCTCTGACCTCCGAATTCTGATGTCAATGAAACTTAGCCTCACAATGTCAATTCAAAACAGTTCTTGAGTACGTTCTGAGTATTTAAACAATAATACTGCGCGGGTGACGTCATCACTGATTTTATTTTATTTTTTTTAATGATATTTTCAGATCATACTTTTAGTTTCTCACTCTTGATTGAACAAAAATAAAATAATCATCATTAGCTTCATTACTCATTGGTTTTGTTGTCGTGGCAACACTGTTGTTAATTCAGCCCATGTGACATATGGAGCTCATAAACAGACAGTAATGATGGAAGGAATATTCCACTGAATATTCACTGACTCTCTGAATAAAGATGTATTCCACTGCCTGTGGACACAGCTCCAGCTCTTCATGGGCTGAACCGGTGCCACAAGGCTGGTTCTCCTGCCAACACACACACACAAACACACACACACACACACAGTGGTGTGAGTCCAGTGTCCAAACATGAGCTGCTATAATCTCTCACTTAATCTGTGTGTGTGTGTGTGGGTGTGTGTGGGTGTGTTGTGTATTTGAGGTGTCGACTGTCACTTGTGTATTTGACTGTTCACCTGATAAACATTGAACTCCACATGAATGTCTTTGATTCTCACTTTTGTGTCCAACAGAGCTTTAAAAACAGAGAGGAACGAGAGGAAAAGTCCACAGAAACAGCAATACACTGTAAAAAAATAAAGACATGAAGTTTCTCTAAAATGAACAGCATTATTCTATTTAAAGTACAATCTTTTTATTGCATTACTCTGCCTTAAACTAAGAATTTATTTGAATATTGAGGAAATATCATAATTATTCTATTTAATATACAATATTTTTATGGATTACTCTGTCTAAGAAACAGTCAATTAGTTGAATTTTTCCATAATAGGTCAAATTTCCAGTTTTGTTTTAAAAATAGGAAATATCATAATTACTCTTAAATTAACAATATTTTTCTGTTTAAATTGCATATAATGCTGATTTCCCTATACTTATCCAAGAAATGGTAAATAACTTTAAATTTTAATGTCATAACATGTAAAAGCACACAGTTTTACTGTAGAAATAAAGATCTTTTTCAAATAGTTAGTATTATTCAGTATAAATTACATATTTTACTGACCACTTTTAACTAACAAAGGGTAAATTATTAAAACAACAACAACACAGTTTTACTGTAAAACATCTGCACGTTCAACTCCCAGAGAAAATTCAGTGAAAATGTTCTCCAAGTTGAAAGTAACTCGTCTGAAAGCAGGATTCTTCTTGTCGGCACAGTGTTCCAGGATTAAATCATGGGTCAGTGAGGAAGGGAAATTAATTTCAGGCAGTGGAGTAGTCACGGCGTCGGGGGCTGACAGGGGCCCCGGGGGCCGAGGAGGCGGGCGCGGGGCCAAACGCTGTGGCAAAGTCCAGAGTCACCACGCAAAGGGTAAGCAGTCAGAAATGATCAGCGAGCGCCGGACAATCAAGTGGAAGTCGACATTTCTCTGGCTCTGACCCTTCAAAATAAAAGTAAATCCACTCTGACAGACATGCCTCCACTTTTACACAACTTTCTGCCGAGGTCACGACCAGACAATCTTCTTCTTTTGGAATCATTCCTTCAGAAACTCACATAGAATTTGGGATTTTCACCGAGTAAATAGATTAAATTAGTCCATGTATTGAACTGGATTATCGTCAGGTTCCAAAGTTATAATCAAGCATGTTCCCCGTCTTAATGTGACTAATAAAGATGAAATAATTGGAGCCAAAGGCAACAAAGTTGCATTAATTAAATCTTTTGAGGATAAAAACAGCCATGACACAGAAACACAGAAACCACTGGCCTTTATATAATCACATAACTATGAATTATAAATGCAGACTGTCACAGAAACCCAGTCATACATGCCAACATTACAATCAAGCCGTTTAATATACTTTATTTTTTTAATCTGTGTGCAGAATATATATAGCAATGTTGAAAATGTGAATCCAATTTTCATTTTCAGGCGTTAAAATAAATAAATAGTGATTTCCTGAATCCTCGGGTGTGACCTGATGATGACTGACAGCTGCCTGACCTTAGTGACCTGCAGCTGAGAGAAGAGTTAGTTTTAATCTCTGTCGTTTTCGCACAGGAGCTGTTCCCTAACTTAACTTAACCGTGTTGTAAAACAGCAAAACAAGATGTCAGAGAAAAGACAAATGACAGGAGAGGAAGCAAGAGAACAGATCTCCTTCCTCCTGGATGGTTTTCACAGTCACACACACACACACACACACACACACACACACACACAATGCATTCCCTTACCTTAAACTTTCACTGGAGATAATCTTTGTGTTTATATTGTGTATATATACATATACATATCCAATATAAACTGTAAGAGAGTCATCAGCTCATTTTTAGTAAGTACATAAACTGACAGCAGTTTTTGTCATCAGTGGACGAGAAGGTTCACCTCGATGGTTCCTATACTTTCATAAAGTAAAACCTCTTGAGTAAAAAATATAAAAAATGTGCCTGGTTCCTCCATTTCCTGGCTGCTCCCTGTGAAGGAAACATGCTTCCATGGAAAATGTTCCTGTTTCCTGGTGAGTTTTCATGCATCACACGTAAAATAAAGAATGCAACGTCATTCATTTCAAACAAGTTTTCAGCAAAACTGCCAGAGCTCACAATAACATGCAGCGTTTTCAGATACTGTCATGAAATCAGTTTCTGAACATGTTGAATCTCATGTGTGTGTGTGTGTGTGTGTGTGTGTGACAGAGGTCAACAGGTCAGCTCTGCTCTGCTGCTTTCATTCAGTTGTGAGCAGCACCTCAGTGGGGGAGAGACCTGTGTTTGTGTGTTAACCAGAGGATTAATGAGGACAACAGACTGTAAAAGACCACTTACGACCAACAGCATCACTGAGACACAAACTTTGAAGAATAAGAAGTTTAAACAACGTCTTATTTAATGGATTACACCAGCTGCTTCTGCTCTGTGCACTCTAGATTAGAGAAAATCTAATCTCAGACACACCATTGCACAGATTTCACATCTGGGACATCTGATTCTGGATTAAGAAGGATTAAAGGGTAAGTTTGAGTCTTCTAAAACCTGTCAAATTTTCTATTTTATATATTTGTTCCCATTCTAGCCCCGAACCACCTTGTTTTATGTTCTTTAGGGAGATCATTTCCCCAAATGTAACTGTGAAAAAGAAAATGGCTGATAAACTAATTAATACTGTTTTAGCTTGTTTGATTTCTGTAGATAAATTGATAGATGGTAGTTAGCTAAACAGATGCTAGACAGCTACCTAGCTAAATAAATAGATGCTAGCTTACTTGCTTAATAGATAGACAGATTGATTGACAGGTAGTATGCTTAGCTAGGTGGCTAAATAGATGCTAGTTATCTTAACTTGGATAGATAGTTAGATACCTAGCCAGTTCTTAGTGAACTAGATAGCTACATAAACAGATGCTGGTTAGCTTACTCAAAAGATAGATGGAGAGTTAGATACCCAGCTAGTTCGCTAGGAAGAAAGCTATATTGGTAACCAGATGCTAGTTAGCGTGCTCAAAAATAGATAGATAGATAGATAGCTTGGATATTTGTGTAGCTATATAGATGCTAGTTAGCTTGCACAGTAGTTAGATGGATATGAAACAGCTTAAGCTCCTTAAAAACTTTATATGTGAGGTAATTTAAAGGTTTGTAGAATGTTTAACTGATGAAACTGAGGCTGCGTCCACACCGTTGTGTTTTCATTTTATATCGACACAGAACACGGGAGACGTCTAAATCATAAATACTGCAGATTTTCACAAGTATGTGTGTCCCAGAGAGACATGGAGACATGGAGAAATAAAGACATGGAGGCTCAGTGACAGGGGGCTATGAAAATAAAAGTCCTGGAAAACTCACTGCACATTTCCTGTCTCTCTCTCTGTCTCTGTCTTTCTCTCTCTCTCTGTGGTTTTGGCATTAGGACTCAAACAGTCTTGGAAACTTGCTCCCTCTCTCTCTTTGTTTCCCCTGTCACACAGTTTTCCCCCTCTTTGCCTCTCTCTCTCCCTCCCTCTCTCTCTCTCTCTCTGTGTTTGTTGTTGGATGCCAGACGTCTCGGGGTGGTGTTGGTGGTGGTGGGGTTTTGAGGTTGGGGGGGCAACGGTAAGCTGTTGAATGGGGGGTGGTGGCAAACGGTGAGTGTGAAGTGTTATGTGTGACAGCATTCCTCTTCCTCTGAGCTGCTGGAGAAGGTGAAGAAGAACAGGAGAAGGAACTCAAGCTCCCAACAACTGGAGGTATGTGCCAGGCAAGCTCACACACTTTAACGTACACTTTTACACACTCTCACACACACACGTGTGCATTTGCATGCCAACACACACCAGGCCTGGAACAAAAAAAGAACCACAGATTTTCCTTCATCTATCATCTCATTCTTCTGCAGCAGGACAAACAGACAAACACTGTATGGACAGGTACACGTGCCTATAGAGCTCCAGGCGTCACGTGACTCACCGTCACCGTTGTTTACACCGTTGTTTAAATTTAAAAAGACCATAAAGCATAGCATGGACGCCACATGATTGACAGCTAGTACAATATTGTCCAATGTTGCAGGTGATGGTGGACGAGCAGTGGTTCCACCCCTGCTACTCAATAAATTGAAGGTTTCCCAGTGATGATCTGATGCCACTTGGTCTGTTTTCACTAGTTGTCCTCGTAGCATTAGTAGCTGTAGTAGAACGACAGTGTCGCCGCGTCTTGTGCTGCTTCACTGTTTAATGGGAGAGCAGTCAGTGCAGTTAAATTTGGATCCAGTTACCATCTAAAGACAGAGCTTGTAAACAGTCAGCGTCAGTGTTCAAAGGGCTGTGTGGGTCTGACTGTGGTCAAATCTGAAGTTAATTATCCCGCTTCATTCAGAAGTGTTTCATTAACCTCAGAGCTGCACTATTCTCTCTCTGTGTGTGTGTGTGTGTCCCATTCAACAGTAGTGAGTCACTTCCAGCAGCAATCACTGCAGCTGCTGGATCATTTAACGTTTAAGGAGTCCAACATTCAGTCGTTTCTGCAGAGGAACCAGACGTCAGGAAGTCCAGGTGAGATTTACTTTTACAAACGAGAACGAGTTCAGAAGAATCAGCAAAGATTGGTATTGTATCAAGTTTTTTTATCCACAAAGAACTGGCATTTGTAGGAGCTGCAAAACGCTATTTGTGGAAAATAAGACACAGTGAAAAAATCTCAAACACGGCCTTGAGTTTTCATGTCTAACCAATACTGATACCAATAACTTTGGGAAAACGATGATTGTCATTGTCTCTTTTAAATGGCAAATATTGGCCTGATTAAAAGGCCCAACCGAGCCAAACGTGGCTGCTACAGCGCCACATACAGGCCTGGCATATGTACCTCAATGTTTGGAGTTGATTTGGGGGAATTTGTGTGTATGATGATATTTCTTGAAAGGACACTGTGTTTACGGAGAACTTCTGAAAAGTTCTGTATCTGTGTGGATCAGATCTAACTCTCACTCAGCTGGCACACAAGAAAACTGAAGCGGGAAGTGACACGCCAACTCCAGCTGCTGAGCTGCTTTGATCCTAAAAAACACACACCTCCCCTCCCCTGCTCCACCCGTCCCATGCCACCTCCAGCACCTCTGCAGGGTCACTCAGATTAACCTCCTGTTCCCGGGGGGCGGGGGGGCTTTAGTTTGAAGTGTAATGGAGGATGAAAGCGTTTTCCGGCCAGAAGTTTGCAGTAGTGAGGAGAGCAGTCGGGCCAGTCAGGTGCATGTTGGGAGTTTTGCTTTGTAGAACTGGAGAAGGATATCTGCTCTTTAAGATTATTTTGTGTTGCATTTTGACTGTTTATGATATCAATCAATCATACTTTATTTATATCTCAAATATAAGCAGAAATGAGGACATGCTGTCATAAATCTGCCAAAATCAGAAACTAGGGGAACAAAAGAATATTAAAATACCTAAATATTAATAAATAAAATGAAAAATAGACAATATTCTCATAAAAGCTTAATAAAAAAGGGTTATACTAATGAAGGTATAACTGACAAAAATAAAAGTACTAAAGCTAAAATGATTAATAAACATTAAGGGTAGACAAAAAATAGAAGATGCTATTAAATGAACTAAGACTGAGCTATAAGTAGACTGAAAAGTTGAAGAACATTAATAGTTTCTGATCTAAATGCACATTGATGTTGAGTAATTGGAGCCTGTTAATACAGAAGAGGATCGGTCCTAGAACTGAACCTTGTGGTACTCCACACCTCAGCAATACCCACACATAAACACCATGTTTTAGCATCTCTATATAAACTGTTTTACTTGTTTCTCTGCTGCAGGTTGTGGTGAGGGATGAGGATGTGGGTGGAGACAGACTGACAGGACAATGTTAAAAAACTGAGACAAGTTTCCCTCAGGACAAACATTTCCTCATCTGAAACTGTGAAACAAAATGGCCGCTGTCACCGTGTGGTCGTGGCTGCTCGCCTTGATGGCGGTGGCGGCCGTCTGTGACTGGACGTTAGTTGTGGTAAACTCGGGTGTGCAGGTCACCAGGGGGCGCTCAGTGTTCGTCACACAGAAGCACCTGAAGATCAACGTGGAGCCGACAGCGGACTGTAAAGTGGAGGTGGTGATGAACGAGCCGGTCACGCAGAGAGTGGGGAGGCTGACACCTCAGGTGAGGACACACCTGCTGTAGTCGTAGTAGTAGTAGCAGTAGCATTAGTAGTAGTAGCAGTAGCAGTAGTAGTAGTAGTAGTAGTAGTAGTAGTAGTAGTAGCAGTAGTAGTAACACAGTAGTAGTAGTAGTAGCAGTAGTAGCAGTAGTAGTAACAGTAGTAGTAGCAGTAGTAGTAGTAGTAGTAGTAACAGCAGTAGTATTAGTAGTAGTAAATTTGTAGTAGTAGCAGTAGTAGTAGCAGTAGTAGTAGTAGTAGTAGCAGCAGTAGTATTAGTAGTAGTAAATTTGTAGTAGTAGCAGTAGTAGTAGTAGCAGTAGTAGTAGCAACAGTTAGTAGTAGTAGTAGTAGCAGTAGTAGTAGTAGTAGTAGTTAAGTTGTTGTAGTAGGGGGTGGAGTGGCTCAGTGTGGCTCAGAGTGGCTCAGTGGTTAAGATCGGTACCCTGTGAGCGAAAGACATCATGGTCGCCATGGTTGCAAGTTCGACTCCACCCCTGGCCTGATTGTACTCAATTCCATTGTAAGTCGCTGTGGATAAAAGCGTCTGCTACATGACATGTAGTAGTAGTTCAGTTGTAGCAGTAGTAGTAGTAGTAGTAGTAGTAGAAGTACACTGTGACGTGTTTTTGCTCTGTGTTGTTTGCAGGTGTTCGACTGCAGTTTCCTTGAGGACGAAGTCAAATATGTCCACAGTGGCAGTCCACTGCTGGACGAGGACACTGTGATGCTCAGAGTCTACAGGTGTGTGTGTGTGTGCTGTCAACATCAGTGAGAACATTAAAGGTGCAGTACGTAACACACACAGTTGATTAAGTCTATCAGCTCCACACGACTCCCTCTGTGTCTCTCCATGCAGCAGCGTTTAGATCGTTCTGCACACAGGAAGTGGTTCATTTTTAATCCAGACGGATGTCTGAAAAAAATGAATGATCAAATTAAAGAATAAAATGCTTAAAAAGGGTGTTTATGTGTGGGTATTGCTGATGCTAGGTCTATGACAACATAGTCCTCCCATCCCAAGCTGTGTCAGCACATTCTGTACTTGAATTTGAGGGAATTGGTTCCTGGAAAGTCCTTGAATTTGATGTCAACCAAGATGTGGGAACCCTGATAATCATATCAGGAGACAGGTCATCTCTGCTTAGGCAGTTTCTCCAGCACACCTGGAAGGGAAGAGTGAAGGAAGAGTGAGGGATACTTCACCAATAAATGTCTTAACAGTTTTTACCCACATCCATGTGACTCACTGTGGTGCTGTGTGTTGTTTCTGTGGAGGTTCACGTCTTCAGAAACACTGGTGGAGACGGTGGTTCTGCCCGTGCGGGTGCTGGACTCAGGTCCTGGTGTGGTGGAGCTGGGCAGTGTTCCTCTGGTGGTTCCTCAGTTCTACGCTCTATCCAACGCCATCGACGGCTCCGTGCTCCGCATCGCGACTTCAGACGACGTGGTCTGCACAGTCAGACTCTTGACCGCCGACGCCAACGTTCCTGCTCTGGGTCAACTGGTGAGGGAGGAGGAGGACGCTGTGCTGAGGAAAGGTACGTCACATTCAGTCACGAGTCACTGTGAATCTTTCCTCTGACGTGTGTTTTATTCCAAGTCTGGAAGGTTTTTCACCTTTAACTCTACAGAGCTCCCCCTGCAGTACAGGAGTACATAGTTTTACTCCACCGTGATTGTGACTGATTCTACGTCAACTCATTTGAACCACAGTGAGCCAAATTAGACCCGGGTTCCCACAGTCCAAAAACAGGCAGATTTGGGGATTAGTCAAATTAGACTCTCTATATTGACCGTAGGTGTGAGATTGAATGACTGATTGTCTCTATGTCCAGGGTCCAGCTAAGATCCCAGCTGTTTACAGTGTAGACAGTTGTTATCAATGCTGGAATAACCATCTTTCCACTGAAGGCAGAAAACATCCAATAGAACCACCTTCAATCTCTAATCTGTGATTGGTCCATTTAATACAGGGTTAAAAAGTGTTGATCAGTGTTTCTCAAACATGGAAAGAAATGATCTCAAATGTCTTGGGTTTGTTCAAAAACCAAAATTATTCATTTTGAGGATTTTATATGTTATAAAAAAAAGAAACCAGAAAATACTCACATTCATGAAGCTGAAAATCACAGAAACAGGTTTTGATTATGAAAAATGTTTGTTCCTATTTAATTGGAACAGATCATTTCCCACCAACCTGAATCTGCGGATGATTGTTGATGTGACAGCTGCTCCTGTTCCCCACCACTGACCTCTCTGTCCACTGTGTCCAGGCAGAGAGACAGCGGCGCTCTGTCCTGGAAACAAACCCTGTCCTCATGACACCAAGGAAGTCCGTTTCCTCAAAACCAGCTGCCAGGACTTCCTGAGCTCAGGTCTGAAGTACCAGCACCTCAGCCCTCCATCCCCGGAGATCGACTACATCCCCATCAGGGTGGAGCTGAGGGAGCAGAACACCCGGACGCTGCTGGAAGTACGACACACGTTCACCTGAATTAACCTGCGACCACATGAAACTTTGTCAGGAAACTTTCAGAGAAGATCTTTTTTTGTGCACGTTTCTGTCGAGTTGGATGTGGATTTAGTCCAAGTGAGATTAGCATGGCAGACAGGTTTATTGGCAGCGTGAAGGTGACATCGCACTTCGGCGTTCTGTTCTCAGCTCTGACGACGTGTCAACAGGAGAAAAGGATCGACTAAATGTTACAACCGTGAATAAAAAAGAAAAGTTTTTTTCTTTTATCTTGTTAACACATTAGACGCGTGTCTTTCTTACAAAGACCTGTCATTTCTAACACATCTGATTGTTTATTTGGGGGTTATCACTGGCACCACAATCATCACAGTCAGCAGCAGCAGTATGTGTTGATTTCTACATCTTCTGTGTATGAGTGTCCTCAGAAAAAAGTAAGCAAACAAAAGGTTTGAGGAAAACACGGCAACTTTATCTTCTCTGTCTCCGTTCGCAGACAGAGGCGGTGTGGTTGCCCGTTTTGATCCACGGCGCGATGCAGAACCAGCCCCCCCACGCCGCCTTCATGGCCTCCTTCATCCTGGAGGTGGACCAGTTCATCCTCACACCGCTCACCACCGCGGCGCTGGACGCCGAGGACCACGAGACCCCGCAGGAGAGGTTGGTTTTCAACATCACCGTCCCGCCCCCCCAAGGCTACGTCACCCACCTGGACGACCACACCAAGCCCGTCAGGTCCTTCACCTGGGCGGACCTCCACGAGATGAAGGTGGCCTACCAGCCGCCCAACAACAGCCAATCACAGCGCAGGAACTATGAGGTACCGTACGTGGCTTTACAGCGCTGACAGATTATTTGAATCATAAAAATGATCATAGAAATAAAAAGATGTATGAGGATAACACGGAGGGTTTCAATGCAGAGAGAAATTAAGATTAGATTAGACAGCAGATGGTATTACACCATGATATAAAATAAGCAATATCAAATACATACAAATGCAAAAAATTTAAATGTGAGATGTTTACATATGTTACACACCTCAATTAGCACCTTAAATTAAAATCATGTGTGACTTTATCTACATTTAAAAAAAATCTAATTGAAGTTTTGTATTTTATTAAGTGGTTTTTTTTTAAATCATTTTATATCAGTTTTCCCCTTGCATGAAAAAAATGATCCGACAACAAGATATGAAAGGAGAAAAGTAAATAGACAAAAATTATTATATTATAAATAAATATGGCCATAACATTTTAAACTAGATAAGATAAGTGGTATATAATGTATATAATGTAAATAATGCAAAGGGGAAACATAAATACAGTTTATCTTATCTTAACAGAACAACATGTTTTTTTGACTGATTCTATGTCAACATATTTGGAGCAAAGTAAGCTAAACTAAGTAAGCTAACAGTATGATTCATTTAAAATATTTTATTGATTTGTGTGTTTGTTTTTATTGTAAGGTGGAGTTCCAGGCTATAGACGGTTCTTATATGACCAGTCCACCCATCCTGGTTCACATCTCCATCAGGACAACAGACACAAACGCGCCCAGAGTCTCCTGGAACATGGGTATGTTCACAATGTTCTTCTATAAATCACTCAAACTGAAACTAAAACTCAACTTCTGTCTCAAAGTACTACTTTAATCACGTGTTTATTTGCATTTCCTGTTTTATTTTGGTGAGCCTGTTCCCCCACTTCCTGTTCCTTGTCTTTGTTTGGTTTTCCCTCCATTTTCCTGACCACGCCCACCTCATGTCCCTGTTGTTTTCACCTGGTCAACCTGTATATAAACAGTCCAGCACATGTTCCTGTAAGACTGTGTTTCTTTTGTTCCGTTCATTTTTCCAAGTGTTTGCTTCTTGATTTTTGGACACGGTTGGTATTTTTCTGGGACTTTTATCTTACCTGCTTCATTGTCTAGTTGGTCTTCTTTACTGTGAATGTCTTTGCCTGCCTGTTTGATTAAAGCATTTATATTTTGAACTAGTGATGGCCCCTCCCCTACTCGGCACACGCTTCGAAGCCTCGTTACGGAATGTCACATCACAATTTGAACTCATACCACTTTTTTCTGACTGAATACAGTGACTTAAAGTTTGAGTACTTACTCAGAGTACTTAGTACTCTGAGTATTTAATAATACCATTACAGCAAAAATATATACAGAAAATAACTAGTACCGCGCGCGGTTCTGAACGGGTTCGAGCCGACCCGCGCGAGTCGCCGTGTGCCACGGCTCCCCGCGCGCCTCGCGCTCTCACCCGTTCATTCACCGCGCGCGGTACTAGTTATTTTCAGTACTAGTTATTTTCAGCGGCGGCGTCCCCGCACATGTCGATCCAAATTTCGGGGGGGATCGGCAACGTATGGCAAAGTTATAGGGCACTTCCTGTTTAAAATGGCCGACTTCCTGTTCGGTCAAATGCGCGTCCGTAAACGTGTTCAGGGAAGTTCCCTTGTCTTACATATCAAGTTTTGTGCAGATCGGACAATCTTAGAGTTGACTTCCTGTTTCGGGCATTCCACTTCCTGTTGGGAGGTCATCTTTTGCAGACATGCTCAGGACAGGTCCCTGGTGTGACATATAAGGTTTCATGCAAATTGGACAACGTACGGCAAAGTTAGCGGGCACTTCCTGTTTAAAATGGCCAACTTCCTGTTCGTCTCTGGAAACATGTTCAGGGAAGGTCCCGTAACTCACATATCTAGTTTTGTGTCAATCGGACAATGCAAGACTTTACTTCCTGTTTCGGGCGTTCCACTTCCTGTAGGGAGGTGACCTTTTACAGACATGCTCAGGACAGGTTGCTGGTGTCACATATAAGGTTTTGTGCAGATCGGACAATGTACTGCAAAGTTAGAGGGCACTTCCTGTTTAAAATGGCCGACTTCCTGTTCGGTCAACGGCGTCTCCGTAAACATGTTCAGGGAAGGTCCCGTAACTCACATATCTAGTTTCGTGTCAATCGGACAATGTAAGACTTTACTTCCTGTTTCGGGCGTTCCACTTCCTGTAGGGAGGTGACCTTTTACGGACATGTTGAGGAAGGGTCTGGGGTCCCACATACTAAGTTTCAAGTGGATACAACAATCCCTGTTGGAGCAGCATCAAAAACTATAAATGTAATTCTGTCTGCTGTCACCAGGGGGCGCTGTATTTGAAAATTAATATTTTCATATAGACGTGTTCAGGGCCGGACTGTCATCAATCCTTGCAAGTTTGGTTCAGATCGGACCAGGATTGGCAAAGTTGTTACAGTTTGTTTTTTTAGAATTTTCTACCACCACCAGGAGGCGCTGTTTTCAAAATGTACCGTTTCAGCAACACAGTCGTCTTCAGGAACTAACCATCATCAACTATAGCAAGTTTGGTTGGGATCAGACCTTCCATCGCAAAGTTATAAGAGTTTCATTGTCTGTTGTGAAAAATTATTATTATCTCCAACTTTGGCGCCCCCTATCTCGTACGCCATACAATATTTTTAAAAGCTTTTGATAACTTTTGATGCTCAACTCGTCCACATTGATCTCACCAAGTTTGAAGGTGATCGCACAAAAGCTCTAGGAGGAGATAATTGAAATACAAGCTCTCATACTGTCTGCTGTCAACAGGGGGCGCTGTTTTCGAAATTGAATATTTTCATATAGACGTCTTTAGGGCCGGACTGTCATCAATCCTAGCAAGTTTGGTTCAGATCGGACCAGGATTCGCGAAGTTGTAGCAGTTTGATTTTTTGTCCCAAAAATCCGACTTTGCGTCGTTGCCATGGCAACACCGTTAAACGATTTGTCGTCATATTGATCACGCATCATCTACCATGTGTTTTGACTGTTGTCACTAATTTTGAGTGCGGTACGATTATCTGTGTAAAAGTTATTCCCGAAATCGTAAAAAAACTTTTTTTTTGTGTATTTTCTTTCACCACAAGGAGGCGCTGTTTTCAAACTTCACGGTTTTTTCATAGACGTCTTCAGCCATGGCCCATCATCAATCGTAGCAAGTTTGGTTCGGATCGGACCTTCCATCGCAAAGTTATAAGAGTTTTGTTTTTCTGATGCTAAACATCAGAATCATCACGAACTTTGCCGCCCCCTCTCTTGCGCGCCATGCGACATTTGAAAAAACTTTTGATACCGTGAGCTCCTCAACTGGTCCACAGGGACCTCACCAAGTTTGAAGGTGATCGCACGAAAACTCTAGGAGGAGTTAGTTCAAATACCATTGCTGCTAATTCGCCAAAATCGCCAAAAAATGGCCAATCAACCCAAGATGGCGGATTTCCTGTTGGGTTTGGATCATGGTCATAATGTAATTTTTTCTTCATCCTGACCCACTACACATGTGTACCGAATTGCGTGCATGTGCGATATTTGTGTTGGTCATGGTGAATTTGGACAGGTGGCGCCGCACTTATTGGCCCCTCCCACATTCAATTTTCGACGCACATTCCCCGAACCTTTTTCAGACGTAAATTTACACCAGGATTTATGCGGTCACAAAAATTGGTGAGTTTTGGGGTATGGGAAAGGCCTCAAAAAGGCGATTCATTTGGGGTAGTATGTTGTCCAAAATGTGTCAAAAAAATTATAGTATAGTATGTCTTCCAAAATCACTCAAAAAAGTCATTGTATAGTATGTCATCCAAAATCATTTAAAAAAGTCATGTTGTCCAAAATGTGAAAAAAGTCATAGTATAGTATGTCGTCTGAATTGTATAGTATAGTATGTCTTCCAAAATTTGACAAAAATGTCATAGTTTAATATGTCTTCCAAAATGAGTCAAAAAAGTCATAGTATAGTATGTCGTCCAAAATGAGTCAAAAAAGTCATGTTGTCCAAAATGTGAAAAAAAAGTCAGTATAGTATGTCGTCCGAAATGTGACAAAAAAAGTCATATGTCAGTCCAAAATGTGACAAAATGTCATAGAAGCTCGTATGTCGTCCAAATGAAATAAAAAGTCATAGTATAGTATGTTGTCCAAAATGTGTCAAATAAATTATAGTATAGTATGTTGTCCAAAATGTGTCAAAAAAGTCATAGTATAGTAAGTCGTCCGAAATGAGTCAAAAAAGTCATAGTATAGTATGTTGTCCAAAATGTGACAAAAATCTCATACTTTAGTATTTAGTAATTTTTTAAAAAAGGCATAGTTTAGTATTTCATCATTGGTTTCAAACTCATAACCTCAGACATACAAGTCTGACTCTTACAACAGAAGCTATTTATACTGAGCCGCATAAACGGTTTGTTGTAAAATAAAGTTTTTAAAGTGTGTGAAATTCACTTCATTTTAAGACTAGAACTCAGTTATTCCAAAAATTGAACCATTGAATTACGAAGACAAACTGTCTGAGCCTTCATCAGTTAACCTATTTCATGTGATCCTCTGTCTCTGTCTGGAAATCCACCAGCGCTGAAGATAGTCCAGTGGACAAGGACATCGCATCACCACTCACAACTTTGTGGGTTCAAATCCCACTGGAGCTGTGTGTTCATGTCAGCAAAGACGAGTCGTCTGATGAGCGAAGAAAACGCGTTAAAATGGAAATAGCTTGGGGTTTTGACGAGTGGTTGTACGAGATTCTGAAACAAACTCAACACTGTAATACAGGGTAACAAATCTCAAAGTGCCACAAAGACAGTTTTTCAGTAAAGACAGTTTAGTATGTCGTTCAAAATTAGACAAAAAAACACAACCTGACAAAGTGGCCTAATGGATAAGACTGGTCTCCTTAGCCAGGGATTGTGGGTTCAAGTCCCATCTGAGGTGAACTTCATTGGGGCAGCTCAGTCATCGTATGGTAAGGCATCCAAAATCGCACAAAAGTCATAGTTTAGTACAGGGGTAGCAAATTATGATTTAAGGAGGTCATGCACAGGTCCGCAGCATCATCGTGTTTAAGATGCGTTATAATTTAGTTATACATTACAATTAATTTATATATATATATATTGAAGTAACATTGTCATTATGTGAAGTCAAGGACTTTATTCCAGTCCAGACCCTTTACCCAGATTTAAAACATAGTGAAGTACAGTAACTTCCACAAAATAAATATATTTAAGTAAAATTACACATTTCAAAAATGACTTTAACAATTACAAGTACACAAAAAACACCTAGTCAATTACGACAACGCGAGTAAATTTAAATTTCCCACTTCCCACCTCTGGTTTTGACCTTCAATATTACTTAAACTTCAGGGGAATGAACTTTGGTGTGTTCTTTTTGGGTTTTCTCTCAGAAATAAGGTTGAAAAATGCAGGTTGACCTCTTTCAAAGATAAATAAAATATTCAATTCAAACTGGTTAGGGTATGGTGTGTGTGTGCTGTGGTTATATTTTCAGTGTCAGAAGGTTTAACCCTTAGAGACACATTTTGTGTTTTTGATTTAATTTCTAGCATATCTTTTAATTTTTTCATGCATATTGTTTAATTTCAAACTTTGTCTTGTATACGATATGAACTAAAATACTCACACTAACGCACCTGTGGACAAAAATGTGCTCGTTGAAAAAATTTTTTTTGATCCTGCTCAAATACAAAAGTATAAAACATGAATTTTCTTATTTCTCCAACTCATTTGAAGTTTGAGCTCTGAGGCATATCCATCCCAGTGACATCATTTTTACCATATATTATGGCAAATGGAGAAAAATAACGCTACAGTCAGACGTACGTCCAAGAGTTTTATTATATGAAAACTTGCACAGGATTTGTAACCCAGAGTAATAATACTGGACAGTTATAGCATAGATACAGAGAGAGAGAATAAAAAAAAAAAAACACAACTTGAGTCAAATGGCTGTCGGACAAAGAGGAGGACGTTTGCATAGAAGTCCGTACACCTGGTGCGAGGAGAGAGCGAGAGGACTTTTAAAGGGGAAGCTCCAAGTAAACAATATTTATTAATATACATAAAGATTTTTTCAGTCATATTTTCTTCTGTTACAACAGGATCTGCACCTGCTGCATGATAAATAAAAGTAATTATATACAAAAAGAGAAAATGAGAAGTCGCTAATGATTTAGAGATGAAGCCATGCAGTCATCAATCAATCAATCAAGATCCAGATCTAGATCCAGAGCCGGCTGTCAGACAATGAGGAGCTGGTCCCGGTCGCGCAGTTCAGATGTGAGGTGTGAAATATTAGCTTTTCCACTACACAGTTCCAGCAAGACTCAGCTCGGCACGGCTTTGCTCTACTGGGTTTTTTTTGCGTTTCCATTAAGGATAGTACCTGCTACTTTTTTAGGGCACCAACAGACTGCCAGTTACAAACAAACCCTGGGAAAAAAAACTCATAAATGCAGAAATCTTGTAAAAAACAGACCCTCCAAAAAAAATCTTGTAAAAACAGGCCCTGAAAAAAAAATCTCGTAAAAACAGGCCCCGAAAAAAACCCTGGAAAAAAAACATGGACCACAAAAAAAATCTCGTAAAGTCTGGTGTATTTAGCGACAGCACTGCTGAAAGTCGGCCACGTTCAGTGGTATTTCAGCTCAGTGACTGTTGCTCCACTCATGCAGGAAATACTGAACGTTTCAAATTGATTCTAAAGATTCAGTACATCTGTGCCGTACTGAGTCGTGCTGGAACTGTGGAAAAGCACCAAAATAGAGGTGTGTGTGGGGGGGAAAGGTAGTGCTTGACTAGTTTTTCTGTGATAGCCCTTTGTTTTGTGTCCAGTCAAAGTGAAAACACCTCAGTCCTTCATTTAAAGTGAAATCCAGGAGACTCCTCCTCCTCCTGCTCTGGTGCCTCTTTGAAGGTAGCGTTCATGAGTTTAAAGCCCTTTAAAGAGAAGTTATGAAAAGACCTTCACAGCACGGCGTGGGGACAAACTTTACGGTCCAGTTTGTGACCGGCGCCTGAACAAGACCTCGGCCCTGATTGTGTCAACGTCTTTGAATCCCTTCAAACCCATTTCATGAGTAGTAGTCAGAGCTAGAAGAGTAGATTCTCCTCTTCTTCTTCTTCTTCCTTTTGTTTATAAAGTAGTTTTCAGTCTTCTGCTTCCTGAAACAGTAAAGGAACTATAGTTCTACAAACTGCAACATTAAAGGCACATACATGATATTTCTTTTTATTTATTTTTTGCTACGCATGCCCTCTGCTCCCGTTTTCCTTTCAGGAATCAAAGTTTTTTTGTATTTTCTTCTTTTAACCTGAGTTTTCTTCTCCCTTTTATCCTGCCGGGTAGTTGTTTTTTTTGTCTTACTGGAGTCTGAACACAGGACAAGCTCATTGTACAGTTTTTATTTCAGCTCTGTAGCACCGCGTGCCATCAATGCAACTCTGTGTTTTCCTAACTTCCTAACAGCTAAAAACAAACCTGTTCTTTCTTCAGTGTATTGTAGATTAGTGTACTGCACAATTAATCAAAAAAAACTGCAAAAATATCCGAATGGAAAGACACTGAAATTCTGGCTTATGTATTTTAAAAATCTGAATTCTAACGAATTCTAACTTTGGGCCAAGTCTAAGGCTAAAAGTGCTTCTGTGAAACGTCAAATTATCACAATTATGATTATTTTTTGTGTGAAAATGATCAGTGAGATTCAAAATTATAATTACTAACAACTGGAAAGCATATTTAAGTTGCAATATTGGACAAACTAATATAAGTCTTTTACGATTTCATGCAGCTCTACTCGACGCTGCATTCACACTTCCCTGATTTCCTTATTTCCCCCAATTTTTCATTGTAGCATTAAGGGAACATTAAGGGAACATTAAGATTTTTTTCCCCTTTAAACAATTAAATCATAAATAGGGTATCAGGTTTTTTTGGCAAATGAAATTAAATAATGTAACAATTAACTTTCTACTTCGTCTTTGTTGTTCTTTGTCACTTCCTGTTTCATTGTAAAAGGATCGTGTTCTTCTTCCTCCTCTCAGTCATCGGTGGATTTCTCTTCTGTTTTTGTTTTTTATCTTTAGGTCATCACTGATGACAGCAACTCATTTCCAGGCACCTTTTGACTTGTTTTGATTTTTTTTTGGAGTTTATCGCTCTCCGGTGGTGGGGAGGATTAACTGCGCTTTGCTGCCACCTGCTGCCTCAGCTTCTCCCGCCGCTTCTTCTCCACCAGCCTGGAAAATAAAGGATGGGAAAAAATGTATTATTCTTTCTTTTCTTTTCTTTCTCTTTTGATGTTTTTCTGTGAAAATAAAGTTATTTTTTGTTTAAACGTGCCGAAAGGCATTAAAAATATAAAACTAACGTCGTCACTCGCAACCTTTTAAGATATTTCATCCACAGTGATATGAAACAGATTTGCAGAGTCACTGCATATAAAGACAGGTGGTCTCTAAAGCTGTTTCTTTTCTCCTTCACTCACCTGCGGTTTCGAGCCTCCACCAGTTCACTCAGCTGGTCCTGAGCCGCTCTCAGCTCCTCCACACTCTGCTGGTAGCTGAGGTCGGCTGAGCCCGACCTCTCCAGCAGCGACACCTGCGTCGACAGCTCGCTGGTTCGATCCCGCAGCAGCTGGATGGACGTGTACAGGTTCTCGTCATCTTCCTCCTGTAAGCGGCACAAACGTGGGTCAGTGTCGGGCCCGAGCTCATGTAGGAGGATAATAATTGGGATTGTACTGAAACTTAACACCGAGCGCATCGCAGACGACAGATGACCGTAATTACGCAACGGTTTGTGCTATCGGAAAAGTTCCAGCGGTTTCTGAAAGTTGAGTTTGACTATAACGGTCATTTTAATGTTGCGCTGCTGCAGTCGTGTATTAGATGAGCTTTTATTCGACTATGTTGACGAAAGCCTCCTTCCTGGTGAGTAGGGCTGTAATCAACCAAATAAATTCTTGGTCGACTGAAGCCCTGAAATTTCAACTCAAAATCAACTAGTCGAGGGGGGGGCTGACGGCTCTGAAAGTGTTTTGCATCACGTGCATCTCCGCAATATCATAGCACATGATTTACGAAAATATACTATATACTATACTATACTACGTTGATATCAGCGCGATATCAACTGTTGAGGAATATTTCGATGATCTGTCTCACATGTGCATGTCCTCACACAGAGCGACACTGAACATAGGAGACACAAATAGATTGCTGCTATTGTCTGCAGTTAAATAACAAATCAATGATTATTAGACTAAAACATTGAAATATGCCAATTCTGATATGATCATGAACTCAAAACGGACGGAGCAACGTAACAAAGACAAGTTAGCTTACTGTTTTTATATGATATGTTTGTAGTCGAGCTGTGATATGAAAACTGTTGCTGGCAAACTTTGACTTTTTTTTATCTATTTTTGTAAAATGCTGCCACACTGCTTATGTCTTTGACATGGATGTTAGAGGACGACTGACTGTAGCTCAACATTAAATAAAACCACCAGACGTTCTGTAGTCTTTCTGTCTCCTGTGGGTTGGGCTAATCCAAAATACTGAAAACAAGGGGGGTGTTCTCTGCAGACACGCTGTTACCTGTGGAAAAGGGGTGCTCTGAAAACACCCCCATTAGCGCTTGGTACATTCCTCCAGATGAAATCAAATTAAGACTGTATGAAATTAACATGTCAAAAAGTCGACTTTGATAAATCGACCAGTCGACCAGGACTTTACAGCCCTACTGGTGAGTGTAGGCCACTGTAGTTCCCTGATAGGAAGGAAACAGGCAGACGAGTCGAATTATTCAATGTCATCAATTCTTACTCATTAGACCTTAATTACAGTATTTATTGACTTCCATTAAATCATCTCGCTTTCAAATGATAACATGTAATCTGAAAGCAACACTGTGAGATTGACTTCATCAATATAAGACGATCACATCCAAACCTTTGCGTTGACAATCTCGATGTGGACGAGCAGCGACGACAGCTCCATCTCCTCGCTGTAGCTGTTCCTCAGAGGGACGCTCCTGTAGCCTGTGAACACATCCTTTATTCACTCATTCACTCACTCAACGCACAGCGAGTCGATGAGAAGGAATTAATGGAACGCTCACCTGTTCGGAGCAGACGGACAGGATAGGTGGCCTGAGCCAGGAAGTTGGGGTCACTGAACATGTCCTCCTCGTAGACGGTGAAGCGCAGGAAGGAGAAGGTGGGATTATGGATGTCGAACACAAACTGCTTCTGCACCCACACGGGATTAAGGCCGTTATCAGCTGAGAGGGTAGAAAAAAAAAAGAGAGGTTAGTGTAAACAGCAGGGGGCAGTGTTGTGGCAGCAGCAGCAGCCTCCCATCGTCGTCTTCTTACCCACGACGTCAGTCTTGCACTTGCAGCTGTCGTAATCAGCGCCGCAGATCTCCACCTCCACGAAGGGACAGACGATGCTGCGGCCGTTTTTAGGCAGATGACGAGCACCGAGCACCTGAAGGGAGACAAAAAAACCTCTCTCTAGTTCTCTCTCAGGTTGTGAGATTCTGGTTATTTTGCGGTTCCCCTTTATTGTCCAACCGGTTCTCACATGATCATGAACTCATCTGTGAAAGGAGAAATATGGCCTCGGGTCACAGGAACAGAAAGATTAGTAAATCAGTTCAGTGTGGGTGTGAATGACAGTAAGTGTTTGAACTAAACTATGCAAGAAATATAAGGAATAAGTGTTATTTTCATCGTACATCGCTGGTTTTAGTGCTGCAACTAACGATTGTTTTCATCATCGATTAATCCAGTTATATTCTACATTAAAGGAGTCATCGTTTGGTTTAGAAAACGCTGAAAAATGTTGATCAGTGTTTTTTAAACCTGGAAATGATGACGATTGTTTTTGTATTCACATTGAAGAAGCTGAATAATCAAAGAAACTGGTTTTAATTCTTTAAAAAAAACACATCGATGAATCAAGCAATTGTTTCAGCCCTAACTTTAATTTATGAAGTTATTTTTAGGTGAGTTTCCCACTTATTTTAGTCAGAAGTTTGTATTCTTTTAAAAGGTCTCATTATTTGCTTCATTTTAAAATATCGTCAGTCTGAACAGAGATGTTTCCTTCTCAAACTCACAATCCTAACCCATTACCTGTGGTTCTTTAATTAATTGATAGATTAATTCTAATTATTGCTGCCTTTTGCTCTACAAACTGTACCTGTCGTCTGATTCGCTGCCAACTGACTTCTTAAAACAACTGACGTCCCAGTGTCATAAAGGTTCAAGAAACAAACGACAGACACGCGAGCTGAAGGTCTGATCCCGCTCTCACCTGTAGCTGGATTGTAATCGGCTCCACGCGCAGAGTGTCCTTGTCGAAAGGGTCGAAGGCGTCCTCCCTCATGATGTCGGGCTGGGGGACGTAACCGCTGCCTCCTCCGAGCATGAACAAGGCCTGGTTCAGCTGCATGGGTTTGTCTGCACACACACAGTTTAGGAGACAGACGTGATGAACGTGTGTGTGCGTGTGCGTCCATCGTAGGACCTGAAACTCTTTCACAGGCACATTTGTGAGCAATGGACGGAGGAGGGGACAGAGTTAAAGGTGACACAGCTTCTCGTGCAGAACGGAGCAGAAACGGGAACATGGGAAGGGATGTGCTTTTACGTGCGATGTTTTATTCTGAAAGCTAAACCCAAAGTTTTATTTTACTACTTCCTCTCCCGCTCGTGCTGCCGCGTCATCCGCCAGAAATACAAGTGCTGCGTATCCACGCGGACCCGACACGCAGCCGCTCGCCACCGGTGACCTTTGACACGTTGACTAGAATGGATGCGTTGTTGTGCAGTGGAAGCTTCTCTTTGTCTCTTTGTTAGCGTAACATTTAATGCTTCATGCTGCAGTTTGTACAACGGAGCGATGCAGGAAAAAGGGAACTGAAAAAGTAAAATAACCAAAAGTAACGCAAACCAGCGTGTCGCTTACTGCACTTCAAAATAAAAGCACCTGCAGTTCCATGTTTTCATGAACACATTCTTTCACATTCACACATGCAGGATTTTAACAGTTTAAAGCAGCTAACTTCATAATCATATTATTTAATTATGTTAACTTCAAGGCAACAATTAATAATACGATATGTGCATCAGCTCCCACGTTGGGCTGGAGACCAGTGTATTTTGGGTGTGAGACTCCTAGAAAGACCCTGGTTCACGCCCCTGCACAGACACGCAGACACTGACCTGGGGTCTGAAAGTTGAGTGCGACCAGCTGGGAGCCACAGATCCACATGGGCAGCGGGTCGTAGTTAGACGAGTCCAGTCTCTGTCCTCGGGGGTAAACTCTGGAGAGCTGGCGGCGGTTGTACTGCAGGAAGCGCTTCCCTCTGCTGCGCGTCGCAAACTTCTCCGCCTTCGTCTCCGGGAAGGACGACATGTCCCGGTAACACGCCCGCTCCGTCCCAATCTCTGCGGACCCGCGACAGATTTCAGAGAAAACGAATGAGACGCAGGGAAACTAAAGGGAACGAGGGAAATGAAAGTGAAGGACGAGTCTTTACTGTCTTCGTTGAAGGGGACGGGTCTGCAGTAAACCACCAGCTCGGACAACTCCACCGCGATCTTTTTCCTCCTCTCCATCTGTTTCTCCTCCTGCATCTGTCACCGTGGAAACAACACGACGACAAGGGTGAGTCACAGCTGATGATAAATATTAACGAAGACAAAGATTTTAAAGAAAATATGCATAATCTGCATGTGTTTCATGTACTTTTGTTAGGTTTGAAATGGAAATTTAAGTTTAAATCATCATCAGGAAACATTGGAAAAGTGACTGTGACAGTTCTGCAGAGTTAGATGATTTGTTGGTTCATTGTTAAAATAAGTTGTAATGTAATACAATGGTACACAGATGTATTTTTACTGCGTAAAAAGGTGTGTGTGTTACCTTTTTACAACCTTGTATAAAGACTGACCTTGTTAGGACCAGTAGTCCTTATAGTGACCAAAACCTGGTCCTAATGAGGCAAAACCGGAACTGGTTAATGAGGATTTGTTTGCGCTGTACATGAATGAATGGAAGTCAATGCAGAACAAACCTGTGTGTGTGTCTGTGTGTTCGTACTTTATATCTTATATATATATTTATATGTGAGGACATTTTGTCTGGGACCCACAATTTCAAAGGCCTTTTTCAGGGTTAAGACCTGGTTTTAGGGTTAGGGGTCAGGGAATAGGGGTGTGGGGGGAAAAATATAAATTCTCAATCGATTCAAAATGTCCAAATTCAGATAATTTGAACGTTAAATCACGTAAAATAGACACTTTATGGAGAGGGAAACATAACAAAGACGCATGGAGCCGAGATACAGCGACGCTATATCACTGTCACAGCGATCGCGACACATGACAATGAAACAATGACACACGTGATGCTTGGAAATCGGCTGCCACCGTATCGTACGTCATGTTACATGTGCTCCAAACAAGAGCAATGAATGGATGAATGAATGAATGAATGAATGAGAGCCACACGGGTGCTAATGACGCTGAGCTGTTAAAAGCACGTAAAAGCACGATTCAGTTGAAATTTGTTCATAAATATGTGAATTGTTACTTCTTTACAATGCAGTTAAATGATTAAATGAATGTTTAATGAATGATAATGGAAATGATTTAAACTCTTGTTTCTCATCACTCTTGTGGTGAGTGAGACAACGACTTTCAAAAGGCTCCTAAAGTTTCCCACCCCTATCAGGGAATGCCTTATATCTCTGTTGTGTCCTCACTAAGATATAAAAACACGTGTGTGTGTGTGTGTGTGTGTGTTGTGCAGCGTCACACTGACCCGTGCGTCTGCGTTGTGTGTGGCCTCCCTGATCTTGCTGACCCAGGTGTTCAGATCCTCCTGAGTGTCCGCCGCGACGTCCAGCATCTGCACCGGGTGAGAGGAGAGGTGCTGCGAGTGGATGGTGAAAACAAAGGGCCTGGAGTTTTTACCGTCTTTGTGGACCACTGGACAAACACGTGGCAAAAGAGGAAGAAGAGAAGTGTAAATAGCCACAAAAATGGGGTTAAACACAGTTCAAAGAGGCTTTTTAATCACTTGGACTCACCCACGTGGCAGGTAGGTACATCGATGAAACCCTTGAGGAAATTACCCAGAGGGCTGTTCTCTGTGGACTGAGACAAACGAAAAAACAGACTTGTGTTACAACAGCGAGATAATCCTCTTTAAAAGACGGTCCACGTGTCAACAAACACCCACCACTTCGTCCAGTTCTCTGGTGGGAGAACTGGGAACCACCTCCACGTAGTTTGCAGGGAACCACAGCTGCTTCTTCCCGCCATAATCTCCCCGCCACCTGAAGACAAGCGACACGTTAAAGACGAGCTCCTGCACACGTACGGTACGTAGATCCTCACACAGACTCACTCACCAGCCTCCCTCCTGCTTGTCCACGTTGAGGATCAGAGCCTGTTTGGGGAAACAGAGCTCGTCTTCCCTCTGAGCCCGATAATCGTACAGAGCTTTGACCGTACACTGAAACACAGCAGCGGCGAGCAACACGGGAATACTTAGTCATAGGAACAGAGTAGAGAATATTACAATATTATATATTTAAATACAATACAATATACTACATATAAAATCTCATATTTTTGTCACATCAGCATTATTATTATTGTTATTGTTGTTATTATTATTATCATTATTATTATTGTTGTTGTTGTTATTATTATTATCATTATTATTATTGTTGTTGTTGTTATTATTATTATTGTTGTTATTATTATTATTGTTCAGGACTTTGAAAAGATTGGGCAAGAGTTTGTTTGGAATCATAAACACTGACGAGCAGGAAATCATCTCTTTTCTGGACTGGAGGAGGAAATGGCTGGTAATGGTCAACGCTGGTTACATCAGTGTTCTGTTTAATAATAATAAATTAGATAAAGATAAAAAAGAATCTCATAATATTACGACTTTATTCTCGAAATATTACGACTTTATTCTCAAAATATTACGACTTTATTCTCAAAATATTACTTTATTCCCGAAGGATTCCAGTTTTTTTTCTCTCCAGTTTGACCCTAATACTCTGTTGTATGTAAGTGATTAAAAAATCTTTAAAATTATATATATACTTAAAATATGTTTGATTGTGAAAAAAACACATTAGCTGTTGTTTTTAAAGGTTAAAATAATCTGTATTTGTGTAATTTGATGTGATTTTATATCTAATTCCATCCTGATTTCATATTAATCACGCGTCTGCCTCTGAGCCAATAAAGTCAATTCTCATCTTATGTGTGAAGCACTTTTCAGTTAATTCCAAAACAGTGGAGGTGCAATGCTGCCACCTTGTGGCAGAAAATAGTAAAAGCAGCAAAGCACCATTTATCTTTTCAACCAGCTATTTCAGGGAGGTGACAGAAATATGTATTTTTTTCTGTCAAACACACCTTTCATATATCAACGTGACCTCTAACCTCTAATTTCAGAGTGACCTCCAAGTTAAAATACATCAAATATTGAATATTCAGGGTTTCACTCACCCGTGCTGTGGGCATCTTATTGGCCTCCACGTAGAAATGAGGAGTTCGGACTTCATACAGAGCTCCATAGTCGAGCTCCTGACGAACACACACACACACACAAAACCCAATAATAATAACAATAAAGACAAAGATGAAGAAGAATGTATTTGTCCTTCTAGTGTAGACGTTGTTGACTGTGCTGTTTCCTGTTTTATTTTGAAACATACATTATCAATTTCTTACATGTGGACTTACTTCCTGTCATTGTTTAAGTTTAATTCCACGCCCGCCTTGATTACATCACTTCTGTGCTTCGTTTTCAATTTTCATAAGTCTGACATTTTGACTATTATAAAATATATATATAAATAAATAAATAAATAAATAAATAAATAAATAAATAAAGAAATAAAGAAATAAAACAGCATAAATTCTGAGATTAAAGTCACAATTCTGTCTGTAATCTCAGAATTCTGACTTTTTTCAGGCGACATCTAAAAAAAAAAAAATGAAAGAAAGAATGACTCCTGTAACTATTAAACCGGACTTGATTTAATTCTATAGTGTTATTGATCAGTGCTGAGTGTGTGTTCTCTAAACCTCCTCCTGATGTCCTGATGTGACTGGCTCACTCACCGTGGTGCCCATGCGGTCCAGTGTGTCCTCGTTGATCGGGTAGCGCAGCCTCATCTTGCGGTAAAGAGGATGTTTCTCGTAGTAGCTCACCAGATCCACCAGACTCTCAAACTCTGCCGAGCTGCCGAGCATGAAGAGACGACCCTCCTGCTGGATACGGCAGTGTTTGATCTTACCCTCCGCCCTGAACACACACACACACACACACACACACACACACACACACACAGGGTATTTTGTCTGTATAATATGATGAGGTCAGGTCAGTAAAACTCGACATGACACAACATACTCATCAATAAAAAAAAATAATAGGTAAGACAAGAGTACTGTGTTCAACAAAACATAAGCCAGGGCTGTTCCACTTCAGAAGCCCGGGGGCCGAAAAAGTGTTGGCTTAACTAAAAGGTTTATAGCAAATATTAGTATAGTATATTGCTACAAGGAATAAAAATAGCCAAACATATCCCATGTTTTATACTTTAATGTGGCATTTTAATCAAATCCAGACAGCAGGGTCACTTGACTGTGTTGTAATGATGTTAATCGTACCTGGACCCGATTAAATGGAGTCCCTGAACTCAAGGGGGCAGGTTTGCATATGGACAGTGTCCCCGCTTATATTTGGAGAAAGCCAGATTGTCCCTACTTATATTGGAGCCAATGTGCGGCGATGCTGTGAGAGGAGAGCGAATTTTTTACGAGCGTCAGTGAATGCATCACAGCCGAGCAGAAGCATCGCTGCAAGTCACGGAGGAGACGAGAGAGAGAGAGAGAGAGAGAGAGCGTGCAGGTGACGTGCTGTTCTGACACTGCAGTGAGTTTTTTTGCCTGGATGCTCCTCCCCCATTCCTCCCCCGTTCCTCCTAGCCCTCAGGAAAACTGGCACAAAACGAGCCATGATTTGACTTGTGGTGCCACAGAAAATCAGTCATGATTAGACTATAAATACACCGGTTCGGTGCTTGTACTTGCTGGTAAAGTAAATAAATACTTCTCTTTATCATAGTCAAGTCGGCTTCATTTACAGAGAGTAGGGAAATTAAAAAGGGCCGTATCGGCTAGTTGAATAAGACTGGCAGTGGGAATTTATATATCCATGCTCAGTGGGCAGGAAAGGACACATTAAAATGAATAAAAATGTGGAAATATAAACATTTCTTTGATTATAATAAATATTTAGGAGGCAAATAAGCAGCAAAAAACTAGATTTATATGCAAAATCACTCCCTCTGGTGTAATTCAGTGATAAAGCTGTTCAGCTCGTGTTTAAACGTGTGGAGATGGCTTTACCTGAAGGAGATGGCGTACGAGTTGTGCTCACTTCGTTTTCGCACCAGAAAAGCTCCGTCTCTGGGAACCCGCATCAGCATGTGTTCTGCCTGAACCCGGGACAGACTGGAGTGATACCACCTGAGAGAAGACACACACAGTTCCTCTTTTAATTGCTTGCCCACGGCAGCCTCTTCATCATTCTCAGAGAGAAGTCGCTCACTCTCTGCTCTCGTGTGCGTTGGGCTGAGGCACCGGGTTTCCCAGCCTCATCTCAAACTCGTTGCAGCGCAGCGGCGTGTCTCTGTAGTGGCAGATGAGGCGGTAGAGGCTGTCGAACACCAGGTTGTCAGTCAGGTAGAAGCGGGTGGAGCCGGACTCTTGGCGTGAATGGATCCTGCAGTGTTGAACGCGTCCCGAGCGCCTGGATTGGAAACAAAGAAAAAAAAGAGTCCTAGTTTCCCTTTTCTTTGTCCTCTACAGTGACAAAAACAGAATCATTTCCTGTGTAAAACGGTCACTGACCAGAAGGAGAGGGTGTAGTCGCCGACAAACGTCTCGCTCTCCCGAACCAGGAAGGTGCCGTCTTTGGCCCCGCCCTCACAATATTCCTGCAGCAGCTTCTCGGCCACCTGTCGGCCGTCTCGACCTCCGCCGAGCTTCCCGTGGAACCAGCGCTCGGCGCAGTGCTGCTCGTTGTTGTTGCACTCCTGACGAGCGAGGACGGAGACACAGACACATCAACCACAGACACGCAAGGAGAAATGAGCAACAATAAAGTGCCGTGAGACACTGAAAATGTTTCTCCTAGAACTACTGTTAGACCCAATCTGATCCGTTTCACTGTCTTGTCTCTTTTTGGCACATGCTGCAGGTAAATATAGCCATAAAACAAACTCAAATTTACTCATAAAATTGACTTTACTACTAAATACTAAAAAAATGACTTTTTGTGTCATTAAAACCAATCGGCTCTGATAGGACATTTGACAACCTATCGTCCTGAAAATGTTTGTATCCATGAAAGATCCAGGTGAAAAATGCAGAGCCCACTGTGTTCAGCTTAAAGGTGCATTCAATGAACCTTGTAAATTTATTTCACCACTTGGGTTAGGGCTGCAGTCTATTTAACAAACTTTAAATAGGCGCTGCTGCCACCTTGTGGTAATAATAGTAATAGGAGGAGATAGTCATGAGATGGTCATTGGAGACAAATGGAAATACATGCCATTGTGTATTAAGTGCACTTTAAGCCTACGGTCACAAATCTGGGTTTTAATATTTTAAGGGCAAATGGGTGCAGTAGTGAAGTCCAGCTTTTTTTCCACTTAAGTTGGCAAAGGTAAAATCGATCCTTTCCAAACAGCACTTTGAGACAGTAATACACGCCTTTAATATGTCTCGCCTGGAGTCAGTCAGACGTCCCTCTCAATGTCTCCAGCTCGTCCAAAACGCTGCTGTGCGTCTTTTAACTGCAGCACATAAGAAGGAACACATAACGCCTATTTTAGCCTCACGCCACTTTAGATTTCATTTGAATATTCTTTTATTTTGGTTTTAAATTCTTAAATGGTTCCATTTTTACTCTTTGACTTTGGACCCAGTATGAGATAGTTCTATTTTTTGAATTTTTTGAATTTTTCCACAGTATTTTACTGTTTCATTGTATGTTTTACTGTATGTTTTTAGGTCTAATGTTTATATATTTCATTAATTATCTGTGTGCATTTACAGCACTTTGTTTCAGCTGTCGCTGTTTTTAAAGTGCTTTATAAATAAGGTTGGATTAGAGCTGGATAAAACATTTTGCACAGACAGACATTATCATCAACATCATCGTCGCCGTCGCCATGGCGACCAGTGTCTTGACCGTCTTTGTCAGTTCTCTACCTCTTTTCCCTCGTCGTCCTCCTCTTCATCAGTTGTCTGGTAATGAGACGTCTCCTCTGAGTAGTAGATCTTATTCGTGGTCAGGACGAAATAATGCGGAGTCCATGTCTGTCAAACACAAACAAACTTCAGTTCATACCGTATACAAATATACATATATGTATATGTATATATATATATATATATATATATATATATATATATATATATATATACATATATATATATATATATATATATATATATATATATATATATATATATATATACATATATATATGTATATATATACACATATGTACATATATATATATATTATGGCATGCCGTTCAGGAAATTAATCTTTGAATATATTGAATGAAACTCAATATGTTCAGAGTTTTATTAAATATATTCAAAGATTAATTTCCTGTATACTGTACATATATATATAAATACATATACATATATACATACATATACATATATACATAGATATACTGTATATACCTATATGTACAGACATGAAGTATACACACTCACATGGTCGATGGGGTCTTCGAGGTAAAGGATGCCGTTCTTCAGTGAGTTGCTGATGTCGTTCTCAGAGTAACTGGCTGACGTCACCTCCTCGTAGAGCGTTCCTTCCACCAGCTTTTTGTGCTGTGACACAACAGATGAAACAATCGAGGCACGATCGTCAACACAACGAGACACCGACACTGGTTTAAGTTGACTACCCAGAGTCTGCGTCACACTGCATATGTTCAAAAGTGTAGATTTGTGCAGCTGGAGAGAGAGAATACTCGAGCAGAAAGATTTCTGTGTTACTACTGTGTAAGACATTATTATTATTTATCAAAACCCATGTTTTGATGGGTGGATTTTAAAGAGAGTAATTGCCCAAGCATCTATTTTTTTCTTTCTTGGCTGAATTTGGGGAAGACGGGAACTTTCGTCTGTACTGTCGACACTGTAAAACTTCAGGTTCTCGCGGTGCAACGGTAAAGTCTAAAAGGCCCAAAACTGAGAATGTGATCAAACTCTCTGCAAAATTCAATCTTATGATATCAATATTAAAAAAATACTACTGTTATTGTAAGTCGTAATGTAATTGGTTGAATGTCCATTCACAGTTTTAAGGGGAAAATCAGAACTACAGGATACAGCTCCACAGATTTGGGTTTGAACATGTGAGGATTTTGCAGGATATTGTCTGGATGAGATGTGTGTAGGTGTGTGTGTGTGTGTGTGTGTGTGTCCGTGTACCTTGATGAGGATCTTCCTGCGGAGCTGGTACGGCGACGGAAGCTCCTCGGCGTTGTTGTCGACCGGCTTGGTGAGCAGCAGATCTCCAAACACCTTCTTAAAGTGTGTGGCCATGTTCCTCTGCTGGACGACGCTGCAGTGGTCCTCGATGGACAGAATCACGGGATACCTGCTCAGAAGAAAGAACCCGCGTTTGAACGAAACTTTCACCTCTTTTAATGGCAGCGGTGATTCCGCTGAGGTGAGCGGCCGCACAGACACACTCACTCGGATGTGACAAAGGCGTGTTCTTTGATCGTGTGCAGCACATCCAGGAATTTGATTTTGGAGGTAAGTGTGTGGCCGTGGTAGATGATTGGCAGGTCATCCGGTCCATCCCAGCAGTCCACTAAGACCAGAGGACAAAGGAACGTCACACATTTGTGGAAGCTTTCACCAGACTCTGAAGACTAGAACTGTTTTTTCTCTTTTCTTAAAATCTCAGATCCATTTTCACGTTTCAAGTACGAGCTATGTAAGACACATCATTTGATTATTTAAACCAAGCACACACGGCAAATACAAGTTAGACTGATATTATAAAATAAAGGCGATCAAGAAGGTTCTACATTATTTGAAATAGCTTTTCTTTCCCAGAGTTTATAAAACTGATGTGTTTTTAAATGGAGCTACTTAGTGTTAGTATCAGAATCGCTGATTCTCTGCAATGAAATGTTTTTTTTTCCTTGCATTAGTGGGACTAATGTACAGTGACAAAACATTACATGAAGAAAAACTTAAGAGTCAGGATTTGATCAGTCATGAGAGCAAAAATAGACTCAGCGGTTCAGAAATAATATGGAACACAATCATTCAAGATAAGCCCAAAAATAAGTCAAAGTTAATCAAAAAGTTGTACTCAAAAGTCAAAATTTAAGGGTTAAAGCTCTCACGTTCAATACAGCGGCAGCCCATCCTCAGACAGCGAGCGTAGGCTTCTAGAGACGATTCACTGGAAAACTGATCACCGGTCAAGTAGCTGAGACAACAAGAGCAGGACATCGTCAGTACATTTAGTAACATTCACACAGTAGCGTTCAGTTATCGAGCTAATAAGTAATAATATAGAAAACTTCTACATGAAAAAAAGGCAACAGAATTCTGCGTTATTTGATTACTAATTCATTTGATAATCCAGTAATGGGTTTGACTGTTTTTTCAATAATTAATAAAAACAGGTTTCTCTGATTTTACAGCTTTATAAATGTTGAAAAAATCAGAAAGTTCCAGTTTCTTTGCTCCATAAAACAAAGACATTTTTGGTTTGTCGACAAAAACAACTTATATACACATATATATATATGTATATATACAATCCAAAAATCCTATATATGGCATGATTGTCATTGAGAATGCATTAAACTTCACTTTACTACTCTTGATTAGTTTTTTAGAACTTGAGTATATTTTTTCACCAGTACTAAAAATCAGCAAAAGCATTTCCGCTGAGTCATGTTTGGGCTTTTTATTTCTTCTTTTTCAGGAGAACAATATTTGTTACACAGCTGGAGAATTGTGTCATACGTTCATAAATGGTCTCAAATGACTGTATCATCGGTCTGATATTGGTATCGGACACAAAAGGTGGTATTGTCCCATCGCTAATTTTGACGATTAGACGTACGTGTTGTGTGAAGAGGAGATCCAGTACTGAGACAGAGGTCTTTTCATGTCGTCGTGGACGACAGGCGAAAGCCGAGGGTCGCACACAGAATTCTCTTTAGAGAACAGAAAGGTCAGGAACTAGAAAACAAACAAATAAAAGGATCAGGCCGAGGTAAAAGAACAATATAAAGTAGAGTTTATTTCAGTTTGTGAGTTGCTTTCACCTCGTCCAGTTGCAGCATGGGCTCAGGCTGTGCGCCCCCTCTTATGTAACCCATGAGAAACTCTCTGACACGACTCAGGTCTGATGCCCAGGACTCCTGGAGTCACACAAACAAGTGAGTTCAAAACCAGTCAGAGGTTTTTTTTTTTAGACACCTTTTTTTGCTCTCCAGTTTGCTCCGTACCTTCTGGTCCATCTGTAGGAACTTCTGGAAGTCGTAGAGCGAGATCTGACAAAGCTCTGGTCTGTCAACGTTCCTACAAACACAACAGGTTGTTATGTAAACGTTTGAGAAAAGTGCATTTTGGTTTAATGTCCCATATCATGAGGAAGAGAGCCAAGGAAAAAAAGTGGGGAGGTGTGCATACGACGGAGTGGACGCTGAGGAGGAGGAGGAGGAGCAGGTGAAGGTGAAGGTGAAGGTGCAGGGACTCACCGCAGAGGGAAGGAGAGCTCCAGCTGCTCAATAATCTGGGAACACAAACGGGGAAGGAACCGTGTGACGGACAGGTGGGAGGGAGCCAGGTGAAGCATAAACAGCTCAGGCTCAACGTGTGATGCAAGTGCAGAGGTGGAGACTGACAGTGCTGGTGAATCTGCTCAAATACTTTACTTCAGGCTGACTTTCTGTACCATTGTGTTTTGTTGTTACGGCTGGGACTGTGTGTACTTACCTCACTAAAGTCAAGGTGTCGCAATTATAGTATATTATATTATATTATAATATAGATATATCGATTAATATTCATGCTTCAAAGAATAAATCAATAAAGAATCTATGAAAATATTTAGGAGGATCTCACAGAACATATCAGACAACGACGGTTCATGCCCCTCATCTGCAGACACACTCTCCCCAAAATCATCCAAATAACGATCTTTATACAGTGAAGTTCAAGTAGATCTTAGTAATCGTGGTCGGTCTCTTTGTGTAGAAGATGCTTTATTGCTGCAATTAAGGGAATAACGTCTCTTTAGTTAACTGCTCAAAGGGGGCGAGAAGAGAGAGAATGTCCTCTGGTGTGAAGTCATTGTCGTGTTCACAGTTCATAATCTGCGCCGTTCGTGTTCTCACATCTTGTTGGAACTGTTTTATTGGTGTTCCAAACTGATCTTGGACAGACTCTAAGCAGGAACACACAGGCGCGCGCTGGCCACAGTTTTTGCACGCGTCATCACAACGTCCTGTTTCGGTCGATTTGTTTCTGAAGATCATCTAAACGATGTTTTGAGAAGATTACACAAAATGTGTGAGACAAGAGAAGCCTTTGAAAGGTTATGGATCAAATCAAAGATGGCAGAAAATCCAATATGGCCGAAAAAAACATTAAGGATGCGTTGAACTCAGCTTGGCCCAAGGGTTCAAGTCAAAAGTTAATGTACATACATGCATGTCCAACTTTCACCACTTGAACCCAAATAACGGGTGGTCTGCTGTTGAATTATTACAATATTGGGGAATTATTACATTATCAGGACCTGCGAAATGAAGGATAATCTCCCGTTAATATAATACTTTATTACATTATTGGTAAAAAGTGTATTACATTATTGGGAAATGCACTTTATCACATTATCGGGAAGTTATTACATTATCAGGTTCTACAGGGCTCACAAATTGCTGTGGGAATAATAACACACAACTCCTCAAATGAACATTGTGGGGGTGTGTGCTTATAGCTCAGTAGTGATAATTTGAACTGTGACGTATTTCTAGTACTTTTTCATCAGATTGGCTGGGAAAAAAAGGATATAAGTCACTCTATACTTCACATTCTTACAGCCTCTGTATATACGTTTTAACATTGTGATGAAAAAAGCAGCCTGAATGTTCTGTTTTGGATTATTTGCATGATTAAATGAAGGGATTACAGCAGTGACTTATTGTTGATTATTTTAAATTGTATTTTTTTTTCCCTCCCTTGTGTGTAAATGACTTTATTTCTAAGTAAAGTATTTGAGTCCTTCATTCACCTGTGTGTGCTCATCTGTAAGTGTGTGTGTGTGTGTGTGTGACGGACACTCACGCTCTTCTGCGCGTCAAACATCAGTGTTCTGTAGAGCTGTGCAAAGTTGGGGAAGGACAGATCACTCCTGGCCTCCACTTCCTGTCAGCGTGACACAAATGAAAGTGAGTGACGAAGAGGTGACCTGATGACACTGCCGCTCAGAATCCAAGCTCACCTGCAACTTGTCTTTGAGAAAACGCATGTTGGGGACTCTGTAGTTGACCTGAGGCAGCAGAGCTTTCACTTCCTTCACTGTGACGCTGGAGAAGGAAAACAAAGAGTACAGCAGAGTAGATCGTTAAATGAGTATTTCATAAATAACCCTGTGATGCCGCTGTGTGGTTTGAGGTGATTACTGCAGAAAATAAAGACTAGGATGGATAACTAAGTCACTATATTCATACATACATACATGTGCGTACTATGAATCCCATGTTTCTACAAGTATTTGCAGAGGAGCGACTCTTCTGAAAACACTTTGCAATTAGATAACGGTGATATGGCACGCCCTAATTGGCCAAAATCAGTAGTACAAAAACAAACACAAAGATATTAGAGAGAGAGAGAAAGTTTTTCCTCTGCAAAATGCCCTGAAATCCTCGTTCATGTCTTTTACGATGTGTTTATTATAAAGTTTAAAGCAACCGTCGGTGAAATGCTTCAGTTTACATTCTGTCAGCTACATGGTCCACGATACCAATAACATCACGATACAACGATTCTGTGACAGTCAATATATTGCGAGACAACCATACAGCATTACATCGCGATATTTGTCTCACTGAGGAAAACAAAACGTTAATGTGAAAACTTTAAAAGTGCAGGATTTCTCTGTTGATTTATGAAGTAGTGATGCCTGGCAAACATTAACCTCACTGAGTTTAGCGACTGCTCAGAAGCTTCATGATTCAGCAGAAGGACTTTGTCCTGAATTCAGTGTTGGCAAAAAAAATGTGGAGCTCTGTCCAGAGATGAGAACAAAACATTTAACCCCTTAGTTTTTCAAAACCAACGCAGACGAATGAGCCCGTACAAAGCTTGTGGTAAATGGAGAAGTCAAATCCTTACAACTATAAGCTGTTGCAGCAGGTTCTGTGCAGATCCTAATGTCTTTACCACTGTGTCTTTTTTCTTTCTAGCACAAACAGCACATGGATAATCGCTTCAGCTGATTAAGAAAACACACACACAACCAGGAACGGTCAGTAACGACATGTGGAACAAAGAAAGAACGGCAGGTTGGAAAAAGAGAAATCAGAGTTGATGCTCGGGAGGTATCGAGGATCATTTAGGGTCAAATAGGTCAAAGGCTCATTGTTGTCTCTGCCAGGTCTGATTTGTCCCTCTGTCCGACTACTGCTACTGTTACTATTTTCACAAGAGACAGGAAGTTGCCCTGTCCAAGGCCCAGCCCATCGCATCACTTCCTGCTCCTTATCACAGGGCGGCAGGCTGTTTGTCCTGGAGCAGCTTCCACCCAAACACAAGCCTGGAGAGAAAAACCCGGCCCCGTGAGAAGCGTCCAGGGTGTGTCCACGGAGCGTGGACGACTGGATGACCCGGGAACGTAACAAGCTCTTTGAAACACAGCTGGATCTGGTTTCACCTTTGCTTCCCACCCGCTGTGACTGAACGACCAATGAGCATAATTCACACGCGGCTGTAAACGGCGATGACGGGGTGTTGACAGGGTTTCTGTGGCGGCTCACTCACCTGCCCTCATGGTTCCGGTCCATGATGTCAAACTGTTTCCTCAACCACCTACAGAGAGAAAGAGAAGAAACAACAAACTTGATTACAATTTTACATCGATTCCATTGCACACGTAGAAATAAAGATTTTCATTAAAAATGTGTTTTCCTAAATCATTCATTCTAATTAGTTCATTAAGTTGCTCCATCAATAATTTTGCAACGCAATAAATCATTGTCCAGGTTGTACTGTGTCAGCTGGGATTGTGTCCAACTTCCTTCTGGGTTCCTTCAAAAGAGAGGAGGTTAGGATTAGTGAATGAAAAATGTCTTCTGTGTTTTTCCTTCACTCATTAAAATTTGCATTTCACTTCTTTTCATGAACAAAATGTCCCTGTGTTTCAGATTTGTTTCCAAGAAACCAAGTGCTGATGTGCTTGAGTTGAGCTAAGCTTTTCAACTTAAAAGAACCAGTGTGTAAAATGAAGATAAAATAAATACACTTACATTTTCTTTAGAAAGTTTTGAATTGAATAGTTTGAAGCCTTTTATATTTCTATCAGGAGCAGGGGACTGAAGGCTACATAGGTTCAACAACACTTTAAAGGGAAGCGTAAGGGATATCCACCAATAAATGTTGCTAAATTTTACACACTATACCTTTAACTCAAGCTCGGCTATGACCTGGACGACTGAGAACATTCACAGATTTAGTTTTGTATGACAAACACATTTAAAACAGTTAATTTCCCCCCAACAGCATGTTAGCGCCTGCTGCTATGGCTAAAGCTAGACAGTTAGCAGAGTTAAAAGTTACTTACTTTTTAACTTTAAAAATAAAAATAAAACTGTGATAATCACAGTTCGAGTCAAACATGAATTGAATTTATCGATTCATAAAATAATCAAATTTATAAAATAATCTTTGTTTTTGCAAAAGCTGTTAGCATCGCTAAAAGTGTGCTAGGATGTTTCTTAAACCAAATACGTTCGGAAGTTGCTCTGAGTTTTGTTTGAATTTAGCTGAATTGCTCCATTTAGTAACTGTTAATAAATAAAAAGGAATGGAATCTTTTATTTCACGCAGAATAAAAATGTCTGTCATAATCTCTGCTGCTAAAGTTAATGTTTAGTGCTATCTTAACAATGCTTGCTAACTCACGTGAACGACTGGGTTTTTTGAGCAATATCTTGTGGTTATTCCAAAAAATGGACTAGTAAAGAAAATAATTATTAGTTTCCGCCCTAGTGTCTGTGTCCAAAAGCTGTCTAGTCCCTATATTTAGCAGAAAACTGACATGTCTATAGTTTACAGCTGATGAATTCACTCCCAAAACAGTTTACACAACCATGAAGAACAGACCAATTTAGCATTTCCATTTCCGCTGACCAGTTCCAAATTTACACCACGTCTCGTCATGTCTCTCTCTCGTGCACATCCTCACAGCCTCGCTCTGTTTTTCTGCCTCCGCACATTTCGTCAGGAGTAAACATCCTCATCCCAAAACAAATATTTGTCCTGCCCTCTGACCGACAGCCTGCTCGCCAGCTCAGGCTGGTTCCTTCTGCCACCAGGTAACACACAAATAAAACGCCTTCATCACGATTGTTAATATCATACATTTCTGTTTCATTTTCCTGTATTGTATTTTTGTCTTATTCCATACCATAGTTTTAAACTGCTACCATGACGATGCAGGACTACTCCGTTCTGAATTTTACTGTCACTGTTGCAGGAACAATGAAGAAACGCCGTATGTTTAGCAGCATATAAATAAAAAGAAAGCTAAAATCTTAATTAATTATTAAAACATTCATTCCAAATTCAGGATGAAAAGCTGTGTAAGAACAAGTCCACTTCAGTGTCCACCAGTCCAGATGCTGTCGACTCATGACTAAGTAGATACTATAAACATGACATAATACTGACTTTTGTCATCAGGACATAAACTAACAATGACCTACATTTTGCTCAAACTGTAATATAATAAATAATAAATTAGATAGTGATAAAAAAAGAATCTCATAATGTTACAATGTTACTTTATTCTCAAAATATTCCAACTTTACTCTCAAAATATACCAACTTTACTCTCGTAATGTTACGACTTCATTCTCAAAATATTACGAGTTTATTCTGAAAATATTGCAACTTAATTCTCATTATGTTACAACTTTATTCTTAAAATATTACGACTTTATTCTCACAAAAATTATGACTTTTGTCTTGTAATATTAAGACTTTCTAAACATTACAACTATTCTCATATTATTACGAATTTATTCTCGAAATTTATTTTTATTTTTTTTTTTAACACTAGTAGTTTTGTACTTAATTAAGTATAAGCGGCGATCTGCAAGCTGCATAAACTTCTGCTGTATGTGATTGTATCAGACTGAGTCTGTGCTCCGGTCATGGAGGACGTACTGAACAAATATTTTTAATTAGGATGGTCAGTGTCAATGTCAGAATGGTCAGTTATGAGCTCTATGTGACCTTTTCTTAACAATGTGTGTGTTTGTACGTCGGTGAAATACTCTCGCTGACTAAATGCGGCGACCGCTGGCCGCAGTATTATACCGCTCTTGGAGGTGGAGCTAAGGTGGAGCTCTCGAAGTAAACTTACTGGTGGCGGTAACATTCGCGGTGAAATGCGCATGCTGCCGTCATAAGCGCAGGGAATTCAACATGGAGTGTTTTATCGCCTATACTTACACTAAGGGGAACCACGAAAACATGACTGAGTATTCTTTTTCCACACTTTGGCGACTGGTAGGGCCTCCAGGGTCCCAAATATAAGTATTATAAATGATTAAAAACTAGATTTTGCATAATATGTCCCCTTATAAATAAATTAAAAAAGAGAAGTACACATTATAAGATGGTTTAAAGGATGAAGCATTCCAGTTTCTGGTGTTGGAAACTCGCTCCAGACTCCAGAGCAAGATGAAATCAATCTAAAGCTCAGCACCACCCACCTGTCTATCTGCAGCGGTGCTGGAGCTCTCTGAGTGTCGGCCATCAGCCAGTTGAGACCAGTGACCCACATGTTGACCTCCTCTTCACTGAAGGCTGTCAAGTCACAGAGACAACTTTTTACCATTAAATATCATACAAAACAAAGTATAATACAAAAAATCAAGAACCTGTGATAACGTGGGACCACTATCAATGAGTGTCTGGACAAAAGGTCCCACTTTTCCATATTTATGATTTGTTTAAAACATAAAAGTACCAAAAACTCACTGGTATCAGTGGACAGTTATTTTTCCAAATACACTGTGAGAATAGGAACAAAAACCTACAACTGCTGCTTATTTTTGCATATAAACGTTTGTAATTCTTTGTGTGCATGGACAGGGGCTCAGGTTGGGGGGGGGCCTGGTTTGTCTTGGACACAAACACGGTTTTGAAGCCACTGGTTTCGGGAATCACCTGTACACACAAACACACTGTGAGTGTATATATGCAGACACTGACCGGCCACACTGAGCGTCCTGAGGCGAAACTCCAGGCCATAGAGCACGATGAAGCAGTGGGCGGAGTCCAGTTTACGAGCCTCCTCCGGGTAGCGCTCAAAATCTCGGGAGCCCTTCCCCAGCCGCAGCTCCCGGATCTCTCGTATGTCAACTAGAGTAGGGAGGGAGGGAGGGAGGGTGGGAGGCAGGAAGGAAGGATAATGTTGCATGAGCACAAATATGCACAACCATAAATCACGGTTTGGTTTCGTTGTTCATTTCCCTGCCAAAAACACTGAAATTTGCTACTGAAGAGCTGAACAAATGTACTGTGCACACACACACACACACACACGCACACACACACACACACACACACACACACACGCACACACACACACACACACACACACACACAGGTCCAGAGAGAGATGCAAACATGTCAGCTGTCTGTGGCAGGATGCTGCTTAATGACTGCAGAGCACTTTTCTGCAACTTCCTTTCACCTGTGTTTGGGAAAAGAATCACAAAATCTTTATATAGTTTTGAAAAGAGGTGGAAAGAGCACTGAAATACTCCACTAAGTAAAGGTACCACCATTTTACTTAAGTACAAGTAAAAGTACTGGTTTAAAAAAGTAGCTTGTGTAAAACGAGTAAAAGTTACTTAGTTACTTTTTTAACAAGGTTTTTTTTTCTTGTGACAAGGGAACACAAATCTCACATTAATTGTTTTTTAATTAAAGGCAAAACTTTGCAAATGAAAGAACTGACAAAATAAAATGTGTAAGCACATAATGTATCAGTCAAAATGGGTCAAAGGTCACAAATGTCAAATGGGTCAAAGGTCACAAATGTCACTCACTCATCTTTCACCTGTCCTGATCATTCACCTGTCCTCATTATTCACATGTCCTCATCGCTCACCTTTCCTAATCAATCACCTGTCCTCATTGTTCACCTGTCCTCAGCGTTCACTTGTCCTCAGCATTCACATGTCCTCATCATTCACTTGTCCTCATCATTCACCTGTCCTCATCATTCACATGTCCTCATCATTCACTTGTCCTCATAGTTCACCTGTCCTCATCATTCACCTGTCCTCAGCGTTCACCTGTCCTCATCATTCACCTGTCCTCATCATTCACTTGTCCTCATTGTTCACATGTCCTCAGCGTTAACTTGTCCTCATCATTCACATGTCCTCATCATTCACATGTCCTCATTGTTCACCTGTCCTCATCATTCACCTGTCCTCATCATTCACTTGTCCTCATCATTCACCTGTCCTCATTATTCACTTGTCCTCATCATTCACCTGTCCTCATCATTCACTTGTCCACAACGCAGAGCATGAAACAGCAGGCAGCGTCGTAACAAACAAGGGAGACATTTACCTAAACATCAACTTGACTTTCAATGACCCGTGCCTATTTCGTGTGATTTTCAAAAACTTACAAGGGCCATGGACATTTTGTTTTTGAAATTCACAAACTTTCAAGGAATTCAAGAATGGTTGGAACTACAACAAAAACCCAACTCTCAGCTTTTTTTGTGGTTGTATTGTGCACAAACGGCTGGTTACTATCACATTTCTCAAGTTTTTTTTTGTATAAATGAACAATAGAAAGCTTGTGTCACACTGCGAGGGTTAATCACAGCGACTGAAGACTGAAGGGAGTATGATGCAAACTCTGGACTGCGCTTTGACACTTGCAGCGGCCGACACTTGAGACACACCCACAGAGAAAACCCTGGCTTAGTAACATGGCAGACGACTTACACAAACACACACAAACATTCACTCGTAAATTCTCTGGCGTTCACACACACACACACACACACACACACACACACACACACACACACCGAAAGCAGACACTAGCTAACACATATTTACTCCACTAAACCGATAATAATCTGAATGATAGACTCATTCCCCTATGTGACATAAAGAAAATATGTCAATCCAACAGGAGAACAACGGCAAAGTGAATAATCCAACCTCCAAGTCAGTGTCAGCCATTCTCAGCAGGTTGTTTACAATCCTGAGTCAAACTGAGCCAAAGGGAGAAATCTGGTTTCTATCTGAGGCTCCAGCATGTGGAGATGACAGGGAGCACACTTGGCACGAGATTAGGAGAAACTCCGTTATCATCAGATGGACACGTACGTCCATAATCTACAGGGAGTTTGAGTTTGAATGAAACTTCTCACCCATCTGCACCAAATCAGCCTCAGCATTCTACAGTTTCATCTTATCGTAAACAAACTCTTATGAGAACTTATGAGATCTTTTGTGTCCTAATGCACTTGGTGAACATCTGGGTGACATGATCCTGATCTGACTTCATCACAGATCCAACATTCCTCTGCCAGAAATACTTAATGTGGATTTAAAAACTTATAGGGATGAGTCGATCAGATACCCCGGTGTAAAATGACTCAAAATTACTTGAGTCGAATATTGAAAAAACTGTGATGTTTGAAAAGTTTGTGATGAAATAAAGCATTTTCGCTGAGTCAAGTTGTGCTGATTTCTTTCTCTGTCTCTTTGTGGGATCAGAATGTTTTTAAGGGAGCGTTAGCAAAAAATTCTCGCCATTGGAAAAAAAACAACTCGCCATCACTGCCTCGATCTTATATCTGCTACCTGGCTACGTGCCATCAAGTCTCGCAAGACCTCCCAATTCTGAGGACTCTGATCTTACTAAGGCTGGTTTTCCACTAACAGACAGTAGGGGGCAGTTTGGAGTCTCCCGGCAACAAGACATTTAACAATCACAATGTCTCTGAAGCTGTTAAATTAGGGTAAAAATCTTACATTTTATGAAGTACAAACGGCATTATTAAAAAATATACGCCTTCTTAAGTCTTTCTTGCGGTGGTTAGCACGCTTGCCTTCACATCACCACACACGGGAGTTGTTATTCCAAATGTGCTATTTTGTGATTTACTGCAAGTGTTCGCAGGAGACCAAGAGCTACTGTGTCCCCATTGTGTCCTCCATTAGAATTGGAATACCCTACATGTGTTCCCTAACGTGCAAGTGGTCAGGGCAGTGGGTGAAATGGAACTGAGCCGATGTTTTGCTAACAAAAAAAACCTGTCCATATCTTGTATTTGTTTTTCTCTGATCTCGTCCTTTATTACTTCCTGTCATTTAGCTTGGACTTTGGACAATGAGGCAAATCGCTTGCCAAACGTCACAATTGGGTCTCCAAGACCTGTGACACACACCCTGCATGTCTGACTCACACACACATGTCTTTCTGTTGTTGCAACGACAGCTCACTGTCTTCTGAAAGTGAGAGAAGCGGCCAATAATGTCCTGAAAAACAATAGTTTGAACCAGAATTTGACCTCATACACACTCGCACACATAAATCATCCGAATGTGGCCTTTAATCCTGGTCCAGGCTATAAACATGGCGGAGATAACGAAGCCCGACGAGAACTTTGATGAATAAAACACGGGGGTGGGGTGGGGGGAGAATGACACAGAGGTCAAACTGTAGTGATTTAACGCTGCACTAATCCTCACAGCAAGGAGGTCACAGGTTTAGGTCTTGGTTCAACTGTTCCGTGTTCCCTCCGTGTGGGCGTGGGTTCTCTCGGTCGGTTTTTCCGGCTTCCTCCCACAATCCACAAACATGCAGATTTAAGTTAAGTGGACGCTCTAAATTGTCAGACAATACATGCAGCACTCGTCTGTATTTGGGCGCGTCACGATTCTCCAAATCCTAGATTCGATTAGATTTTCGAACTTTTTTTCTCTCTTTGTGTAGGATCATTGGTTTTATGTCATTTTTAACAATTCCCATTTTGATTGTGTATGTGGTGTCACATACACAAGTGATATAACGTCCATCATTTTCAATGTTACAATAACCAGTAAATGCTTAAATCCAGGGTTTTCCGCCACTGAATCAGGTCACATCACATGTCTGATGCTACAAACACGCCAGTTATCTCTCTAGGAACGATTCGCTCCAAATGAGGACAGCGTTAACGGGGTTGTTTTGTTTTCGTAGTTGTGTCTACGTCCTCATGACGCAACAGAGACGTCCAACATGGTTTAAACACCGCGGTTTTCTTGTCGACATCGCGAACGCATGGCTTCACATCCATGTCAAAGGTCGTGAGAGCGGTAGAGCGTGCTCACGAGCTAATAATATTACTGCCCACGCAGTAACACACAGCCACAGCGAGCGGCTGTGCACGCACACACACTGCCACAGTTTGACGCGCTGCGGTCACACACGCGCTCGCAACCGTGACCGGTTGGGGGTGGAGACCAACGAGGGCACCAGCTCTCTTATGATTGGTCACTTTCAGAGTAATCACACCCACAAGGAACTTCTTGCATTTGATTGACAGCTATGACTACGAGTCATCCGATGTTAATATCCGCGTGTGTTTAGTAATAAACGGGAGGGGCTTGGAGTTGCAGTCAGGAAGCAGCTTCGGGTTAGAGCGTACGTCCGGGCTAACGTGTCGTCGTGCTACAATGGCTACAACCACAACACTGTGCTTTTTCTCTTCTCTGACAGGTCGTCACACTGGGGGCGTGGTTAAGTCTTTCAATCAATTATTTGATTTACACCCTGAGTGTGTACCGCGTGTTTCGATAAAGAGAACGCTTCGGCCATTTGTTCTCTCTGGGTCAGATTACCCTCCTGTTTGGTTTGCGTTGGACGTTAGCGTCGATGAATGTGGGGCGGGGCAGGTGTTTGTTTTCCTGTCGAGTATAAATAACAAGCCTTTCTCCCGAATCGCTCACTCCACTGAGTCCTGCTGCCAGCTTCTTCATCAGAGCGGCACATGAATTACTTTTCCTTTTTCTGCAGAGAGACTGTGAATGTAAGTTCAGTCTCTCAGCAGCTGCGTGCACTGCTGACCTGAAACCACCAGCCGTTGATAATTGCAGTGTGCTTGCAGTGAAATAAACTGTTCCTGGTACAGCTGGTGACATCACTCCCCTGCCAGATGGTATGGAGAGTTTTACAGTAAAGTCAGGGAAACGCAGAGGTTCGAGAGAGAGGAAGGAAAAAGCAGTCTTTCGACAAATGAATGCAAATACGAATGCTTTTTTTTGCTAATAAGCTGTGAAATACACATAATGTACAGTGCACACACTGATGTTTCAGGAATAAAGTACCTTATGTATTTATAGGATTTCCCATTTGATTCTGTATTTTAATACTCTGTTCTATATATAATATATAAATAAAATGAATTAATGAAAGTCTATTTATAATCTTAAAATGAACAATTAGTGGACCAAAAGCAAAATAATATCATCAAAGGGATAAACAATATATGTAAAAAGAATTATGATTTCAGTGTCTTCATCTTATGGCGTAATAAATTTAAAGCACTAAGCTTTAACCCTTTAACAGCCAAGTGTCAAAATGTCCGTCATTTTTTTGTTGTTGCTTATTTTAATGATAAAAGGGCCAGAAAATGTCCTGTGAGTAAGTTGCTTTTGCCCGTTTTCCCAGAATAACGTTCAACATCTGGCAGTGATTTACAGTTTGCTTTAAAATAGTGTATTAACAATTTAAAATGAAGAAAAAAACCCACTGTAGCGCGAGTGAAATTACCGTAATAACCACATGTTGGAATTTTTCCGATTGCACAGATTTCGCGTAATTGCGCTAATGCAAAGTGCACTTGCATAGACCTGTTAGTAAGTTAAGCGAGACGGTAACCAGCGATGAAAACAAAACAAGTGCTAAGTGCAGTCCTTTTAAATGTTTGCATATCACGCCGAGTATTTATTTATTTTTTTTAATTTTAGATACTTTAATAATCCCCTTAGGGAAATTATTCTCTGCATTTCGACCCATCCTAGAATTAGGAGCAGTGAGGGTTGGGTACCTTGCTCAGGGGTACCCCAGTCCTTTCGACCTGGTGGGCACTTGAACCGGCGACCTTCCGGTTACAGTTCCCTTTCCACTTGGCCACAGGCTGCCATAGTATCAGAGGCATCAAGCGCCTCATTTGCGATCAACGTCTCTGCTTCCTGCAGAAGATGCTGGTGCTTTTGTCCTTCAATTGGAGACAGGAAGACAGACAGTCCCTGATAACCCTGCACACACACACACACACACACACACACACACACACACACACACTTCCCGTGCCTCCACTGCTTATGAAGAGCTCATCTCAAAGAAAAACACTGATTTTCTGTGTGTGTGTGAAGAAAACTGAGGGAGCAACGTTATTTTAAAATAAACAGTAGGGGGAAAAAAATGTGGGCAACAAATACCAAAAGGAAGGAAAAGAGGGAGAGGAGGCGGAGGAGAGCGAGTGAACGGGGGTCAGTTAGACAAATATGAGGAATACCTGAGAGCAACAAACCAGAGTATCAGGTGATTGACGTGTGAAACTCCAAACGAAACTGAAAGAAAACAAGCGAGAAAGTGAAAAAGGAGACAAAAAAGATTTTAGGTGAACACGTCGGGGTGGGAAAAGGTGGAAAATGGAGGAACACTGAGAGCAGGGAGTGAGGTATAACTGAGAGAGCGAGCTGTGGGAGATAAAGCGAAGGAAACCCACTGAGTTCCTGGAATGTACTGATGGGTTTGTCCACAGGGAGGTTGTTTGTAAAGGGACGTTTGTGGGTTATAAAAGCATGTGTGTGTATGTGTGTGTGAGGCTGTGCAGATGTGAGCAGTGTAGGTGTCAGCCTGCTCGATCTTTGTGCTTTATGATTATGGATTAATAATTGACAAGGTTGTGTGAGCAGAAACAACACCCACAAAAACTGACACACACACACACACACGTACAAAAACAAGCGAAAAGACCAAAAAACAAAACAGAAAAACATGACAATAAATCACTTCTTTATCTTTTACCGACTACATTTCCTACTGTTTGGTTTCCTAGAGGTCGGATTGGACATTTTACACACTAACGCGAATAATGAGCGATGGCAGCGCTGCCTCTGCTCCTCATGTGGAGACTAAAGATTAGCGCTCTGCATGGACGCTCCACATGCAGGGTCGCTACTGGCAAAGAGCGCGCCGGGCACAGATTATGGGTTAAAAGGCTGAAGGATGTGTGCATGTACATGATCAATGGACCAAAACAGCAGTTAAGTTGAAGATAAACGTTAGCTTTAACTTGTTGGACATGCAAGATCAAGTTTATAAACCTGATTAACAACATATCAAACAAATGAAGGAAACACGTGTGTGTCCAAACAACAAATGACCCTTCTATGAAGAACTACTGCTGAAGACCAATTCTTCATCTGCTTAACTTTGGAAAGATACGAGTAAAAAAAGAAGAAAACGTCCAGTACACTGTTTTACTACCATGAAGGCGGGAGAATAACACATGGCAGACAGAAGGAAACTCTATCATGTCAGTGAACGCCGAGACTCTGTAACAAATCCTCCCCCCGGGCCACAGAATCCAGGGCATCCAGACAATAGCCTCGGCAGCACAGACAGGCCGACCGGTGCTGCAACATCCCGCCTGCTGCTGCTTTAACTTCACCACTGCCACTCCACTCCAGCAAGGACTGCCTCAGCCCACAATCAGCCGTGGTGTCGGGCAGAAAGGCAGGAAGCTTTGGGGGGGGCCGGGCAAGGACTCGGGACCCACACGGCCAGAGAAAGATTCAGTGAGGGGTGACGTCCGCGGAAGCTCAGGCCCCCGGGGTCGTGATCCGTCTGTCTGATGAGGACGCCGTGACGGCACGATCAAGAGAGGAAGAGGTGGGAGGTCACCTCTACCCAGTCACTGGGGGAAAAGACAGTTCACATGTATGTTGTTCAGGGTTCCCACACCTTGGTTGACATCAGATTCAAGGACTTTCCAGGACTGAATGTGCTGACACAGCTTAAGATGGGAGGGCAACTAGTAAGAGCGTCTTCACCCATGATGACGCCCACGTTTATTGATCTGCAGCACGCTCCGCATCTGGACAAGTGATTGTCCTTGGGATCTTGTCCAAAGGGGACACTTGGAAACTTGGAAATCCCGGGCATCACATTGACATTTGCTCTATCTTTGCTGAACTTTACTAGGTCAGTGATAGTGGCCAGTGTCCAAAACGCCGCTAGTAATTACGACTCCATGTTCTGATCTACGTACAGCACTTCAACACATGTCCACTTAGGGCCTTTTTTTTTTTTTCAAAAAGAGCCTTGAATTCATAAACTTTCAAGGATTTCAAGGGCCCATGGGAACCTTAGTTCCTTTACAAAGAGCCAGTTTGGGACACGTGGTAGCTCAGTTGGCTTCACTAACTGAGGCTCCAGTTGTCTGCAGTGACCACAGCTTTGCTTCCGGCTTGTGGCGCTCTGCTGCATTTCTTTCCCTCTCTTTGCCACACGTACAGTTTGTGGTCTTCCATATAACATGGATGCAGACAGGATGTGTGCATGGAGGCAAGACAAACAAAGGTGGAGGAGAAAATATGTGAGTCTGAGAAGTGACAGCACAGACCAGGAAACTGTGCTTGGTGTAAAACGCTGCAGGCCGGTCCCTCCAACACGACTCCAACCACTGACCTCTTTTACCATCTGCACAATGATCGTGCCAAACCGTACAGATGGAGTCCACAGATTAGAGACAGTCGATGTGTGGACATGACAGTAGAAAGAAAACCACATTACTGGACTTTTAAAATACATGTAAACATGTGACTCGGTGCGAAAGTGGACAGCACTGTTACCTCACAGCAAAGAGGTTACCAATTTGAATCCCTGCATGTTCTCCCCCGTGTTTGCCTGGTTTCCTCACGTCTTCTTTTTAGGGTCAATCAGTCCATGACAATAACAAAGCCAGTCCCGGCGCCACCTACTGGCAACAGGAAGGACACCTTCAATAATAAACATAGCTCATTTAGATGACGCTTTCAGGGTGTGGTCTGCATTTGCTATACTTGCTCTACACCCCCACATGAAAGTCATGCATCTATTTATTGAATGTTTACTCTATGTTTCACTAAAGGAACTTGAAAATATTATTGTTGTTATATGATATATGATATGACCTTGGGAATGTTGTGGATTTTTGTCACCTGAGTTCAGCCTGACTCTACAGTTCAGGGAACCCATGCTCTGGTCTACAGGGACTATATGGTGTCCACTTCAAAATTGGTGAAATCAAAAAAAGACATGTGGTAGACTATTGGTGCTGAATATGATGACTGTGTTACCGTGGCAATGTTAGCGGAAATTACAAAAATTATTGGAACCTAAGCGCCAACGGGTGGTCGTATACTCGCGCCACTTGACTCAGCGGTTGAGGCTCAACTTCTGTTTCACACGTGTTGTGTCCAAAATGTTTTCCCCAAACCTTCAATCCTTCAGATGCCTGTTCGGGCGGTCATCTAGGAATAAAAAAACCTGAGCCCCACCCCTTCCTGTCTGCTCTGAACCACACAGGCCGGTTAGGGACCGGTATGTCGGGGACTTTATTTACTGACAGCTATATGGACATGAAGTGAATAAAAAATAGCTGTAGCTTTAAGAAACACTTTCACTTAAAGATGATGCAGGAGCCTTTACAGCGCACACACACACACACACACACACACACACAGAGGAAGACCATGTCCCTGGACTTGTGGTTCTGGATTTGACAGCACACGCTCAGATACCTGCTGCTGCCATTTCCACATCTTCTCACACAGCTCACAGCGATGTGAATTTCATCACCGCAGTGATGTCGTGAACAGCTTTGCTCACGCACAGAGACCATGAGGTTGTCATTTTATCACTTTCTCTGTAGCTTTTTAAAGTTATAATCGTCTATTTCAGTTTGTCCAAGTCTCTTTGACTCACATCTGTTTGTTGTCACTCTGTCTCTATGGTAGAAGTTTTGCATGTCTATAGTTTTGAGTTTAGCTTTTACTAGCGTTGCTATATAATGTTATTATTGTTATGATGAATACATTAGTATAGTAGTATAGCATTATATAGTCTAAAATGACTGTAGTCGGTGACTTTCTGATGCATAATGTGAATTTTAAAGTGATTACACGAGGCAGACTTTGCTTGAGACACGAAAACAATCAAGCTTATGAGAATAATATGTTCACCTCGTCACAGTTTGACAGTGTTTTCTGGCTAGAAACTGAGATTTGTAAACCGCTCATTCTCTTACACCAAAGTCCACAGAGAAAACCAGTGTCTTTAGGTCACAGGGACACAGGATCAGAATTTGGTGCAGGGAGAGAGCGAATGAAGAAGCGACTCAGTTTCTGGTCAGAAATGTCTGTCTAATGACTTTCTTATGATATCGTAGACTCAAGCAGGTGTAGATTTTATGAGGTGAGCCTTTTGTTAAGCAGCGACCACCTGTTTTGTCTCGTGTCCCCACTGGCAGCCATGTTTACTCAAGCGTCCATGTCTCGATGGCAGCATTGACGTCAGTACCTCATAGAACCAGAACTATCACTTCAAGCACCGTACACTGAGGTCAGAGACAATACTCACTCTCTCCTTCAACTTTGTCTGGGTTTCGACTCCACGCCGTCTGTCGTGTGTCCTGCTTGATCTGGAATGTTCTCCTCTCAGGCCGCTGGGACTTCTTCTGGTAGAAGATGGTCATCACCGTGCCCATCTCCAGGCTGTGGAGGATGCGTGGACCTGCCTCTGTCCAGTCCAGCATCCTGGAGGCCATGACCAGACCGGCGGCCCCCGTGGCCTCCTCAGCACAGCCATTGAGGCAGCCACTGAACCTGGCTGCACACATCTTCACTGCATGGCTGACAGGAAACCTTGGAGATGATAATTGTCCCGTTTATTCGACTATGGCGTGCATAAGTTATCCAAACATGTGGTGCCAGGAGACAAATGTGGTGATGAAGCCCAGCTGTGACACTCAGGAGAGGCAGGGGCTTTTATTGTGAATGTGGTTGAAGTAATTTCACATTAAAACACTGCTCCACTCAGCAGCCGCAGAAGTAAAAAGCCTGAAAATATCTGAGACGTGAATGATCCTCTGGAGGGGGACAGAATCCTTGTGTTATCCTTTCCAGATGCTTCTGGCAGCTGACGAGTGAAATCCACTCGGGGTGAGTTCTCATCACCGCTGGATTCGGGTTTCCACCCTCTGCGCGTCCTCCTCCTGGTCCCTTTGCTCCAAGACGGCAAATAAGAAGGAACACAGCCTGGGGTTTGCGCCGCCGCCGCCGCGTCGTCGCCCGCTGCCGCTCCTGCGGCAGACAGGACGCGGTCTGTCGCTCTCCTGGGTTTAGCTGAATGGAGCCAAAGACGACGGTTTATGTAACAACGACTCGGTGAAATATCGGGGAGCAGCGCGGGGCTGTGGCTTCAGTGAGACGGAGACGCAGAGACGCGCGGATGGGAGAGAACCGTGCGCGCTCCCCATCCGCCGAAGCGACCGTTCTCCTCTGCGCTCCCCTCACACTCTGCTCCTCTCTGCGGCGACACAACGCACTATCACACACACTGTGAAGACAATAATAATCATAAAATCAATCCTGGAACAAAGTGTAGTGGCACTGCGCGTTCACCGCCTCAGTGTCTCCTCCTCCTCCTCCTCCTCCTCCGTGTGTGTGTGTGTGTGTGTGTGAGCGCGTCTGTGCCTGCGCGTCCCTCAGCTCCAACGCCAGCGGTCTTTAGAGGAAATTAGGGCTAACAGACCGGAAAAGCTTCATCACGTTTTTTTTCTCCCTTTCCTCTCAGAGCTGCTGTAAGTACAGCAACATGAGAGGAAGATGAGGAGAGAGTGAGGAGCGAGAGAAAGCAGCGAGGACAGCGACCTCTGCCGGCGTCCAGCAGACCTGCAGGCAGACTCAAGGTAAAGGAGGAGGAGGAGGAGGAGGAAACAGGGAAAGTGACTCTTTCTCTCTCTTTCTGTGTAATTCAGCACCCGCGGTGAAGTCATGTCAGGAGGTCAAGTGCGGTCAGAGGTCACCTGACGTGTCAGGCTGCAGCTGTAAAGTCAAGGTGTCATGGTTTGAGAGGGAAATATTGTTTGTTTAGAGAAAGTAAAATCAGTTACAGATGTTTTTCTTTTACTCACTCATTTTAATTTTACTCATTTTAATCTGAAAAATCCAGATTTCAAAGACTGGACTTTGTGCGATACCAATATCACAAACTCAAATATCTACCAATATTAGTCCGATACATTTTAATTTTAGACCATTTATGAACATATGAAGCTGTTAATGAGTGAATGTGTGTTTGATGATCACATGCATTTGCCTCTGTGAGGAAATAATAGACACTTTTAGTTGTAAGGTGTACCTCAGGGGTCAGTACTGGGACCGAATGTATTGTATTTTATTTGTCCTTTGCTTTAATGGTGCTAAAACTGGATTTTTCTCTTGCAAAACTCATACAAAAAACTAAATAAATTACCAACACTGGGTCACAGCACACGGCAAAAGGTTAAAATGAAACAGTTGTCTCATTTATACATAATATCGTTGAAAATACTGTATATAATTGCACATTAGTGTTAATAACTGGCTACTGGAGTGAAATACATATTTTGTATTATTTATTGTCATTAAATTTACCAGGGTCTTTGAATGCATCTCAAAAGCTGCTCCTCAACACACAGTAAAGCCTGCATTATTTTCACTAGAGTTTAGAATAATTGAACAGTTAAATAATACCAGCCAATAACAGGGTTCCCACACCTCGGTTGAATTTCCAGGACCAATTCCCGCAAATTCAAACTGACACAGCTTTAGATGGGAGTGCACATCGTACAGTAAGAACCACTTGGTGTCCACTTTTATTGATTTGCAGCTCGCTCTGCATCTGGACAAGTGATTGTCCTTGAGATCTGGGGAAAGCCCCGTATCGTTTGGATTGGATTATTCATTTTCATCTGTCCAACATCCAATCCAGTGATTTTGATCAATATCGGACAGATACCAATTCCAATCCCCCAGATTTATTCATCTCACTCTGGAAGCTCCAGCTGTTTTCCCAACAGCTTGCATCCATGAAGTTGCATTATTGCCATTTTCTGGCATTAGAAAATCAATCTTTAAATCAGTGATAACTTAACTATTGTGTCAGATGACTGAAGACTCAGCAACAAAAATGTGAGCAGCAGAGAGAGAGAGAGAGAGACACACACACACACACGACGTATTAAGAGCGTGTGGAGATGATTGTCCAGCCGGGCTGACATGAGACCGTCATGGCTGTCTTCATGTCTAATCAGCTCCACATGTCTCACCGGGTGTTTCTGCTACAACTGGTCAGCAGGCAGCCAATCACAGCGCAGAGAGACAATTCTCACATGTCTCGCAGCCGGAAGGCGGGGCGTTGATTTTCAAGGTTCTCAAAGAATTCAGCCACATGGGCTTCATTCAGGGACACACTGGTCCAAGAACGATGGGAAACACACAAGGAAAACTTAAATGTATTGACATTCAAATTAAATTTTGTCCCCGCAGCATTATGCTGCATTGACTTCCACTACTTTACCTTAACCTAACTGCAATTTAAATCTCAGCCCTTAACTTCACCAGTTCCTCAAAAAACCTGCTTCTGCCTCAATAGGACCAGGTTTGTTTGGTCTCCATGACGACTAATGGTCCCAACAAGGTCAGTGTTCATGCTAGTCCTAAACACAAGCACCTTGTTGTAAATGTCTGTGTTCACTCAGTTTCTACAGCTTTATCCGACACATGAGGAGGGGTCACAGGGAGCTGGAGATAATCCCAGTTGACACTTTTCTATTCTTCTCTTGTCGTTTTTTGTTTTTTTTGCTTTTCCATCAGTGATAGAACCTGGTACTTGTACCTGGCGAACATGCTAACTCCAAACACAAAGACCCTTGTTTCGAGCCGGGATTCAAACCGGCGACCCTCTTGCTGTGTGGCAATCTGGGTTACTCGTCTTCTCATCAGGGCTCCGCCCTGAAAACACACAGGACACACACTGCATGAAGCCAGGTGGAGGAGAGAGCGAGCGAGCGAGCCAACTCTATGGGGACTAAAATGACCACAGTGGACAGCATGTGTGTTTTCTGGGATGGTTTTTACTCTGGCAGTGATCCAGATTGTGTAGGCACTCTTTGGGTGAAGTTCTTAAGAAAATCAAACCAGTAAAAAGACAACAAAAAAAAAAGAAGCAGGCGATGACAAGAGAAGAAGAAGTCGAGGAGAATCATCTTTAGTTGGCGAGAAGAAAGTTGCTGTCGCTGGAGCTTCCTTTACACAGCTCCGTCACGAGGTTGTGGAGTTTCTCTGACACTGCCACCTGGTGGTGGACAAGCACAAGAGCGATGTTTGTCATTTACGTAACTCACGAGGCACGTGAGGTATTACCTGAGTAGAGCTGTGAGTGAGGCTCACCGAGTAAGTGTCTGGCTCCTGCAGCCTCTTATGTCGAGGGTGCAGAGTCTGGAGAGAGCTTTGGACCTTTGCTCTAGTTTCTGCGGCGCTGCACAGAGGCTGTGTGACCTGCAAAATGTGGGAGACACATTTTTGTGTCAAGAGAAAACACTAGGCATGTTTTACACATATTATCTTGTCATTTACTGTTATTTTAGATGCCGCACGGAATCAAAGTGATATCAAATCTTCCTGTACAATTCTAAAGAGGAAATAAGGAGACACTTTTAGTTGTATGGTGTGCCTCAGGGATCAGTACTGGGACCGAATTTATTGTATTTAATTTTTTTATATGTGCTTCTCCTTTGCTTTAATGGTGTTAAAACTGGATTTTTTTTTAAAAATTAAACAGTTTTGTGTCATCTTCCCTGTATTTAATACTTAGTTTATATGTAATCTTCACTGAAAATACTGCATATAATAGCACATTAGCGTCGTTCAATAACTGGTTACTGGAGCTTAAGAAATATTGTGCATTGTCTATTGTCATTAAATTTACCAGGGTCTTTGAATGCATCTCATTAGCTGCTCCTCACCACGTAGCTCAACGTACAGTAAAGCCTGCATTATTTTCATCAGAGTCAACTGAAAATAACAGCCACACCATCTACCTCCATGTGTAGAAAACAAAATCAATAATAAGGTCTTTGCTTTTTCTACAGATGATGAAGAGCAGAAATCCATCCCCTCCTCACCTCTCCTGTGGCGAACACTTCCTGACGCAGACAGACGACCTGAGCTGGAGTGATCGAGACGGCGTCGCTATTATGAACCACAGGGTAACAGCTGAGTGCGACTCCCGCCTCTGGAGGAGACTCCACCGCCAGACACAACAGGTCTAGAAAGGGATGACCTGCAGGGGTGGTAAAGAGTGTTTACAACGACACAAAATCTGTAAAGATTGTCATGAGGCTGGTGAATATAAACTGGGCTGTAGTGCCCTTGAGCAACGCACGGAAGTATGTCAATATTGCATTTTCGCCAGACCTGACCTCCATGCAAAGTTTCAATAGATTCTATGCACGTTAACCTCCTCATAAATGACCGCAAAGACGTGTAATAACAACAACAATAATAATAATAATAATAATATATGAATGATATAAAAATGAAATCCCTCTGATGTTGTGAATTGTATCGCAATTTCTGTCAAAATAATCGCAATTAGATATTTATTCAAAAATCTTTCAGCCCTAATCTGGCCCACGACGCCCTCATATAAAACATGATCTAGAATGAATTAAGAATTATGAAGAAATGTCATTGTGACAGTGAGTCAGCAGCTTTGACCGATTTATAATTAATAATTACACATGCTGCACATAAGCATGACTTTTATTTTGAAGTAGCCACAGGAAGCTCAGAGTTCACCAGTGACTCTTAAAATGTTCCAATGTCGCTGGGAGTCAATGCTCTTAATCTACGCCGTAATCAAAGCTAAATGAAGGTGAAAAGAGTGACGAAAGCGAGCGCCGCGGCAACGGTGTGAAAGCAAAGAGAAGGAACAGCAGATGGTGCCAGAACAAAGCAGAGAGCATGAGAGAGCATGAGAGCATGAGAGAGCAGAGCATGAGAGAGCATGAGAGCAAGAGCAGAGAGAGCATGAGAGCATGAGAGCATGAGAGCAGAGGAGAGAGCATGAGAGGAGCATGAGAGCATGAGAGAGCATGAGAGCAGAGAGAGGAGCATGAGAGAGCAGCAGCATGAGAGAGCATGAGGGAGCATGAGAGAGCATGAGAGAGCATGAGAGAGCATGAGAGGAGCATGAGAGAGCATGAGAGAGCATGAGGGAGCATGAGGGAGCATGAGAGCATGAGAGCATGAGAGAGAGCATGAGAGAGCATGAGAGAGCATGAGAGAGCATGAGAGAGCATGAGAGAGAGCATGAGAGAGAGCATGAGGGAGCAGAGCATGAGAGAGCATGAGAGAGCATGAGAGAGCAGAGAGCATGAGAGGAGCATGAGAGAGCATGAGCATGAGAGCATGAGAGCATGAGAGATGAGCATGAGAGAGAGCATGAGCATGAGAGCATGAGAGAGAGGGAGCATGAGGGAGCATGAGAGAGCATGAGGGAGCATGAGAGAGCATGAGGAGCATGAGAGAGCATGAGGGAGCATGAGAGCAGAGAGCATGAGCATGAGAGCATGAGAGCATGAGAGAGAGAGAGCATGAGAGAGAGATGAGCATGAGAGAGAGAGAGCATGAGAGAGCAGAGAGAGAGCAGAGAGCATGAGAGAGCATGAGAGCAGAGAGAGAGCATGAGGAGAGCATGAGGGAGCATGAGAGAGAGAGCATGAGAGAGCATGAGGGAGCATGAGAGAGCATGAGAGAGCATGAGGGAGCATGAGGGAGCATGAGGGACCTGAGGCCGCTCTCACCGTCAGCGTCTATGAGCCTGTAGACGGCTTTCCTCCCAGGAACAGTGCTCTTCTCTGGGTCTTCACTGATCTTCATCCTGGGTCTTCCCTGGACCTCCACCAACTAACACACACCAGGCCACACATTCACAGCATTTTAAAAAGGTACAGTGTGTAAAGTTTCACTTCCAAGTATGTAATTCTGCTTTCCCACTATACAGTTTCAGCACTTTTTTTTTTTTAACTTTAATCTACAGTTCTCGTGTCGGACGTCGCGCTCACGACTCTCTCTGACCAATCAGTGACCGGCAGTCTGTTGATGTGACATTATTAGTATCGGTACTAAAGTACAGTGATACTTAAGTATGACGTAGTATTGCTTGAGTCGTTGCCGGACCTGTGGAAAAGCCACATCAGACAAACTACAGTCTGTGACCATGAAGCCGTCTTTCGATCGCGGTACAGTTCAGTTTGGTACGGTTTGGAATGGTTAAGCCCTCGGTCAGGCTTGGTAGGCGGGGTGTGGAACTGTGCTGTACTGTACCATTACTCTGGTAACACCAAGGGAAGGGTACCGGAGGATTTAATGGTTGGGGCCAGTTATTTTGGTACTATTCTTAATGGATGTACTGTACCAAACTGTGTCACCTTAAGTCACTGTGAGCTAAGAAAGAAGAAGACGTGTATAAAACACAAGAAGAAGAAAAATGTCTGGCATAGTTAAGGGAACGAGAGGTGAGAATGAGACCATTTAGGGTTCTCAAAATACTGATTCCATGTGGATAAGAAGATTCTGGATCCTCCTGAACTCGTTCTTGTGTGGCAGCAGGACAGTGTGTCTTTATTTCATTACCTTATACACACAACCAAGCGAGGGTTGCTTTGTGCAGGTCACCAGGTGAGTTCCGACGCCAACCGCGTCGATTTCATTCTCCTAAAAAAAAAAAAAAACCAGCACGTCCAAGACCATGAGGGACAAGGACTGGAGTCGAGAAGGAGAAGACGATTAAAGCGACGCTCACCTTTGAGTTGAGCTCGGCCATGCTTTCCTCTGAGATGTTATTGGACCCAATGATGATGAGCGCATTAAAAGCGGGAATGGAGAAGCTGTGGAGACGTAAGGTAATGGGACGATTTTACTTGTGAGGTGAGAGAGGCAGTAAAATCCCAACACAGTCTGTTGATTGTAAAACACTCACTCACTGCTCACTGCAGAGTCGGAAAACGCGCCGCACATCCACCGACAGCGCACACAGGTCGCCGCTGTCCAGGCGAACGCCCACGGGTTTGTAGCCCAGTTCACACAAGGTCAAGGCCACGGCACAGAAGTTCAACAGGCCGCTACTGAAACCACGTACACACACACACACACACACACACACACACACACGTACATGACTCCATCAATGGTTTTCACAAAGCTTTGTGTTCATAATAATGTGTGAGTCTACAGCCACCGGCGTTATCTCTGGTGTGTTGCAAAACACAGAATTTAGTTTGCTTTCTCCTTCTCTCAGTAATGTCACGAGGAGAATTTACAACTGTGAGTGAACTAAGAACTATACTGTGCTGTTGATAAAGTTTAAAATGTTGTTCACAGTGATTCAGTTTTGTTAAAAAATGGCATCAAATTTAAATGTGGGAGAGATTAGCACACACATTTATTTATATGTATATTAGGGACGTACTGACACCGAAATCTCTCCCTAAAACTCGTCTCTTTTAATTGTTTTACATACTTTTACACACGTACGTTCTGTCTCTTTTGGTCCACTGTGGTTGTTTTAAAGTGCTTTATAAATAAAAAAGTTTTTTTATCAAAGTATTTGTAAAAACGACTAACACCGCTGCACGCGATACCGCAATACGACCAACAAGTGGATGTGTCACACATCAGGCGATGGCGACAAAAGTGGAGCAGACCAATTCATTAAAAATGTGGCATTCCATTAATAGACGAGGCTAATCTTCTCTCGATGTAAATAAAAGCTGATCAAGTGAATCCAAATGTTTCTTCCAATACTTTTGAAGGGGAATACTTTTGTAAATGGTTAAACAGTGGCAACAGGATGTCATTTTTGTCATCATACCTGTACTATAATGCATATATCAACAGATATACCGATAAATCGAATGGCTAGAGAAAGCACAAACATCTGGTCACTCATCTCCACTGTCGATACACGTGCATCACAACAGTAAAACGTCATAAATGGATCATCATCAAAATCTAATCATTTCTGCCTTTGGGGAAATGAACCTAAATCTGAAGAGATTTTCCTTTAGTTTTTGATGGTGTTGATAATGAGTCTGAAATATTGTTAGTAAAAAAATATCAAAGACATGTTTTCAGTATGGTGATCCTGTAAATACCAGCCAACGTTGTAGCTGTCAATCACGGTGAGGAAGTTGTGGGGGTAGGCGATGGCGTAGGACAGGAAGGCAGCCAACTCGCCCTCTCTGATCTTTCCGGGCGTCGCTCCCAGGAGCTCACACACGCGACTCAACCAGCCCTTTGTCAGAGAGATGACGTCCACCGGATCAGCGTCCCCGTCCACTGCCACCAGAGTCTGCAGAAGAGGGACAACACACAGCAGAGACATCAAATCTGGTGAACTAAAGACCTGAAAATAATGACCTTAGACCATACAAGCCGCACACGGAAGCAGCATTTAATACTGATTCGTCTCAAAGAGATTTTAAAGTGAAATTAATAAGTAACCTCTTACAGAAATATGGAAAAATAAACATTAAAATCTAATAAGAAAAAGCACTGGGGGCATCACTGAGCGAGTGGGAACAGTGCAGTTAAGTGTGTGTGAAGCATGAGAAGGGACTGGGCCCAGGCCCCTGTACATGTGACACATCCTACATGTCTGTCTGTCCACAAAGACCCCTCCTCTGTGGCTCCTCCTCAGATTTCTCCAATTTTTTAAAAAAAATCCCAGAATGCCTCAGTGACTCCACCTATCCCTCAGCAGATGTTTGTCTCTGTGCCACGACAAACCTGGATCTGATCGAGAGTGAAATGGATTTATGAATGAACCTGCGGTGACCTTTTGGTGATCATGACTTAAAAAAAAATACTCACTCGTGGCCACACCTCCTCCAGGGAGGTGAAGGAGGTGACGAAAGAGTGAGCCATGGTTCCTGTAGCGGGGATCCCGAACAGGAAACCAGCCTGAACATTACTGGTGAGGTCGAACCCTGGAAACAAAAAGTCAGGACACGTTCACACAGAGACAGAACTTTACATAGAGAATGTTTTTACTAAATAAGCACAAAAACAACTCTTAACACAGTATATATGCCAGGCCCAGGGGTGGAGCTGTAACACAGCCACAGAAATACACCAAGAGTAGAGAAGACGGCGTGGAGTGCGTGCACAAAGCTTAAACACGGCGTACAAACTCAAAACACGAGAGAGAGAGGTAATCATTCCTACCCTGTGCCATTAGACTGTACAATGCCTCACAGCAACGTCCACTAATCACACGGAAATAATGTAAATTACCGGCAAATAAAACTGCACCATATATACATATTTATCTTGCACCTTAAAATCCACTGCTAGGTATCTTATTATTAATCTTTTTTTTTTTTTGTATCGTCATTGTATTGTATTTTATTTGTATTTTTGCACGGCTGCTACGATGACCCAATTTCCCCTCGAGGATAAATAAAGTTATCTATCTATCTATCTATCTATCTATCTATCTATCTATCCATCTATCTAAAAAAACACTGAAAAAGATGACGCAATAAACTCAAAGCAGATTCTCCTGAACATCCCAACTGACACTGTAACGATCACATGAATATTCCTGTTTTTTATGTTTGTAGAGAAACACTGAACTCCTTTAAGTAAACTGTGGTTCATTAGTTCTGAAAAACTAATGAACCACCATAAAACCTCCACTTTCACCATAATAGTGCATTCTAAATGTCTTTGGGTTACATTCTTTGTGACTGTTTTATTTTGTTGTACAGCAGCAGCTCATAACTCTTGTCTTGTGTCTCTGGTACGACTCGTTGTGTAGTCGCCAACGAGAATAAAAAAAAAAAAGAAAAATGCATTAGCTGCAAATGAACACAGTAAGTGCCTGAACATGTTTGACTGGCTACGCAACATTTACCTCCTATGTGTGTGTACCGCGAGGCGGTGAGGCCTCCGTCTGGCCCCTGTGCTCGCCTGAGGCCCAACTCCAGCAGCTTCCTCCTGGGACCAGCTGCCAGGCGGAAGCGCGCTGCGTTACTACACACCAGACTGCCGACAGAGAGGAGGGGAGAGGAGGGGAGGGGAGAGGAGGGGAGTGGGGAAAGCACATTGTTTTTTATGAGCCCTGCTACGGTAAAATATTTGCATAGTGTTATATAAGAGCTGGGGGAGAGAGCACAAGGTCACATACTCAGAAAAGGGTAAATATAGAATTGAAATCTATTCTGACATTAATCTCTTTAATCTCAGAATTCTGACATTAATCTCTTTAATCTTAAGTGTAAAAGATAAAAGTTAGTAAAAATAAAAATATATCTATAAAATGAAGAAGAATCGCTGTGATGCGCAGAGCTCCAGGGTTCAGATGGTTAGAATTGGGTTTAGGATAATTGTTATGGTTATTTACTTTAGTTGTGATGGTTAAGGTTAGGGTGAGGTGCTCGGGAACGCATTATAATCTATGATATGTCCTATATCTATGTGTGTGTGTGTGTGTGTTGTTACCTGGCATAGTTCACCAGACACAGTAAACTGGTCTCCAGCAGTTGAACGACAGCCAGCGGACCTGCCACCTCCATCAGGGGCACCTGCAGATATTAGATGTCAGCGCAGTTTATAAACACCAAACGTGACCTTTGACATCTTCCGTCTTCTCACCCTGGCGAACACCACGGTTCCCTCTGGCACGGAGCGGAGCGTGACACCCGAGCAGTCCAGGCCGCGCAGGAACTCGAAGAAGGCGGGGTCAGTGGCTGGAGGCAGCACCGAGCGCAGGAACTCCACATCTGTGAAACACCATGAAACACAGCAGCTGGATCACCAGACCTACGGATTCAGCCTTCAAGCTCACTCTCTCACGTGTCCCATAATTACACACACACACACACACACATTTATAACAGCTAATCTAATCCAGCAGCCACCTCAGTGGCCGTGACTCGTCCAGGATCAAGATGTCTATGACAAGAGGTGGAAAGTAGGGATTAAGCGACACAATACATCGTGGTACAGTTGGGTTTGGTCACGTGTCTGTACTTTACTTTGTTATTTATATTTCTAACAACTTGTACATTTACTCCATTATGTTCCTTCTCACTTTGTTACTACCAAATAAAATCAGAAGAAGAAGAATTGGTATTATGGTCTTGATGAACTTTACACTAGTTTTCACACGCTGCAACATGGGGTTAAGTTAAGTGTCTCTGCTCTAGCAAGGCCAGGAATTGAACCCACAATCTTCCAGTTGAATGACAAAAGTTTGACTTACATGTTATATCAGAAAATTAAACTTATGATACTTAAAGTACAGTAAATGTCATACATTTTAAAGACTTTTTACTTCAGTAATATTATTTTTTTTTTTTAAAAAGTGACTTCAACTTCTACCAAAGTCACTTTCTGGTCACATACTTTTTTTTTACTCACTTTTAGGTGACTTATACAAGATTGGAATTCCCTCCGCTGTGAACGGTGAACTTGGATTTCCTCGTGTTTTTAAAGTTCCACGTCCGCGTAAAGGTGGACTGACCCTCACAGACCTGTGACCCACACATGATTATTTTTATGGTCTAAAGTTCAAGGATAAACTTTAATCTGACGGTTTCTCGCTGCACTGCATGGATCATGAAGAGGATCACACGGCGGCGGTGTTGCGCAATCAGCTCGGTATGCGTCAAAGTGGACAAGGGCAGGAGGGGCGAGAATCACGGCGTTTTTACGTTGTTATTCACTTTAAAACACCCGCTTGTTCGTGTATTATAAACAGATTGTGAGAGGTGAAGTCGAGCGAGTGTCTCACCTTCGTGTGTGAAGCGAAAGCTGCGCAGGAACAGCTGACAGTCGTGCAGACCGGCGAACAGCGAGAAGCCGCCGCCGAACGGGTTATCCCTGAAGAAGAGCTCGAACACGGCGGGCTCCTGGTGGCGGCCGGCCCGCCAGTACGAGTACGCCATGGTGAACTGGTAGAGGTCGGTGAGCAGCGGCGGGACCCGCTCTCGGATCGACCGCTCCATGGTTGTAGTATCAGCCTCCTCGCGGCATGTGTTGTCAGTGGACGGCGCTGCCATGTTCCTCCTCCAGCCCCGGCTTCTGGTTCACTGATGCCGAGATGCTTGGGACATGGAGTCTCCCCCCCTCCACACACACACACACACACACACACCCCGCGGCTTCTCCCTCAGCTCAGGCTCAGCCTCCAGAAGAAACCTCCTCACACTCTCACAAATTTGATCATTTGATCCCGATCAACCTGATGTCACGCATTATCACTTTCCACTGAACTTTCGTGACCAACAAGGTTCTAATGTCACGGGCTTCGTTTTCTGTAACACAACTATTGAGACAGACATGCTTCTCGTGTTTTACTCATCACACACACGAGCAACCCACTCTGAAAACTGAGCAAGCTAAATGGAACCCAGCCATCATCACTGCTGTGCAAAGGGCAAGATGAATATTTATTTTTATCTTTTACAGTGGTCTTTCCTTGTGACACTCTTACCAGAGGCGTTTCAAGAACAACCGGGGTCCCCAAAAAGTGACCCTGGTAAAGTAACTGAGAGGCAGTTCAGACCTGATTTGCATCACAGAGATTCTGGACACACGAACACAAGTAGCAACAAATAATGAGCAATCGAAAACACGCCAAATTGAGTCAATCTTGATTTGTGGCTAAGGGAATTTTAATCTGGTCTGAACTCACAGCATCATGGTGTGGAACTATAACGTGCCATTTGAAGTTGAGAGAAGTCAAAATACACGTCAGTTTTAAGTTTATTACATATTCAACAGAGAAACTGGTTTCTTTTGTTGTCAAAGCACATTTCATCTGCCTAAATAAATGTTAAATGCAAATCCCCATAAAAAGAGTCCACTTACTTGTTTTAGAACTGCTCATTTGACTTCTCACTTGTGTGCTATGGCAAAATACTGGCAAAGCAAATCAAGTGCTCCCTTCACAGCTGACCGACGACATACCTGCACATTCATTTAGAGCTGCTGCTTTTCCTATGCGTTGCAGCTCCAAGTCAGTACAGGCGTCAGATTATACTGAGGTAAACTTTGCTGATGAGTGTGTACAGATACTGCAACAAGTGCTGTGATGGTAGTCTTGAGAAACACAATACCAAGTCTGGACTAACTATTACTTTCATCATCGATTAATCTGTTGATTATTTTCTCGATTCATCGAGTACTTGTTTGGTCCGTAAAGTGTGTTTACCAAAACCTGGAAGTGATCTCAAACGTCTTGTTTTGTCCAAAAACTAAAATTAAGATTTTAATGAAGATTTCTTTGTCGAATGGGGCAAAGGAACTGAATTTGAAAATTCAGAAAGCTTGTTTTAATTATTTTGGACAGATGAATCAATTATCAAAATAGTTGGCAATGAATTTAGTAGTCGATTAATAATTGATTAATCAAATAATCATTGCAGCTCTAACTGATTTAATCCAAAAAAATGACCTTCCACTCATCAATAATCTTATAAATTAGGACATTGGTCCATGCATCTCACTAACAAACACATGATGAACATGGGTCAATGTTGGCCGCCCGGCACGCACACATCTGTCGATGATGTCAAAGTGGTCCACATGCTGTGTGTGGACGACTAACTAAACCTGTGACTGCTTCTTGTCGTTATCCCAGTTCTCCTTGCTGCCCACTGCCCTCCTCTGCTGCCGGGAAGCATCCTGCCACTTCATTGGTCAGCGTGTGCTTCTGCCCTCCCCATATGAAATGTGTAGGCAGTCCCGATTGTCTCTCCCCCTGAGCGTAGACAAAGAAGGTGCTGAGCTCGTATGCCAGAGCCGAGCGGACCAGGCCGACACCTCCCGATCGCTCCGAGCAGGGATGATACACCCGGCCACTGCTGGGATGCATGTACAGAGCCTCAGGACGGAACGGCACGGCCAGCTTCTCTGCTCCGCCACAGTAAGACAGCAGCTCCCGGTCTCCCTGCAGCAGGTGGGTGAAGACCACAGGTCGGTCATCGCAGCGCAGGAAGTTCCTCTCCCTCCCACAAAGGGACAGGAAGGGGAAGTCGTCCTCGTAGCGCCCGCTCTGGTTTGAACGCAGCCGACTGAAGAAGAAGACCAGGAACTGTTTGTCTGAAGAAGAGAGAGACATAGAACATAAATGTGGTCATCACAAAGGCTTGGACTGACCAGTCAATCCGTGCAGATGAGACATTTTGGGGATTAAATAAAAGGTTAAAGAGAGAATAAATTCAGTCAAAAGCAACACTATCTGATTATTAGAGTCTTTGTACAGTGTCGGTTAGGAATGTGATGACATTATTGAGAATTTTGATGAGTGAAATCATCATCAACACGTTGTTTTTGGTGAATCTTCAATCTTTAAGATTTCATGTGAGTGATTTAACATCACAGAATTTTGTAACACTGTTTCCTCTTAACATCAAACCCTTTTTCAGTTAAATGATGGACATTATATTTCTGACTTTGTGACTATGTTGTTTGTTGACTGTTTATTTAAAACAGTGCGTAAATGCTCTACAATTAAAACGAGCTGTGACTGAGATTCACCAACACTGTCTGTTAATAACAAAATAATCACAGTAATCTATTAAAACATGGTTTACTACACAGTTTATTTGTCTGTGTGTGGCTATAGTAGGTTGTGAGGAACCATTTCATTCAAAACTATCTTTGTGAGGACATTTTTGGCTGCTCCTCAAAACGTCTAAGTACTTTTTGAGGGTAAAGACTGGTTTTAGTGTTAGGGTTATTGACTAGCATGTGTGTGTGTGTGTGTGTGCGCGCGCGTGTGTGTGTGTGTTTACCTTTAAAGCAGGTGACAAAGTTCTTCATCTTTGTGTCATCGAGAAAAAGCTGTAAATATTACATCAAACACAGGAATAAGAATCCAGTATTATGTACACGCACATATTATATGTATATATGAAATGGCTGTGTCACACACTCACCTGTCCCTGGTGGTCCATATAGTAGAAGTACTCCCGGATGCGTGGCTCGGGGCTCTGGCCCTGGATGTACGCTGCGGTGCTTCTAAAGGAGGTGAAGCCGGTGGGCAGGCAGCGCCGGGCGGCCACAGCTCTGCCACTGAGAGCCGCCGTCCGGAGCAACAACATGACCGAGCAGCAGCGTGACAGAATTTAAACACGGAATAAACGACAACAGAGGACACAAAAGAGAGCGAAAGAGCCCTCTACACGAGCTTTACACTCGTGTTGTTGTTGTTTACACAACTGTAGATTCAACCCGGAACCTTTTCGCCGCTGCAACGCCGTCAGTTTGTGGATGTTGCCACCTGCTGGACACTGGTGGAACTTGGTTTAGAATGAAAATAAGCAGTGGGGCTACAGAAGCACAATATAGAGTTATTATTAGCTCAGTTTGCATAATAAATTGCATTATTGAAGTATATACAGTACAAACTATAATCTTTGATTAAGAAACATGTTGTCATGGCCACAGTAATGAGATTCCTGACAATTACACAACTATACGATTAAAAAATGTGACGCTCAAAATTCATCCAGTCTTTTCTCCTTCTTCTTCTTCAGCATTTTCCACTACCAATAATCATTTTGAGTAACTGTGAGGAAAAAGTGCAAAAACATTCCCAAAGTGAAAAGAGAGCGTACAGATGAAAAGCAGATGGAATTCCACTACTGTGGCAACCTGTGGTCGGATTGAATGTGTGCACCAGTCAGCAGGCAGGTTCAAAATGAGAAGTTATTCAAGTTAAATATGGAACCTCGCCACTTTATTAGGTACACCTCACCTGTTACACTGCCTAAGACACATAAACATGGCCGTGAGTTTAAACTGAGAATCAGAATGGTGATTTAAGTGACTTTGAATGTGCCATGCTTTCAGAAACGACTACTGTCCTACTAGGGTTTTAAGAGAACGGATCCAAAAAACACAAGGAAATATCCAGTGAGCAGCAGCGACGCCTTGTTTATGCCAGAGGGCAGAGAGCAGTTAGAAATGACAGACATGCAATATATAAACTCAGAAAAATAGACGTGTTATATAAGTGATGGAGAAAAAACAAAGCACATCAAACCTTGAAGCAGATGAGAGGGAGCAGTTTGGGTGGAGAATTTGGAGCAGAGTCAAAGACCTTTGGGATTATTTTATGAAGAAGAAGAAGAAGAATGTGCTTCATTTTTTCATCCACTAGTTTATTTGTTTCTTCAGATCTCCAACATCCTGTTTCATGTACTTATTATTTTGTTCTTATTACATGTTCAGCATTTTCTATGCAAAGCAATTTTTTTTAATCTTTTGTTATTATTATTTAATTGTTATATTTTATCCGGTGAAGAGAAGAAAACTAAAATCATCAGCATCATACTGTATATGGACCGTGGAGTTGTGTAATGAAGTGACTGGTGAGCGAGTGAACAAAGTCACAGACACACAACAGCTACAGCTTCTTATGTGTGTGTGTGTGTGTGTGCTGATGAAAGAGGAACATAAATAACAACATTCCACAGAGACAATGCTGCTCCAAGCCAACACACACACACACACACACCACTATTCTTCTGAGGACACTGCTTTGACTTCCATTCACTTGGACAGCTGAAGTAACTCCTGACAATTTAAAACTTAACCTTAAACACTAACCAGTTTGTCGGAAATGAGGTTCTGCCTCATTAGGACCAGGTTATGGTCTCCCTAAGGACGACAGGTCCTGACCAAGGTGATTACAGTTCACTAAAAAACTAACAAAATAAGTGAACATTTTCATTAACTATTCTGATTCTCGTGTTGTGAGGACAAGGGCAAAATGTCCTCACAAGTGTGCGTCCTCACAGCCTGCAGAGACAGACAGACAGACAGTTACCCTGTGTGACTGACAACAACAAACAAAAACATACACAATCATTAAACACCCTCAACACTCACACTGCTGTCTATCTGTCTGCCTGTCTTTCCAGCTGTGAAAACCACATTTCCCATCATCCACCACTCACCTGTCCTGTTTCCTGACCTCACCTGGAGACTCCTCTTCCGCCTCACCTCCTCCTCTTCCTCCTCCAGGTTCGGGTGGAGTTCTTCTTGTCTTGTGTTTTTACCTGGACTGACTCTCTCTCTCTCTCTCTGTGGCGGAGCACACACACACACACACACACGGACTCATTCACGGTTTCAACCATGCACTTATAAACGGACAGTTTTGTCTTGAGTGCTGTTCACGGACCTCACAGTAAGTCTGTATTTTACAGTGATCCGCGAGAGCTCACGCTAAAGTCGATTCTTAACCGGTTAAATTAGCAACAAAAACAACAACAATCTGTTCACTGGCGTCGCTGACAACGTTTATTTGTTTTGCCGTAAAACTTGTTCCTAAACTCTTCAAAATGGCGCACAAAATCTTCTTTAAAAAAAAAGAGTAGTTTCTTCGTTGTATGCATGTATGTGTGTGTGCGTGGGTCTCGAGGGGTTCACCTTTTGGGTACGGGGTGACGTCATCGGCGTCATTTCTGTTGGTTTTTATTTGACATTAACGTCAATTTAAAGTAAAGACAATGGCGTTTATTCGACTGTGGTTTATTGTTCAGAGTGTCTGTGGCGTTCAAAGGTTGTGTGTCGGTTTCGGTCAGCAGGTATGAGTCACCCGCCCCGTTCAAACCGGGGACACCGGGAGAGAAACGGGGATCACCGGGAGAGAAACGGGGACCACCGACATTACCGGGACGATGACAGACGTCCATCACCCGACACTGACAGGTGCGTTCACTGACCTGGAACAACAGGTGGACTTTTTCTCTCAACAGTTTCTCGTGGCCTTGTTTGTTTTCTCTACAAACATTTTACAAAAAACACTTTGAATGTTGTTGCCGCCATTTTGTTTGTGTGAAACATTATTTAAACAAAAAAACACAATTACTTCAACTTTCACTCACTTATTGTCAATAGGCTATTCAGTATTTAGCACAGCAAAAATTATCAATATTGACTAGAGCTGCAACTAACGATTATTCTCATAATCGATTCATCTGTTGATTCTTTTCTCGATAAATCGAATAATGTTTGGTCCATAAAATGTTAAAAAAAAATGTTGATCAGTAATTGTCAAACCTGGAAATGATGATGTTTTGTCCACAAACCTGGAAATGATTGAGTTTTAAAAATGTTCACATATCAGAAATCTTGTTTTAATCATGAAAAAAAGCTTCAAATCGTTGATGATTAATCGAGTAATTGTTTCAATTCTAATATTGAATGTTATTGTGTTATAGACTGTGAAAATGTTCTTATAGTACAGAAAATATCTAAATATAATGGAGGAGAGAAAGCAGTTATAGCTACTAACGTATAGTATAAACTTACAGCATGCATTACTGTAGATGAAAGTAGCAGCTCTGCAAACTGTAAGTGTTTCACTGTCAAAGTTGTTACTGTGTCTTGTCTATTATGTTTAAAAAAATGACAAACATTTTAGGGAAGGAGAATCCAGGTCTGATTTATCTGATGGTAGCATATAAATCACCTAACTCAAAATAACTTCAGATGTAAACGATAGTAAAATCCAGATTCTTGTACTACATCATCCACAGCTGGTGATAAAGCTCATAAATCTTCCTCTACCTTGTGCCCTTAGTTCATATAAATGATTGGATAACAGGACTCTTTAGTTTTAATGGTAGTTTATTAACTAAAGCTGAGGTTTAAGTTCATTCTTCTCTCCTCCTCCTCCTCCTCAGCTGACATCTGTAATGTTACATTCCTTCTTCCCTCTTCTCCTGTAATGTTTTCTGATTCCCTCCTACTTGTGGATCTGTCCCTGAAGTTCTTCCATCAACAAAATAATCTCATCATGAGCTCTATTTAGTCGATGCATTTACAACGTTGAACAAAAGTTTCAGTTCTTCAGTGAAACCAGACGTCCTCTTTCGTGTTTATACGTACTTATACTACAGAAGTAAAATATTCTAGATTTAAAAACTCTCCAATTCTTGTGTGTCTGTGTGTTGTAGGTCGGCCTCCTCTCGACCTCCATATTACCCCAGAGAGGCAGACTCGGCTCCCAAACATGTGCGGGACGTCCCCAGAGTGAAACAGCAGGACTCTAAATGCACACACATGTGCTCCAGGAGAGGTGAGTCAGGATCTGAGCTTCATTTTCCTCCCCCCCCCGCACCACTCTGTGAATTACTGGACTGACTGGTTCTCTGGTGTAAACACACCTCTTTCCTCAGAGTCTTGATTTAAACAAGGAAACATGAACCGTTAAAAAGGTGAGAAAGCCTGAGCTCGATACTGGAGCCTGATACTTGATTCATGTTCTGCTGTGGAACCTTTGAGGTGGAGCCAGAGAGGCAGTGTCCACTGTGGACAGGTCAGCTGTCCATCACAGGACTAGTACATTCCACCAAACCAGTCTGCTCCATTACTCGTTTATTTATGAATAAATCATGGAGTCTGAACGCCCGCGTTTATGTGGCATTCATGACGTTATAGGTGTGAAGTTTTTGAAAGACGCGAGAAGTCACTTTTCAGAAAATGGCAGTGACTGTGGAGGTTCAGTTAAAATATTGTAGTTTTTAATCATTTAGAGTTGAGAGTTTGTTTAAATAATGAGTTTTAAGTACCAGGAGTATCTAGAAAAATACCTATTTTCATGACTAAGTCACATCTCTTTTTTGTCAAAGGTTATTCCATGACATCGTCTTCTAATGTCTCCTTTTTTTTGGGATCAACAGTCTAGAACTTACAGAAACTTCAGTTAACCCTCAGAACACAGCATTCAGGCTGTTTTTCCCTGTTACTATGTCATAACGTATATACAGAGTCTATAAGAGCATGCAATATAGTGTCTTTGATCCCCCTTTTCCAGCGTAACCTATAGGCAATCTGATGGAAAAAGATATCTATCTATAAATATATCTATCTATCTATCTATATACACACATATGATATATATATATATATATATATGTATATATATATGTATATATGTATATATATATATATGTGTATATATGTATATATATATGTATATATATATATATATACACATATATACACATATAAATATATATATATATATATGTATATATATACTGTATATACATAACTATAACTATTTTGTGACTTGCCTGTGGCATGGATCTGTGGGTCTGAGTTGGAATTTAAAGGTTTAAGGCTGACTGTCTACAGCCTCTGTGGGGTTAGGGTTAGAGATGTGGGAGAAGTCCTCTGTGATACAGTAGCGTCTGACCTCATCATTATGATCGTATCAGGCAAACAAACACATTTCATTTGATTTTGTCTGTTTTGCTCACCTGTTTCCTCTCAGGCATCGTGCTGATCTGCGCCGTGTTGACCAACGCTCTGGTGCTGATCTGTGTGGTGGCCGCTCAGATGGTGTCGTCGGGCATGACCTCCGCCGCCAACATGGGCGGCTTCAACATCAACTCCAACTTCAACCTGCAGGGCACCGAGCTGCAGAAAGCCCGGGAGCTGGACATGCAGTACAGCCAGATGAGGGCGCCGGGGATTTACGGCGGCATCGCCTTCAGCCTGACCTTCGGTGTCGTCTCGCTGCTGTTCGTGGTCTCCGGGAACAAACCCGCGCACCTGATGTCGAGGAAGCTTCTGGTCGGAGCGCTGGTGTTCCAGGCTGTGGGCGCGGCAGGGTACGTGGTGGCCGTCGGCCTCTACCTGCACTTCATCATCGGCGTGAACGCCACAGATATTTGCCAGCAGCGGGAGCGGCTGTACGCGCGCAGCGGCTACACCTGGATGAATTGTGACGTTGGCGGGGCGGACGCGGCCGTGGCTCTGTTCGGCCTCATCACGGCCATCCTGTACGCGGCCGGCGCCGTGCTCACCGTCAACACCATCCGAGGCGTGAGGCGGTACCTGCAGGAGCGGAAACGCAGGGAGGCAGAGAGACCCAGGGGCCCGCTGAGGGCTGCAACCAGCGCCGTGTGAGCTGGGACTGTGCACATCTGGAGTCTGTTCATGGATTCCCATATTCTGTGATCATACAGCTGATCACCATGGAAACCTCTCACTCCCTGCTCACTTTTTACATCAGATGTAAAACATCTGTGTTGTTATGAACAAAACTACTCACAGATGGCAGACTGCTCATGACCTACATCACAATACAGCCGTATCTGAAACACTTATTTTTTTTAAACAAGAGTTTAGAAGAGATATTTCACTTCATTTTATGACATTCTTTAAAAACCAACCATTGTCATTGTTCTCAAGAGAAATAATCCACACCCTGTCGCCCACACAGTGAATAAAGTCAATTCCTTTTTCTTTTTTTTAACTTTTGTGGTTTGACCTTTTCTGTGTGACCTCACTGGACTTCTAACAAGGTCACATGGCACTGTTATTTTTCAAGTTAAAGGTTTTTAACTCATGTGAATTAATGTGTTTTATACATATTTTATTATTCGATGTTTATAATGTAAAGATGATTTTGATTTGAATGTTTTGTCTGCTCAAAATTAAACTTCCACCACTGTGACTTTTCAGCTCAACCCCTGGTCATTTTGAGTCACTCACCAAATAAATACAATTCATTATAATAAATAGCCTGTAGAGGGTGTCAGAGATCTGAGCACCCTGATCACACACTTACACACAAACCTTTTTAACCTCACCACAATTCAAATCTTAGCCCTAAATTTAACCAGTTCCTCAGAAATGATGTTCTGCCTCATTAGGACCAGGTTTTTAGTCTCCGTGAGGACGACTGGTCCTGTGCTTATGCCAGAAAAAAAGACAAACACATAATCAGTACTTTTAAAGGTGTGAGAGAATGTGAGGACCAGCTTAATTTTCCTCACTTTCAGAAAATTGTCCTTGGTCTGGTTCTCACAAGGATGTTTGAACGTATGGACAGACAGACAGACAGACAGAGAGCAGTGATGTAACCCCAGCTCTGCCCGGTCCACTCACTCACCCACTCTCTGTCTGTCCCTAACAAAAGAACCCAGTGAGGTAATTATCCATGTTCTAATTTTACCATTTCACATCACCATCACAATGCCGCCGATTGTATCACAGGCACAAAACAAGACGACGTCACATCGGCCGAGAGAAACGCGACCCTGTTTGCCTCTCGATGTGCGTCGCTTTCAAAATAAAAGAAGGGTAACAAGTTCAGCCCCCCCAAATTTCAGCTGTCGCCTCGGAACAGAAATTGAGTCAGAGATGGAAGTGAATGGACATGTTGTGGTTATCTGAAAACTTTTAATTTATTACATAGCAAAAGTAGCTCTGTGATGCGATTTGCCGTTTGTAAAGAAGTGTGTAAAACTGCTCCGAGAACAGCTACTGAGCTGGTAATAAGTGAAGGATCCATTTACTCACCACTGCAGCACCACTCTGAACTCCGCTTGGCCCCAACAACACAGACCCGGAAACGTCAGCCGCCTGAAATAATCGTCTTTTCTCTCAGAGAATATTAGTACGCTTCAGTGACTAGGTCACTCGTAAGTATTAAACTCCTCTAGGAGTTAGTTAAAACAGTTTCACTAACTCCGACTACTGTAAGGCCGTCAGCCCACGACGAACGGGAGGTTCTGCCTTGACACAAAAAAACAGAATGGTCCAAAATCTCCAAAAAGTACCATGTAACAGAGAAGTCAACTCCAAAGTCTACAAGACAAAAAAAAAAGCAAAAAGCGAAAGTGCTTCTTCAACTTAAAGATATGATTAAAAAATATGGAGATTTAATCAACGGAAATTGTTATAAAATATTGCATTTCAAGGGGCATAAACAGTAGAAATAAAGTAAAAATAAAAAAGTAACCAAACTGTCCGTGGTCCATTAAAGTGTTGTGAAAACTCACGAGTCAGAGCTGCACGAGTCTTCAGCGGAAAACTTGAGTGTGTACAATTGTTTTTTAAGTCAATCATTAACGATTAAATAAATATATATTATCTTTTCTCACTCACCTGCACTTCCACCGGCTCTGTCTCTCAATGTTTCACTACCTGTGTTTGTCATGTTGGGAGTTATTTTAGAAATTAGATCACAGAGGTGTTTGGAACGTCACTTTTAAGCTAAAAAGTCTTAACAACGTGATCCAGCAGAGGGCGCTGTGAGAGGAGCTTGGCCATGGATCAATTTTTAATGCCCTCACTTTAAATCGAGCTAAGGCCGTCGTAGTCCGACTAAGACAGGCAATTGGACAACTTGCCGACCCCTGAGTATACATGTGGAGGAGAAAATCGATGTATTCAGCCATGTAGGTGGCGCTGTAATCACTTTCCTGTTGTGGCCAACAACGCCATCGTGTTATTTGTTCTTACAGCAGTTTATTCGTTGTCTCGGGAGGACAATTTGGTGCATGTGCAGAACACCAAGTCTGACTAAGCGTACACATGCAGCAGTAATCAGACTATCAATCGCATTATCCTGGTATGTTAGTCTGACTAAGAATAGCTCGATTTTATGCGGACTAACGTGACATTAAGGAAACCGGATTATTGTCTTAGTCTGACTAAAATTAGACTTTTACCATGATGTGAGTGATGTTTGGTTGTTTTACTGTGAAAGCGCAAACTAATCCGTCCTGAGTGTGGAAGTATTTTTGCATCTATATCAAAAATCACAAATCTGCTGAGTCACCTGTTAGCGCAGTAGACATCATGGTAACCAATAATCAACTTTGTGTGACTAGCAGTAAGTGTATGAATGAAACAATGGCCGTCATGTTTGATGTTCTTCAAAGGAATGGTGTGAAATTTGTTGTAAAATGTGTTCAAACTTAGTTTCCGGTGAAGCGTGCAGCCCTACTCTGAGTATTCTTTGGAAGGAGCGGTAAAAAAATGAGTGTCGAGACCTGACTCTCAGTTCAGTCTGAAGTCCAGGATGAGACACCAGTAGGGGGCAGGAGTTAAAGGGGTGTTACAAAATAGTCTGCAGGTTTCTGGTAGCTGTGTGCTTGCTGGTTGTGTGTCTGCATCTGTTCCTGCTGCTGCTGGATGATCTGCCGCACCTCCTCCTCCAGCTCTGGCGGGATGATGAGCTGGTCGTCGGGGTCCGGCTGCGCGGGAGCGTTGAAGTAGCCTCCTTGTTTCCTGACGGGGGCGTCGGCCGCTTCCTCTATGACATCCTGGTTCCTGCCTTGGCAGGCGACAGAGCCGTTAGCTCGAGCCCGGCGACCCAGAGTCCCAGACCGGGACTCCCCGCTGAGGCAGGGGGAGGAGGGAGGGACGGGTGAGGGAGACTGAGAGGAGAAGGGAGACGGTGACGCAGGAGGAGGGATGTTTGTGCTCGGCTGAGTATGAGTTGGACAATTATGGCGGTGCAGACAGTGGACGTCAGCTTCCACCTCCACGCGGCTGCCGTTGGAGAAGACGCCGGCGATGGGCTCCTCGTCCTCACTGTCGAGCCCGTTGTCGGACAGCGCTCCAGAGAACTGCCTCTGGAAGCCGCCGCTGCCTCCACACGCCGGTCTCCGCGCGCTGGCTCGTCCCAGGAGGTTGAGGTGTGACGCCAGAGGCTCGGTCTGAAGCGGCGGCTCCTCCGACGACGCCGTGGATCCCACCTCGCTGCTCATTTCAGACGTGCTGAACTCGCTGCTGAGCTCGCTTACCGTCCCTGAGGAGGCCGGCGGCACCGGTATGCCACTGTCTCCGCCTGCCGAGTACTGGTGTGTGCTGGTGTGTGTGCCCGGGCCGGGACTGGGCGGTGGCGGCGGCGGCTCGCAGAAACAGCAGCAGTCTTCGGTGATGCTGAGCTGGACGACAACGGCGCTGAGGCTGTCGGAGCAGCCGTAGCTCTGGGCCAGAGTCACCAGCTTCTTTGCAGCAGCCAGAGCGTCCGGCACGTTCCTGACCGCCTCCACCGCTTCGCTGGGAGACAACATGTCCCATAATCCCCGGCTGCCCAGGAGAAAGAACTCATCCTGCGGTGTGAGCGTCACCGTGGAGACGTGGGGCTGAGGGGTCACAGACGGGCACAGGAAGGAGTAACCCATCATTCTGGTGGAGTCGGTCACGCCACTGACTTTGTTATCCTGTAGAAGAAGAAAAAAAAGGCTGTTTTTCCTCGCACTAAACTTTTCCCAAATCCCCGTTCTGAGTCTGTGTTTACCTCTGTGATGATGGCGTTGTGCTTTCGCACTCTCTGGTACTCGGACTCGTCTTTGACAGTGTGTGTGCTGGAGAGTTGCATAGCTTTGCCGTCTCGGCACAGAACAGCCTGACACCTGCCTACGTTAGCGGCCTTCAGCGTGAAGCAGCCGCCGTGCTCGCCAAGAGCCACCGGGTCGTGTCGGATGTGGCATAAAGCCGCGGAGCCGCCCATCCTCTGACCTGCAGTGCCCAGCTTCCTGCAGCAGACAGACACAGAAAGCATTACAGTGTGAGGAAGAAGGACGATGTCATGATTGTGTGTGGGGTTTTCTTGAGACGTGCCGTTACCTCTGCATGGTGAGGAAAGTGTTGGTCATGTAATCCTCCTGCCTGTGGCCCCTGTGCAGCTCCTCCGCCAGCACGTCTCCCATGGTGCACTGCAGCAGGTAGGGCACCTCGACATTCCGGTCTCCATCAAAAACCCCGTACAGAGCTTCACGAATGCCGCAGAAACCGTCCAGAGCCAGAGCAGCCACACACAACCTGAGAACAACAGATCCCTCCACCGTTCATCTCTGGGCTGGGTTCACATAAAATCCTCAGATCGACCTTTTAATAAATGCACTTTCCTGTATCTTCTGCACACGTCTAACGGAAATTAGGGACGGACATTTCAAGCAAGTGCTCTTTGAATATTAGATTAGGTATTATTTGTTGAATATTCTTAACTCCAGCGCATGAGAGCAAGTGGAAGTAGCGCCAGGTTCAGAGTGTGTTGTGCTAAAGGGAGAAGCTACCAAGATGCATTCAAAGACCCTGGTAAATGTCAATTTCTGCAGGATTTACATCAGTGGTACTCAAACTTTTTATACCAAGTACCACCTGAGAAAACATTGAGCTCTTAAAGTAACAATGTTAAAAGACAGTGATGTAAAATAGGCCGAGCAAAGTCAGTGATGGACTTTTCACAGGAGGCAGATTTATTCTCTCGTTGTCCTCCCCTTCCTCACACTGGTTTAGAGAGATTAGATTAAGATGGAGCCTCTGGTATATACAGTAGAACAGTATTTCTGAAGTACCACCAGAGGAAGCTCATGTACCACAGTTTGAGAACCATCGATCTAAAGCATGTTGATGCATTCAAGAAACCTTGTAAATTTCATCACTTCTGCAACCACACATTAAGTCCTAAGTCCTAATAATATATGCATCACAAATGGAGTTTAAAGATATGTATATATATATATATATAAATATATATATATATATATATATACATACATATATATATATATATATATATATATATATATACATACATACATATACATATATATATTTCTATATGTATATATATATATATATGTATATATACATATATATATATATATGTATATATACATGTATATATATATATATATATATATATATGTATATATACACATGTATATATATATATATATATATATATATATACACACAAAAATCAATACGACAACCTGCTCTTGACGCTGATTGAGATAAAACTTCTCAGGACTGCTGAAGAGACGCTTTTTAAAGTTTTATTATCCAGATTAAAAACTCATCTCTTTACTCTTGAGCTGCCAAACCGTGACATCAGATGAGCCGAGTTGGCGCTTTTTCACAACATGTTTCAGAGCGATCTATAAATATTGTAGATTTATGCCCTTTTCAAGCTCGACTCAACATGTTTCCTCTGATTTTTATTGTATTTTACTGTGACGCTGTGGAAAAGTGCTGAATCGTCTCAATTAAGTTCACCTAAGAGATCCATAAAAGACAAGAACGCTTAACAAGCAGACATAGACAGATGGAGAGGGGACTGACTTGTTTTTGACTCCAGAGGCTTCGGTGTAGCCGTGGCTCCACACCGCAGGGGCCCCGTGACCCTCACTCCCACACGGAGCAGAAGGAGACGGATCCACTCGGAAACATCGGATGTTACTGCAGAGACGAGCAGAAAAGTGGGGAGTTAATAAAGAGCAGCCTGTTGGGTTTTTCTGTAACTGGAACACTGCAGTGTGCGCGCTTATGTAAGCAGCTCTCACTTGAGGAGCTCCAGGCTTTTGTGGTCCAGGTTGAGGCGAGGATTTCCTGTGAGGTCCAGCTCCTGAAGCTTCGGAGGAAGCGTCTCTGGCAGAGTCACCTCTGTCAGCTCGTTGCAGCTCAGGTCGACGCACTGAAGAAGGGGAAAAACAAAGAGAGGGTCGGATCTGTGATGAATTTTATGGCCCGTAGACAAAGTTTATTTTCCATTTTTTCACTTAATGATAGCAAATAATACAAAAAGTTACTTAAGTTCAGGAACCAGGAATTGAACAACACTAATGATCTGTCTCATAAATCTATATTTTATCTATATTTTGTCTATTTAAAGTGTTTTCAATCAAAATAATAATAATCAGTATAACAAACATGTGTCTAATAATTGGTGCAATAATAAATAATAATCAGCCAATGTACGTTAATAAACTAAATGTTTAAAATTGACAACTATCTCATGCTAATTATGAAGAAATGTTTTATTAAGAAAATATCATCTGATTAATCCGTTTACCGCTAATCCAAGTGCTGTTGTACAAGTTTCCTCAAACCCGGCTGAAATTCTGCACTTATCAGCCTATATTGTTCCTACCAGAAAATGTGCAAACTTGCATTAATAATTAAGATTTCTTGTGTTATTTTGTTTTTTCAATAATTCAGACAAGCTCTCCGACTTTTCAGCTTCTTAAATGTGAATATCTTTCTGGTTTCTTTGCTCCATAAAATAAAGAAATCATTGAAACTGAATCATTTTGGTATGTGGACAGAAATAAGACATTTGAGAATATCATCATTTCCAGGTTTGACAAACACTAATCAACGTTTTCCGATATTTTACCCACCAGACAGACAGATTCATTGATCGTGAGTTGGAGCTCTAATTGTTACAAAGATAATTTATCTTTATGTTCCACAGCTTGGATACTTTCCTGGGTTTTAATCCCGTTTTTTTACATTACATTACATGTCCTTTAGCAGACGCTTTTATCCAAAGCAACGTACAATAAGTGCATTTAAACATTTGGGTACAAGCAATTTTTTTGTTTGTTTTTTTTGTCGTCGTCTTAGTCGTTTCCCCTTGAACTGATGAACTTTAAAAATGTTTCCACATCAAATACCATGCTCCGTTTCAAAGGGAACAACTCGCTTGAACTTGATACTGTAATTGAATTATTACGGTCCTCAGTTTCCAGTACACATCAACATCAAAGTGAGGAGTGGTTTCTGGAAATCCTGTAATCCTGTTCAGCTCAATACCCTGATGATAAAAATCTCAGTGTAAGAAAAAAAAAAAAGATGCAGGCAACAAAATAAGTTTCAAAATCTTCAAAAGAATCAGGATCTGTTCTCTTCCCTCAGCTTCCTTCACCCTCGTACACACACGCAGATAGTGGCAGGAGTACGGAGTACGGAGAAACACAGAGATTAGGAAGGAACCATGAAATTAGAAAGGATTTCTTAATCTGGTCCAAACCAGGTACGATTAAGACAGCGGTGGAGAGGAAGATGGAAAACATGAGGTTGAAGTTTCCTTCCTTAATTCCCAAAACGAATTCCACAGAGTCCCTACATTGGGAGCAGCTGATGCAGGTGGTTGTGGGTTTCAATCCCACAGCTGTATGAAAGCCGACGTTACTTACTTTGATCTCAGGCAGCTGGAGGACCTCTGGGAACGCGTTGATGCAGTTGGAGTGAGCTGACAGCGTGTGCATGCGCTGACAGCTGAGGATGGTGGTGGGCACCGCCCTCAGTCGGTTGCCGCTCAGGTCCAGCTCCTCCAGCTGCTCCAGTCGGGCCAGTTTACTGCAGGAGGAGGCGCAGGGATGATTATGTCAACAGTGGGGTGTCATTAGGGTCTATGGTAAATTTAAAACGTTTAAAATGGTGCCAAAACTTAAATGAATGTCCAAACCAATGCTCTTTAGTACAATAGATAAAAATATAACTCACACATTTGTTGGAACAAACTTAAAACAAAAGGAGGTTCTTTTGAAAATGATGTTTGCTCTTCAGTCAGCAGATCAGTTAACTCCAGGTGAAGAGAGGTCAATCCTAACTCCTCCTCCTTCATTAAAGTTAGTATGCTATAATTTTACTGATTGTGCCGTTTGTGGCCCCCGGATTGAAATGAGTTTGACACCCCTGATGTTGACCATTATACATACAGGGAGATTTTGTTCACATGCAGCAGCTCTGTCATATACCTGGCAGTGAAGGTCTGCAGCTGGTTGAAGGCGAGGTGAAGCACCCTGAGGCGGCCATGTGCCGTCAGCAGAGGGACACACTTGTCTGTCAGACTGTTGTTGGTCGCGTAGAGCTCCTGCAGGCTGCTGACGTTGTCCTCCGATACGCTGGCCGCGGGGAGGTTCTCCAGCTTATTGGCCGACACGTTTAGATATCGCAGGCTGTGGACACAGTGAAAGAGAGGAGGAGATACAAAAGAGTGAAATACAGATTAGGGGGAAGAAGTGAAACGAAAACAACGGCTGCTGTGTCACTGTGTCGTGCACCTCTGTGCCTTCATGAACAGGTTGTGTGGGAGCTCAGTCAGATAGTTGTGCTGGAGGTCGAGGACCTCGAGCTGCGACCTCTCCAGCCTCTCAGCCAGCCGACACACTTGGTTCCAGCCTGCAAGAAGCTTTCTCAAGCTCACGCTGGACAGCAGCCTGCAACACAAACAACACAACAAGCTCAGTCTGTGTGTGTGTGTGTGTAAATCTGTCAGTGGAAACCACTCTGGATTACTCTGATGAGGAAACAGAATAGTACACAAAACACTCTTTGCTCTAGTGATCTCATTTTCCACTGAGGTTCAGTAAATACTCCTCTTTAAGTCAACTCAGTCTGAACGATGATGATGATTACACTGACTACAATCATTATATATTTATGACACCCTTTAAATAACTATTACTAAATAATATTTCCAATGTGCTACATAAAAATCCACATGGGGAAGACAGTTAAGTGCTCGAGTCTGTCATCTTAATTGCTCAGTGGATCGGTGATGATGCTTACGCTGTATACGTACTGTGTAAGTGTTATTCCACAAAGAAAGCATTAAAAACATGTCGAGCTGCTTCCTCTCCAGATGACTATAAATTTGCCACAAATCACTTTATGACCTTGTGACGTGCAAAACCTATGACACTCGACACCCTATAACATGAAACTAGAGCTGTAAACTAACGATTATTTTCATAATCGATTATTATTTTCTCGATGAATCGTTTGATCCATAAAATCTCAGAAAACCTTAAAAAATGTTGATCGGTGTTCGTCAAACCTTCTCAAATGTCTTGTTATGTCCACAAACCAAAATGATTCACTTGTAATGATTGCTTTGTTATCAAGAGCAAAGAAAAAAGAAAATACTCACATTTAAATAGCTTGAGCAAATGGAAATCTTGTTTTAATCATGAAAAAAGCTTCAAAGCGATTAATCGATTATCAAAATAGTTGTCGATTAATTGTTTCAGCTCTATATGAAACGCTAACATACTCCAAAGTGTGTTAAGACGTTTTACTGGTGAAGTTGCTGCTGAACATCTCTCACCTCACCCTTCAAACATGTGTAGTCTTCAGTCAGCATCAAAACCCTAAAGATGTTTAATTTGTGTGTAAAAACACGGAGCCTCCACTGACCCCGGCTCCAGATATAAATAGAAAAGGCTCATTCTGAGGTCATGAAAAACAACTTTCCATACAATCAGGTGATTGTACACTTATTTTTTTTTACACATTTTACACAGGATTTCTTTTACCAATTTATCAGTTTGAGATTTTTCAGCTTCTTAATTTGAGCAATTTCAAAAAAAGAAATGATTAAAACTGAATTATTTTTGGTTTGTGGACAAAACAAGACATTTTAAAATACCATCATTTTCAGGTTTGACAAACACTGATCAACAGTTTCTGTCATTTTAAGGAGAAGGGTTGTAGATCATTAGTCTGTGGCTCATAACCAAAGTTATCTGGCTGTTTAACAAGTAATAATAGGCCAATTCCAATGATTGAAAAATCTAATAAACACAAGTATAAATCACATTAAATCTACTAGGGATGCACGATATATCGGCATTAATATTGTTATCGGCCGATGTTCGTCATTTTTTAACATATCGGCATCGGTTCAATGAGTAAAACTGCGCCGATTTTAACAACCGATGTTTATACCCGTCTAATTGCTGTTTGTGTATGTGTGTCGGGAAGGGGAGGCCATGCGGCATTTGTTTGGGCATATGACAGCGTCAGTGGCGCAAGCGCAGCACAAGATGTGTGTGTGTGTGTGTGCGCGTGTGTGTTGAGGAGAGATAATGTCAGCGGTGTGGGCGATTTTTCAGGGTGTCAATAGAAGATACGCGAAAAGCATTATGCAACACTTGCAAAGTCGAGGTAATGCGCGGAGGGTTCCGCGTCAAGTCATTCAATACCACAAATTTGATTATGTCATTTGAAAAACCGTCACCCTGAAGTACACAAACAACGGCAGGAAGCTAACGCTAGTAACATTAGGCGGCAGACAAAAAGAAAGCAGCGCAGCTGGGACTCGACCAAAGGAAGACAGTGGCCAGGGCAATAACGATCAAGGTAATGGAAATGATTGCTCTTGACGACCAGCCGAGGGTTCCGACGGTTGATAGCGCATATTGAACCCCGCAACAACCTGCCAAGTCGGTGCTACTTTTCCGATGTTTTGCAATTGAATAAATATCTGGTTGCCATGAATACTGGCAAGTTTGATAAAGTATTTTATTATTATATTATTATTATTATCATTATTATTATTATTTATTATGGCAGCTCTTAGTAGAGCTTGTCAGGTATTGTTTCTCATATTTGTTGTGTAGTTTTATTGTGAAGGGAAGTGGCGCGGTTGTTGTTGCCGGGAGGAAGGGTTGTTGACTTTATTTACGTACCCAGTATAGACGCCCTTATCTCGGTTACAGTAACTTTGGCAGGGTATTATTTTTATTTATGTTCATGTTTGTAATTTATGATCCAAACTTTCTCACAGGAGTTTAGTGAGTTGAGGGAGTTAAACTGTACTGTAATTTAGTTACACACTTGCTACAAGTGGTAAAGGTTTCTAAAAACCTTTACTTGTAGTTGGTTACTTGTGTCTTATGTGACCTTGTTATTTGGAGGTAAAACATGTTTTGAAAATAAAGGAAGACATTCAAAAATTCAGCTTGCGTGATTTTCATTCTGTACAAACTTTTATCATCTCAGAAACTTGTTTTTAAAACATATATCGATATCGGTAGATATCGGTTATCGGCCATAGCAGCAATATTAATATCGGATATCGGTATCGGTGGAAATAGTCATATCGGTGCATCCCTAAAATCTACTTATGGTGTGCAAAGTCTGTTAGAATTAGAATTAGGTTGGAGATAAAGTAAGTGTTTGAGTTGAGTTTCTTACTGTATGGGCAGCTCGGTGACAGAGTTGTGACTGACGTCCAACACCTCCAGTCTGCTGCTGTCGCACACCCAGGCAGGGACACATCCCAGCTTGTTCCTTTACGAAAAACAAACCAACACAGTCAGTCAGCTGCTCTTCACTGTTTACACCGTCAACAGGACAGAGGAGGACGTTTGTCGTGAGTTTTCATACCAGGACAAGTCGAGCACCGTCAGATTCTCTGGCATGGGCTGAACCTCCAACTGCTGCAGCTCTGCAAAGAAAACACACGCGCGGCTCTTTATCGTCTCTGCATCAAACATAATGAGTTTTAGCTGCTCTACAGCAAACAGTAAGTGCACATACCATTATGAGTGGCGTGCAGGCTCTTGAGGGCGTGGCCACTGACTCTGAGGTTAGTCAGAGTGTTTCTGTCACAGCGGAGGACCTCGAGTCTACAGAGAGACCGGACATCCAGCTCCTGCAGACCAGTATCCCTCAGGTCCAAGTGGACGATGTGGTCCAGATGCTCCGGGTCCCCGACTGTCACCTTCTGAAGCTGGTTCAATCTGTTTAACAAGGAAACAGGCCACACTGTTTCAACCTCCAATTGTTCTTGGCTGGAACAAATTTAACAACTGCTGCAGAAAAATCTGTGACCTCATAAATTAATAAAAGAAAAGAACATCGCAGCTCTCTGAGATGTTAAAATCTGGAGCACATTCCTGCTGCAGCATCAGCGGAGAGTGTTGCGTTTCAGCCGAGTGCCGTTCCAGTATCACTGCTTCTAAAAAAATGTCAGATTTTCTTACCTGACATCGACATGGTGAACAGAGAGCCACTGCAGTCCGACCATGTCCAGGACAGAGAGCTGGTTCCCTGCCAGACACAGTCTCTCCATGCCTTTGAGCTTCTCCAGCAGGGCGGGGACGCCGCTGAAACAGTTGAAGGATAAGCCGAGGTAGGTGAGGCTGTCCAGAGAGCCCAGCTCCGCGGGCAGAGAGGTCAGCACATTACTGTCCAGGAGAAGCGTCTGCAGACTGGACACAAACAGACGTGAGTTAACAGGAGCTATCTTTAGCCAAGAGCAGGGAAAGTATATTTTAAGTTATAGTTATGACTAGAGCTGCGACCATTCATTGATTATTAATTGTGCATTATTAATGATGCATTTTTCCTGTCCATCACATAGAGGCTGCCTGGTTCACAAGGTAAATGATGTGCTGTGCCCACGAGTGTGAAACGATCCTTTCAACATAGGTTCATGATTTAAAGGCACTGTTTGCAGGCTGAGGGTGAACTGAGGGATTTAGAAAGTCAGATTTAGTTTAAGATTTATCGACGTTGAGGCTAAACCACAGTACAAAATAATAAACTGCTGCTAAAATGTCATCATTAATATCAAAGTGTCAGTAATGACATTCATATCTTGTGAAAGTGAGCAATAAAAAGCTCAAAATTAAGATACAAAAGACAAAAACATAATTATTTCTCCCTATCTTGAGGATCACCTGCTCTTTCAGTGATCCCCACATTTGATTTGCAAGAGATTTTTTACACCCTGTCCCTCTCCCGTGACTGGGGTCACATCCTTCAACCAACAGGGAGAAATGGGTATTGGGTACCTTGCTCAGAGCTACCCCAACCCTTGCATAGTCAAGATTTGAACCAGCAACCCTCCTGATACAAGCCAATTTCCCTTTCTACTAGGCCATGGGCTGCCCAAAAGACAAAAACTCTAATGATAATGATGATAATACGTATTATGACAATAAATTGGATGAAGTGTGATCTATGAGCAAGAATGTAATACAAAAAAAGCCATAACAAGACACAATTTACTTTAATATTTAACATTCCTGTGTACAGAGGAATCCCTTCATCTCGTGTAGCCTTTTTATTATCTGCAAAAACAATTCTGTGGGTTTTTTTTTGTGAGGACTTCTTTTTATTGTGGATCAAAGTGATGAGCTACATCTGCTGCTTCAATCATTTATGAAAGGGGGGTAAGGCCAGTAGCCTGTGGAGAGATAATTACTATCCTCTGAGAATATGGATGCACACGGTCTCGACATTAAAAGCACAGCTGAACAAACTTCTGTCTCAGTCTGTGTCAGCAGCACCACACCACAGGTCAGTGAGGACACACGACGGGCAAATAACCCGCCAAATTACCACCATCATCATCATCATCATCATCAATAACAACAACCACAGGGCTGAAGCAGTCACCCTCCTCCAGCTCACTTCACTCACTTGTGCATGGTTCCTACATCCGCAGGCAGCGACGAGAGACGGTTTGCAGACAAGTTGAGCTCCGTGAGCGACGTGATGTCACACAAGGCCAGAGGAAACTCGGACAGCGAGTTATTCGACAGACTGAGGCTTCTCAGTTTACAAAACCTAGATAGAGAGAGAGAGAGAGTGGAACCATCACGTTAATCTGTCAAACTCATAGTTACATGAGAACAAACAAGGAAATGTTACCAGGGAGGAAACCTGCACAAGGTCTTCGACAGTACACAAACTATTTAAAGCAGAATGTTTACTCGGGTTTAAAGGTTCACCATAACAATGCATCATGCGGTTCAGGTGGGAGTGAGCATGAGTGTGTGCGTGTGTGTGTTTCCTAGCTTTCCTCACATAATCCGGTTCACAGAGGGGTCAGAGAAGAAGGCAAAACTAGACCCAGCACGAGGGGCAAGCACATTCCTCAGAACACAGCCGAGGAATCATGTGTTTGTGGGGGAACAGTGGAAGAATATACATACATATACACATATATATATATATATATATATATACATATATATATATGTATGTATATATATATATATATATATATATATATATATATTTATTTATTTATTTATCTAACTAACAGGACAGTTAAATAACAGGGTATAAGTTTGTGTGAATATCTTCTGACAAAGACAAAGCTGTTATTTTAAGTGGAGGACAGTTCCCACAGGACAGTCACAGTGTCTATACTGGGTATTTGTACATCCAAACACAACATCCAGATCTTTAAGGATCCACTGGGAGTCTGTAAACAGCACTTGGGTCTTACTCCAATTCAAGTGTGAACGAAAGAGGACACATGACACAATATCTTTTTAAAAATAAACCTACATTTCACGATTATGTAAACAGTAAGGGCTTTTTTTTATCTGCACTACATAATATTCTGACTGGATACAGAACTCATTTCACAGCGTCAATATCAACAAGCAGATTTCCTAGACTAAAAGCCGCACAGCGTGCTTGCCTGAATCTGAAAACACGCACATGAAAACAACAACCTGGATCCCATCCAAGTGTTTTCATGTCGTTTTGATCCACACTACTGCTGAAAACAGGCGACAGAGTCTAAACAAAGGAATCTCCCTCCTCCTCCTCCTTCTTCATCACAGCTTCACCAGTGTCTGGTCAGAGGAAGCACAGACACAAGCCAGTATCTGTGGTTCACCATCAAATGAAACAAATACAACCATTCTTGCAGTCAGTTTGCTGTACATAGTGTTTCCCTAGTTTACTTTGCTGCCTTTTTCATTTTCTTATCTGTCCCTGGAGAACACATTTAATCACTTTCACATTTGTATTTACATTTTCCCTGTGATGTCAGTGACAACAAAAACAAGAAGCCCTCAGCCCCTGAGGTCAGGTGACCAACGTCAAATCTCCAAACATGACCTCAGCTTGTTTTTAATCTTCAGATACCACAGAGTCACCCCTCACATGCATGACCTCATCTGTAATCTGAGCTAAGCTGCTTCCTCTGTACACCATATGTTAGATCCTCGACACAGAAAGGAACCAGAGGGACATTCCCACATCCAAACAAGAGGTTAACAAAGAGGGAAAACACTGCTTTTATCTGCCAGCTCCTCCTTTTGCTGTGTTCAAACACACAGGATTATAGATGCCCCGTGTGTGTGTGTGTGTGTGTGTGTGTGCGCTGACAATAGAAACTCACCTGGTGAGTGCTGGAACTCCTCTGTGAGGGGAAATGAAGTTGTTTTTGAGATTGAGGTGGGTGAGGTCCTGGCTGTAAAACAGCTGAGCAGGCAGCTCCTCCAGGCTGCAGCAGGACAGGTCGACCGAGTTCACCCTCTGCGACGCAATCTGACACAGACAAGGTTGAGCAGCACGAGGGGCAGATGTTTAAAACATGGCCACAACCGTCCACGCGACACATCATCGACACTGAATTTATGTCGATCAAAATGTCAAAGCTGCTTCTACGGACAAACAAGGTCAAAAGGGAGCGCACCTTTGAGGCCATCCTGTGCCACCGCAGGTGATCTGTGTACGAGTCATAGCTGATGTAGTAGGTTTGACTCTGAGGACCCGCAGAGCTGAAAGCCAGGCAGTGGCTGTGTCTCTTCACCTCCTCCACCTGCAGCACACACACACACCCAAAACACAACAAAAAGACTTTTAATGCAGTAGAAATGCACCGAAACAAAAAATGGAGAAGAACATGAACATGCACGTAAAGCTTGTCGTTTAATGGACGTGACACTGTCATGTGACTACTTCACATTAAGCTGTGTATGAAGCGAGTTGCTGCTCCCAAAGAAGAAACACACATCACCTAAACTGTTGCTGTGTCAGACGAGGACGTCTGGTTCACAAGTCTCACACAGACACGCATGCCCAAATGAAAAAAAACAACCAAAAACTGCATCTCAGACACGTCTGACAGAAAGTATAATTTAGCAGTCAACATTCACTAAATTTAGCCGGTGAAACTGATTCTTCACCTCAGTCTCAGTGTCTGTATCTGTCCAATAATAATATGCCACAAAACACTCTTTCCGAACCCGCTTCAAAGTAAAAGAACTGAATTAAAAAGACTTCTATTAACATATTTGCAGGACCAGAAGACGTGAGCACGGCTTCATACTGAAGACTTGAATAAGGTGACATATTTAAATGACGTTATTTACGGCTATTTTTAAAGGCAAACCTTGTGCAGCTTGTCAGGAGACACACACTCCCTGTGGGAACAGCTGAGGTGCATGAGACACGGCAGATCAACAGCGCACTTCACACATCCAGCGTCGCCCATAAATAAGTCTTGATGAAATAAATGTGACGCGTGTTCTGAGCAAAACCGTTTTCTCTACTTCACTTTGGTTCCCTCCGTCTTAGGCGGCGTGTTTTTGCTTATGTTTATGTGATGACAACAGCAGTCAGGACTAAACCGCACTGAAAATATTTTTGAAAATAGGTCAGAGCATGACTCAGGCTTTTTTTTTCTGCTGGTTCAAGATACACCCTATACTAAAGGAGAAGCCACATGTGCAAATTCTTCTCAGATTTTCCGTTCTTTCTCACGACAGTGGCGTCTGTGTTGACTGTGTCCACATTTCAGATGATTTGTTCCACTGTGTTGCGAAAAAACAGTCGTGCTGTGTGTGTTTTCACGCTATAATAAAGCCACATGCCCTGGTGTCAGGGCACAGCACGTTCTAGCTGATAATAGTAGAATTTATAACTTTCCAGGTGTTCACTTTTATGGAAGCCCATTTCTGCCAGAAAAAAAAGAAGGTAAAACTATGCTCTGATAATAAAATTAACCTCAAAGTAAGTCGAATAAACAGTCGAAAGAATGAATGCGTATTTTTGGCTAATCAACAAATACACATGTCACCGTGGCATATTTTACGACAATTGTAATACCGTTTCCTCCACTAGAGGGGGGCCCCCCTAGAGCAAATCCTACTTTGTGTGACTTTAAAACGATTTCTTTTGGATTGTTCTGTGTTCTACGCAAAATGTACCACATGTTGGAATTCATATCTTTATGTTTTGCAAACTAAATCAGAAATCTTTCCAAGAGAGAGGGAGGGGACTGTAGAATACCTAACATATCATGGCAGGTACAAACCTATTTGAAATGTGATCTTAAAACTTCTGCATGCAGTGCATTGACCTGCAGTTTGTCTGAGAACTGCTCGGCCACAGAACCTGCTGCAGCAGGAGGTGAACGACCTCAGAGTTTCAAAAACAAATCTGTTTTGCTCTGCGGGGTCCAAACCACACAGAGGGGAAAAACTGTCTCTATGAGGCAACTTTACAGGTCCTCGTTCATGTAGAGACTGAATGACGACATGAAATGTACCCACCTTTCCTCCGATGAGGGGGAGGATGTGCATCTTGCCGGTGTGGGCGTGTTTCACGGACGAGACAATGAGGCAGGTTCCACTCAGTGTGACTTGACGCCTCGACCAGCGGTTCACTGGCAGCGCGAGCTTCCCTTTGCGAACGTTGAACACGCCGGAGAGCTGCACACGCTCAGAACCGCCCACACTGCGAGGCTTACCTACGGAGACAGAGAGACAGAGACAGAGAGACAGAGACAGATTACTCTAAATATCGTGACAACAGCAAACTTCTACATAATGTAGGAACTAATATGAAGCCACCAAATTCAAGGACTTTCCAGGACCAGTTCCCTCAAATTTAAGGACTGAATGCGCTGACGCAACTAAAGATGGGAGGACAACTTATAAGAGTCTCTGTCTGAGTGATTGTCCTCAGGATCTTGGGTCAGTCTTTGGTGAGACAGAGATCTTGGAATCTTCGTCATTTTCTCTCTCTCTTGTTTAACGTTACTCGCTCATTGTTCTGCGTGGAATCTCGTGTCAACTGGCGGAGAGAGAGACAGTGACTTTGACTCTGCGTTTGTCCTGTGTAGGCCTCGTCTCCATACATCAAACAATGATGTAACAAACAAATGATGTTTAGACATTTGCCTAAACATCAACTTCACTTATTTACTGCACAAAATTCAAGCACTTTCAAAGACCCATGTCTATTAAGTATTTCGATTGCGATTTCAAGGACCTGTGGGGACCCCGTGTTAGGTTAATTAATTAAAACTTAATTTTATATTATGTTGTTTAAAAGAGAAAAATAACTAACTAACAAATTCAACAAACAAATTTGTCCTGACCCCAGTGTTTGGGAGTCACTGCTGTATATGATGTTGTCCAGCTCGCTGGCAAAGCCGAGTACGATGGTTATTGCTTTTTAAACGACAGAGATACACTGCAGCGCAGCAAAGCTCTGTGGGTTTTTGTGAATCAGCTCTCACGCTGGGGCCTCTCTTTCAGAAAGTGAGAGCAGCAGGGAGATGTGTGGTTATGTAAGCGAGCTGTAGCTAATAGCCCGAGGGCTGAGTGAGTGAACAAGTCACTCAGGCGCGAGTTGTTACATCGCTGGCACCACAAGCTACCACAGTTCATTAAAGACACAGGCAGTGGTAGAGGTGGTGGTGTGTGTGTGTGTGTGTGTGTGTGGGGCTGGTTGTGTTACTGCTCTGTGCGTCTGAATCCAACTTTCTTAAAAACCTGCTAATTTTCTGCTCTGCTCATCACACACGGCAGAGAAGAGGTGAAACACGACACACGCAGAGTCGAGGCCTTCAATCAGATTAGCTTGTTATGCAACACTAAGCGTCACTTTGGTTGAGTGGAGATTATCAAGCATCCATTCTGGATCAAAACCTACTCAAGTGTGTCCGCGTCAAAGAGCTTCAAATGTCAGGGTAAGATATTACATCAACAACTGCTTGATGTAATTGTTAAATAACAATCACATCAGGGACACTTGATGAATCGTTTTGGTTTGGGAGAGGAAATAAATACTTTTCAACCACTTTGAAAAAGCAATTTAAACACTTAATTTGTTTTTAAAAGAAAATCTGTTTAAAGATTTCATACTTTACAACCATTTAAGTTACAGTGGAAGGAAAAATAACAGTCAATATAACTGGATGAGGAAATCAATTAGTGAATCAATTCAGACAAAGTTGTGTGAAAAACCAGACACACAATTTTAGCTATTTCTGACATTTTATAAGCAGAATAATTAGCCAAGACAGCGAGTGCCAGGTTTACGTTCTATTTAATAATCAATAGTTGCAGGGCTGGTAAATCATTTTATATCCATTAACATAAAAGGTACTGGAGTAAGTAAAGTTCTTTTTAATAAAATAGTTTCCCCACATTTTAAGCAAATGATGTGTAAACTTTAATGGTGGTTTAATGGTCTTTCAGTTACTTCATTCAGCCAATATTAACATGTTGAGATTGTAAATCTACGCTTCTTTCAGCAAAGTAATATTTACCATGAAAAGTACACAAAAGAATCTTCGCAGCAACTTGCTCATTAACCTGTTCATTTAAGACATTGCAATCTATATCTACAAATGCAAGGGACTGCAATTATCAGTCAGTTCTGTAGCCACATTATTGTCCAACAGTTCGTTTGACAGGCTTAAAACTTGGTAGGTTACTTACAAAGGGCATCAGTGTGTACAGTGCCAACTCTGACAGTGTTTGGATGAGAAATGCTAGAGATGTCCACAGAAATGTGACAGATGTATCGCTGAAAGAGCTGCTTCCACTTCCTCACACAAACCCAAAACTGCACAAAAATAGGTCCATATTTAATGGGTACTGTACGAGTAAAATAGAAAATGAAGTATATTATAATTTTCCAAACCCCAAGGTAATTTCTAGCTTTTTCCCTGACCAACAGTCCAACATAGAAATCATGAAGATGGAAACGGCAACAATTACTGAAACTATTCATCCATTATTAAAATAGTTGACCAGTTTTTCTCTCGGTCGACTCAGTCAGCAGTTCTGTTGTATCACTGCCATGCATAATTCCAGGGCTTTTCGCAATTTATTCCAGGATGTAGGATCTGCCCACATGAAAGCTCCTTTTCAGATCTCTGAACAGAGCAGAGTACAAACAGGAACAGCGAGTCCTGAACATACAGAGAAACATGACGCAAGCAAACATCAGTGAAGCGGCGGTGGAAGAAACTAAAAGACGAAACGCCAGTGACGGTGACATCGCATGGTTTCTTTGACCGCTATGAATGAAGGGGTAAATCGGTTCCGATCCTTTCAAAACACACACCCGTTTTAAAATAAACAGTATAGTGGAATGTGTATTGTGTGAGTCCACCCTTCCCTGGGAGGGAGCAGGGGAGATGTAGCGCGTTACACATGCCCTTTCTTTCCATCCATTTCTCTCAGCGTTGAACATCCCATCTCTCAGCGAGTCATTTCCTGTCCGTGATACAACCCAGCCTTTTTTTTTTTGCCGCATCTTGTCCTGGACAAACTTTTCTTTATGATATGTGACAATAAAGTGAATATCCTTGAGTTTGGACTGTAAGCTGGACAAAATAAGACATCTCAAGTTCAAGTCAAATTCAAGTTGTGTTATGTCTATATTACATTTTCTGATTTAATATAGACATAACACAACCAAAAATTTAAATAGCCCTATATCTGAAGTCTAAAACTGCAATTTCCAATCTTTTTTTCTGAGGATGTACCACAAACTTTCACTGAATCCAAACCAGCCTCTTAGTTCTGGACCATGGTAGCATTCATTAGGAACAAACCTCGGCTCTTATGGTTTTCTGGTTTCATAATAGATTTAGGCTTTATTCTTTATTCACATTCATGATGATCGGAATGCTCTCCCTGGGATGGGGAATGTTCCTGCAATACCTGGAACTGAGAAAAATCAGCAGTAAGATGACCGATGAATTGATCGATGTGAAGGTGGAAAGCGCAATAACAAAGAGGGTCATGGTTGGGCTGCGCTCCGACATCTCCACAACCCTCGAGCAAGTGAAAAGAATGGAGAAGCAAAGCGAGGCGAGAGATGGATGACTAAAGGGAAGGAAAAAAAAAAAAAAGATGCATTGACCTCTATTGATTGGATTATTTTGTGACTTTCGGGAAGTTGAATATGCCAGGCAACAAGTCGAGACTGTCACTCGAATATCATAGACACATGTACAGACACACATGGAATCTGATTTGACTGTCTAGACTATATCTCTGAGTGCTACCTGATCCTGAAACATGTTTTCTTTGTCAAATGTCATAAAAAAAAGAAAAAAAAAAGAAATGAAATGTATGATGATAATGGGGGCGGGACTAGATAAGCTTTTGCTTCTCCCGCTTTCCCTTTCGGTTATGTGTATTGTGTGAACTGCACTGTTGTGTGATGAGTGATCTAAATGTCGTGACCGAAATAAACATATAAATAAAGAAATTCTATTTCAGCTTATGTTCCTAGATTGTGGAAAAGAGGTGAAGAAACTGTGTTCAAGCTGGTTGGAATGGGTGGAGAAAAGTGTCAGAGGTAATGTGTGATAAAAGAGTATCAGCCAGAAAGATTTACAAGACAGTGGTAAGACCAGCGATGATGTATGGTCTAGAGACAGTGGCACTGAGGAAAAGACTGGAAGCAGAGCTGGAGATGTTGAGGTTCTCTTTGGGAGTGACGAAGATGGATAGGAACAGGAATGAGTCAATCAGAGGAACAGCACATGTTAGATGTGTTGGAGATAAGGTCAGAGAGGCCAGAATGAGATGGTTTGGTCATGTACAGAGGAGGGATAGGGAGTATATTGGTAGAAGGATGCTGGGGTTGGAACTGCCGGGCAGGAGGTCTAGAGGAAGACCAATGAGAAGGTTTATGGATGTAGTGGAGGAGGACATGAGGTTGGTTGGTGTGAGATAGGGGGATACGGAGAACAGGGTGAGATGGAGGAGGTTGATTCGCTGTGGTGACCCCTGAAGGGAGCAGCCGAAAGGAAAAGAAGAAGAAGTTCCATAGAAATCGTACTCCTATGTTTAATGTCAAGCACTTACAATACAAACAATGCTTAACGTTACCTTTTTCCTTATGATGGCAACGTCAGAGGGACAAAGTGAACAACCCGTTTGTATTCACGTTGACACATTCTGAACGTCACATCATATTTAACCTTGTAAAGTAAAGCAGTGACCTCTGAGTGCTGCAGTCCCAGGATGAAGAGGCGCCTGCTGCTGTGACTGTCTCTGAGAGATCCAAAACACTGAGGAGGTGAAATCTGAGTTCCGCTAAGGTTGATTTTCTTAGTGTCAGCACAGTGTGTGTGTGTGTTTAAAAGAGAGTGAGATAGAGAATACACGGCAATGGGCATTTTTCTCTTAGTCATTCTCCTTAGGCTCGATTCTGAACATCAGCATTAACAAACAAGATTCAGGGGTTTTGTGCATAGTTTTACTTCTCCTCTTCCAAGTTCTCTTTCCTGCTTGAAAAGAGAAATACATCCTTCATTAAAGGGCTGCCAGTTAACTTCCCTTTTAAAAGGAGTTATACGTCAAAAAAGCCCAAGTTTTCCAGCAGATTATCTTATTCAGTGGAACAGCTTTCAGTATCTCATCACACCACTTCTCTAGGAAGTTGCATGTCACACGGCACTTTCCCGTCATACAAACAATACTATAATTAATAATAAATTAGCCAAGTATTACAAATTAGGCTGCACTATTGCTAAAAAACAGCATGTTTCATGGCTGTGTGTAAATGTTAGTGTGCAGCAGTTAAAAGGGCCCCTGGTCTCTACAGCGTAACTATAATATGTCATGTTTTGTTCCTCTGTCATGCGAATGTGGGAGCCAAAGAGCTGCGAGGGGTGTAGAGTGGAAGGGAAGGCGGGGAATTAACCCGGCTCTCTATGTGACAGTTTTCAGGGTGTGTTTGACAACTGGAAAGGAAATTAGTGTCTTTGTTTTGTGGACTATTGGTTTACAAAATGGTTTATAAACCAGCATTTCTCAATAAACAATAGAATCCATATATTATTAGCTTAACCTTTGAGGGTTGAAAGGGGAACCGGGGGCAATTCCTTTCACTGGACAAATTATGGAATGGAGCCTTTATTGTCAAATTAATCAATATTGAAAATAATGACTGGTTGCAAGCCGTCTTGAGTTAATGGTTTCTTTCGGATGTGAATTAAATTTGACAAAATAAGGAAAAGACTCACAGAAAGTGTGAGTTAACAGTCCAAAAATATGTTATGTTCTTTTTTCTTCCTCATTATTACACCAGTAGCTCCTGATCTTTATCCCCGTCTCTTTGCTGAGGGTGTTAAAATAAGGTCACAAACAATATCCAGTTGTGTTAATCCCACAAGAGATCATGGCTGTTTTTTTACATCCTCTTACACTGAAACAGGTTCAATAACAACAACAACGGCACCATAATAGGAAGAGAACCTAAATCCATTGTGCCATATTTTCGGTTTCGCAGCGTGTCAACAGATCACACCTGTCACCTCCAGATGTGTCTCCCTGCACCACCACACACACACACACACACACACACACACACACACACACACACACAGAGAGAGTTGTAGAGGGGAGTTTACAGGCAAAACATTGGGTATTGTCCCCGCAGGACAATCACATACACTGGTTTAACAGTCCCACTGACCAAACACAATGACAGCACTCACGCTACACTGAGAATGGATGAACAATGAACGAGCAGAGATGAAAATGACATGGTGTAACTAGCGCCCAGGGGCAAGACTCTGACAGCTCAATTTAACGCGCTTGATAAATCTTCCCAGGATGGTTTATCAAGCGTATTAAAACATACCTGCAGTGTCTTTACTGCCTAAAAATAAAACATGACGCAAGTGTTGATCAGTGTACAACTCAGAAAAATAACTCACCAAAGTAGAAACGGATCAGGCAGCCGATTTCTGGATTCATCCCCTCCTCCTGCACCCTCCAAGCATCTTCATAGCCCAGATTGGTGAGGTACTCGTTTAATATCTGCAGAGGCCTCTCCTCATCGCCCAGCCGCCGCACAGCTCCACCATGCAGCTGGACAAAAAGGGCTGGGGTCGGACTAGAATTTATGGGCTCTGACCATCCTCTGCTCCCCCCAGAGATCTCCAGGTCAGGCTGGACAGATGCTTGGCTGGTCAGGGGTCGAGACTGGGAGCTGCTGGCGCATTTGGAGGGAGGTTTGATTAATATGGGGGTATCTGTGTTATCCCCAGCTCCTGTCTCAGCATTTTGATCTAGTCTTGTCACTTGGTTGGAGGGGTCAGAGGTGGTGGTGGTCAGGTCTCCCTGCTGGTCCACGGCACAGTCACTGTTTGAGTGTGTTGGGGATGAAGCGAGGTCCACTTCATCAGAGGAGCTCTCAAACGGGTCAGGCTCCTCTGTGGCACTGTCACAGTTTTGGCTCATCACTGAGGAGTCCGTGCCCAAACCCAGGGCATCACTGAGTGAGTCCCGGTGCTCTGTGCTCCTGGATCCACCTGGACTGAAGTCCTCACAGGTGCTGCTCTCCATATCTGAACCCGAGTAGACACCATAACAGTCTGCCGCACTCAGACTCAAGTCCACCCCAATGTCATTAAGGTAAACCTCAGATGAGGAGTTGCTTGTGCTTTTATCATCCAACAAGTTAGAGGACAGTTTAGTGTCGAGATAATACTGTTTCATGAGTCCATTCTCCTCTCCTTTATGGTTTCTGCCGTCCACACCAACAGTTACACTGTGACTATCATCAGACTGACCATTACTGTATTTACAATTATCATTTACGTCAACTGATGCAGCAGTTTTGCTGTTGATTCTTAGCACAGCTCCAGCTTTGCTCCCCTCCAGCTTCGAGGCTACCTCCCGAGCTGGGGTGTCCACTGTGCACAGAACGGGGCGTGGGTAGGAGGGCGTGAGCCAGTCGTGGACGTGAATGCAGCCCCGCCGGTGCTCCGATCTCACCCACGACTTATCAGAGGCCTGGAGCTGCTTGGACTGCTTCTGCCGAAGAAAAGTCCTCCTGTCAAGGCTGAGGGTGCTCAGCGGTGAAGCGGAGGCAGCGGCGCCGGCAGCTTCCGCGGAAGACAGCGCGGCAGAGGCGCTGGTCGGCGGAGCCCCCAGCGACAAATTCCTCTTATGCCTGTGTCGTCTCCTGCTGAGCAGAGAGTTGACAGAAGTGCTGCTGTTGGCCGATGTCAGATTATACATGTTGGCTGTTTTCACGGCGGGCATGTTGAGGTTTTTGGCCGCACCGCCGGTGGCAACTTGATTTTGATAGATACCGTTCCTGATCGCAATCTGGAGAAGGGAGGTGGCCGCGATTCCCTTCCCGAAGAGTTTCGCCTCTGCGCCTCCCCCGTCATCCTCCCCGATGGACGGTCTCTTTCCAGTGGAAATCGGCGTTAATCCACTGGGCTTCATAGAGTTACTGTCACTGACACAGTCCGGTAAACCATGTGGCGCTGACGGCGTTGAGACTCCGCCAGTCCCGTTTTCCTTCACACTTTCCATCGTCCCGTTAGCAAGCGGCGGCGTCACGGAGTTAGCAACAGCCCGCAGGTGGTGAACGCTAGCCCCGCGTTAGCTCGGAGCCTGTTAGCCTCACTCTACTCTCACTGGCTACAGTTTCACCGACTGGTTAGCTTAGCATGCTAAAGTGCTGCGCAGTTCGCCCGAAAAGAGTTACTCCGCTACATCATTCCGTCCGGTAACGCACCCGTTAGCTCTCCGACAGGAACGGACCGGCTGGCCGACATGAGAAAAAGGCGTTTCCAGCTGCTTTCCGTGGAGGCTGCCACGAGAAGGCGCGACAGCTACTGTACAAACCCACAGCAGCAGTTATGGTCAGCGGTACACGGTGGACAGGGCGGGGTCTCATTGGATATGAATTATGAGGCGTTCAAGTGTCAGCACAGTGCTCGGAATTATCTTCATTGTGTGTGTGTGTGTATGTGTGTGTGTTTTCAGCATTCCGAACCAAACCGCATTGCTTTAGAAAACGTACAAATCCTCGAGTTATTTTACACATTTACGTGTCCTTTTGGTGTCACGTTATCGGGTTGACAGCGTTTTACACCAAAGCAAATATAAAAAAAAAATATACAACATCAGGCTTTAAAAAAAAAACAAGTTTAAAATACCAATTTACTGTCTTTATGCATACTGTTTAGTTTATATCCTTTGGAAGGTATCCTTTACGAGTTATGTGAATGCAACACGGACTGTAGTTTATTACTTTCTCATCGAGCCAAATAACAATAACATTCATTATCTCATTCTACATTCATTTGTATCTGTAAACTATGAAAAGGTCCGCAGTTTACCGTGGAATGCTGCAGTTGTTTCGAAACACGTCTTCTAGTGCCATCTAGTGGTGTAAAGAAAAATGACATCACTGGAGTGACCAGCAATTCCTGAAGTATGATATATTCTATTCTATTCTATTCTATTGTATCATAAAATATCACAATTCCACCTGCAAATCTACAACAATTAGTGTTAGTCACTTCAGAAACCATTAAAAAGTGTAATTAAAAGAAAAGATGTCCCAGTGGTAAATTTCCTCAACTTTCCTTTCCTCAAATTTGTTCACAAGTAGGTAGGCAATATAGGAAGGAAGGCAGTTAGGTCGCGAGGTAGGTAGATAAAAAGGCAGCTACGTAGGTGAGAAGGTAGGTAGGTAGGTAGATAGGCAGTTAGGTAGGTAGCGAAGGTAGGAAGCAAGTTTGGTTGGTAAGAAGGCAGGTAGGTAGGTAGATAGGCAGTTAGGTAGCTAGGTAGGAAGCTAGTTTGGTAGGTAGGAAGGTAGTTAGGTAGGAAGAAATACATGGTCCAAGATCCCAATAATATCACGATACAACGATTCTGTGATAAGCACTATATTGCAAGGCAATCATATTGTGATACATTACGATATCTGCATCGTGTTGCATGAGGAAAGCTGACAATGTAGCACCAAATGGATGTTTTCACCCACACCTAATAAATAGGTACATAGATAGATGTTATCCCCAAAAACTGTGAAATGATGTTACAGAAGCACAGTTTCAGGCACTTTACAACTCTAAAATATTACTATACTATAATAAAATAAAAAAATATATAAATATAATAAATGTCCAAATCAACAATAATGAATAATAATTAACTAATGAGCCGCTCTGTGCAAAGTTGGCATTATATGAGAATAAACCATGAGCAGAAAGTGCTTGAGTAATCAAATCAGGGTCTGTGACATAGAAATGTGTCCCTTTGTGTCTTTCACTGTTCAAATAAACCTGAAAAAATCATTCCCATGTGTCGCCTCAGTTCAAACTGCTGTGAATATGAGCGGCGTCAGAACTGTCTTTGTCCTTATCGCCTCGTCTTATCCACACAAACAGTCTCACAGAGGGCAAAGTGCAACTGTGACAGTGTAGGTTTATCCTGGGCTCTCTCTCTCTCTCTCTCTCTCTCTCTCTCCCTCTCTTCCTCCTCCTCCATGTCAAGTCTCCACCTTGTTTTTTAATAACCAGTCGCACAGAGACTTTCACTCATCAGGCTCCACAGTTGCTGTGATTTTGACTTCCTGTCACTGCAGCTACAGCACATTCAGGTAAGAACTTTCCATTTAAATGTTCAAATGATGTGACATGTGACGTGAAATCAAGCGTGAATGGGCAAAAAATCTGCCTTTGCAGCATGGTGACTGTAAACTGCACAGATTACACATGTGTTTGTTTTTTTAATCCTCATTGAACCTTACTTCCTTGCCACTGCTGATCCAAATTCCACCACTAAATGATCATGTGATGGATGATGCATTTTAGGGTGAGTGGGGATTTAACCTCAGGAGATGTGGTGCTACTGAGATTAGGCGGTAAGGAGATCCCACATCAAGTGAATTGATAAGTACACTTGTTTAAATGCAAATGAACTCCTGAGGAAGAACAAAGTGATGTGATAAAGAAAATTACCTCTCTCTGCTGCTGCCGCCGAGTTTAATTCAATAACTTTACAATCAAATAAGGTTTTGTAATTCGAGCCTCAGTGAGGCTAAAGGGGGATTGTTCTGCTGCTCTATTCATACAAAAAAAGAAGGAGTAACTGAATGAGGATAAAAAAAAATTATAGGATATTTGAGAATGACAAAGAAAAACAGTAGCTTGACTCTGTCACGTGTTCGTGTCAATTTCAGTTCTGGTATTTTTGCACAAACACTTTCGCTGTTGAATCAACTGTCAGTCGAATTAACCATTAAACAAACACGATTATGTTCCTGCCGCGTTTAAGATGACAAACGATGTTTGTGTCCACACTGAGGGAAAAGAAATAAACAATGGAGGATAATCTGCATTGGAATGCCGCTCCTTTAAATGTGGGAAATAGAGACAGACTAAAATTAAATGTGGCTATAGTTTCAGCTCAAGGCCATGTTAAATCATGTACATGTACACTATGTATGTGTGTGTGTTCAGTCACTCACTTCCATTTGTTTTGGTTCCTCAGGCGGAGCGCCGACAAATTTAGCATCTGAAAAAATGCTGGAAAAACAGAGCAGCGATACATAATTGGAGAGTAGTCGGCTCATCTTATATATAGTTTGGTGAAAACCCAGTGTACTGATTCAGTCGAGGAGACATTGTGTACATTCAAAAAACAGAGTTTCTATAGAAACGTGCCACCGTATGGCCCAATCACTCTGTACCCAATTCTGCTTCAGCTAAATAAATATATACCACGCTGTAGCACGTGCACCCCGATGCCTGCTGATATAAATCATATATAAATATGCTCTCTGACTCACTTTAGTTCTTCCCCTTTTTCTCCCACAACTGAAAGAAAGTGGTGACAATTAAAAATGAATATGGTTATAAGGTACAAACAGAGGTTAGCAGACCTCTGCCAAGGCTTAAACCCTTTGTCACCTGCGTTTTAAAGACCAGCACCGGAAATGTTTACATGTTGGTCCACTGGATCCAGAAGATTTTCTTACATTAAGGCCCTGGTATACTCACATGTCAGGGTCTTGTAGTGTCCCACTTCACCATCGGGTGGCGGTACAAGTCTGGCCGCAGGCAATGGGACGCATTCTCACCAAAGAAGAAGAGAACAACGACGGTTGGAGTGGCTCATTGGCTGAAAGGCCCATTCGGGCAGGGGAGCACGGTGTGCGTTGGGGCAGTGTGTGAGGAAGTATTCCAGGGCCTTGAAGATGTCACTGAGATAACGTCAGGGTTCCCATGGGTCCTTAAAATCCTTGAAAAAAGAATTGAATTTGAAGCTGGAGTCAATAAATTATAGTCACATCCAAAATTATCGCAAAAAACTACTATCGAGAGGACAAAATGTCTCAAAAACTAAATTTAACTTAGATTTTATGAATAATCCAATAGAAAATAAGACAAAAAGACATACGCGCATGAAAAAGTCGACTAAAGTAGAAATAGTAGAGTATTTTATTGGTTTTATTGACACGTTCAACATTAATTAAATAGTTTAGTCAGGACTTCAGGTTTCTTTCGATAGGAAAGGCCGAGCTGTCACTTATTCTGTGTCGTACATGAACACATTAGTGTAACCACATTCTGCTCGTGGGGCAGAGTGGTGACATGGTGATTCTGTGAAATGAATGACTGTGACTGAGAATGAAACAGGAAGTCGTGGAGTGTTTTGGTGCGTGCTGCTGCAGTTCTCAGCAGGTTATTTCTGTGTGTTGCTCTGGTGAGCACTGGTCATATCACTGTTTACCCTCCTGTGGTCACATGGTCAGGGTGAAGGCGAGGTTAACCACCGCTGTGTGTGTGTGTGTGTGTGTGCTCCCCTCCTTCCCACAGACATGCACCGACATGCGTGTAATTGCTCTGGTCCATATGTTAACATAAGGCACAGATAGCACTGGATTAGCCGCTCCATGGTTCACACAGGAATGTGGGAGGAAATTCTTCAACATCTCACGTCAGATTCTGAGGGAGGAAGAAATTGTAAATTCACAGAGCTGAAAGGTTTCTCTGTGTTTAAACAAAAACAGCATTTACAGACACATTTCATGGTCCCGTTTTAAGGTCAGAATAACAGGCACCTCGCTCTATTAGAGCTCTATAGTGAGACTCTCTTTTGGGATGCCAGGTTGTGGAAAATCCATCTCCTCTGGCCTGTTGCCCCAAATGGTCAAAGAGTCCATCAGAGAGGTGTTTCATATAATTTAAAGAACTAAAACCTCATCCCCCTCTTGTCCTTTCTCTCCCCCCTTTCTGTCCCCCACCTCTCCACTGTCCCCCATTTTCCTTTCACCCCAACCGGTCGAGGCAGATGACTGCACATCTCTGAGCCTGGTTCTGTCAGAGTTTTCTTCCTGTTAAGAGGGAGTTTTTTCTCTCCATTGATGCCTAGTGCTTGCTCATTGTGTGAACTGTTGGGGTTCTCTGCTCTCCTTGATGTTGGAATTGAATTGAATTGAATTAAAAGGACACAACATGTAGTGTTGTGCTGGTGGAGGAGTTTCCTCAACCTGGCAACCTAAAGGTTCTAATTAATTGTCAATAAACAAATATATTAATTAATTAATTAATTAGCATTAATTATTGCTTAAAACCTGTTCCATTGATGAATTAAACTAAATAAGTGGGGCTGCAAAACACCTCAGTGACTTGAGAAAGAGAAAATATGTGACAAAATGGCACAATGATGAAATTCTGCGGTGCAAAAAAATATTGTTTTGAGTCATTTTGAGTCATTATGTTTCTACGACAGCCTAAATGGATATAAAAAATTAAAAGAAATAGCTAGTGTGCAGTTTGAGGTGTAATCGTCCTTCACAAACAAAGATGATGACATCATTTCTGGTACACAAAGGCCACCGTAGTTTCTTGACACTCTGGTTGTGGCTTAGTCAAGCTATGTCTGTAACTGTCTGTCTCCTAAACACTAGGGGGCAAAAGCTTTCATCTTGCTAGTATTAGATCATTTCTGGATTAGCTGGTCGCTAGTTAGCATGTCGAGAGGCGTTTTGAGACTTCCTACTATGTCACAAACTTTGAAATATAAAATTCTTGAAGCTGACAGAGTATAAACTTCAGTAGATTAGCTCTGTCTTTCATTTCCTGTAGTGTTAGCCGGGTAATGGGAACTGTGGGAAGGATCCGAGTAAGGATTCCAAGATGGCTGCTACTGTGCAAACACTGCTTCTTTTACCATTAAAAGCATTTTTGTCGTGTTTGTTTCACAGTAACTCAGTCGTAAACACAGTACTGTCACACTTTTATCAGTAGACATGTTGCGACACTGTTTGTGTTATTGACTGGCACTGTTGTTAACGTTGGGTGTAACAATGATTAGCCCGAACATAACCCGTACAGACTCGGCTTTGTCGTGTCCCTTTGACTCGACACTGCCCCCATGATTTCCAGTGGTATTGCTCTGTTTGCGGCCGTCATCGTAAGCGTCCCTGCGAGGCGCACAATGACGGATGAAATGAGCACAAAGTACGGACGAAAGTGTCCATCCGTCTTTTATGCTGAGTATAAAAAGGCCTCAAGACATTTTTTTTTTTTCACGTCATGTAAATGAAAACAGACTCATACTCACTGGAACTTAGTAAAATTCATTAGAATCTTATCCTATTAAGGAAATGATTTCATTTCCTTGTCAGATTGTGTGTTTCAGTGGTTTAGAGGTTTTGTGCTGACTCATCATCATCATCTTCATCATATCTCCTCTGGTCATGAGATGAATGAGATCTTCTAATGACTAAGCTTTAGTTCACTTCCTGATCTTTTTTTCTTTTCTTTTCTTTTCTTTTTGTTGTTGGCCTCGATCCCAACATCCAGTAAAAGGATTTTAGGATTAAAATGTTTTGACCACATTTGAACCCAACTATTGCCATCTGGGACAAACCAGTTCCAGTTCCAACTTCATAATAAATACGCTGACAAACATCTGCTGACCAGAGTTAACATTTCTCACTTCCTTAAATGCTCACTGTATTTCACTTCTATGTCTCTGTAGGCATCCATGTGACTGAGATCAGCCATGGAGGAACCGCGCCAAATCGATCTGACCTACATCACTGAGCGCATCATCACCTTATTCTGCCCCCGTGAATGTCCAGAGGAGACGTACAGACCAAACCTGCAGGACATTATTCACATGCTGCAGTCAAAGCATGGACACAACTACATGGTGAGGTTCCTGCAACTTTAACAACAAAGAGACGACAGCACAAGGGCCCCAAAATAATCCCGGAGTCTGAGGGATCCTCCATTCATCTGCTGTTAATGTTTAGTTAATTTAGTTGGTGCAACGGCTTAAAAAGAGGCAGAGCTTTCAAATAAAACACTCACATCTGAGACAAATAACTGTCAAATATTACACACACACATTCCTCATGAATTACAAAGGCTTCCTCACATTTTTGCTTTGATCTCAAGTCATTTTTACATGGAGACCTGAGTTTTTTTTTGTTTTTAACTGTTTTTAAATGAAATAAAATTCTTAATTTTGTTGTTGCTTTACAGTTATTATTATTGGGCATCACCAAAAAAATCCTAATTTTGAGTCATTTAATTAAACATGACCTATTATAAAACTCAACAGAGAGATTACATGATCACCAAAGACTATGCATTTAAAATATACTTAGGTTAGATCACATCCTAGAGACTCAGTTCTAATCGAGATATTGAGATACGAATTTGGTTTAAAGTTAATGACGAATTGTTGATTTAAGAAATAAAACTGCTGATACCTTTTAGTATTAATGTAACCATATAAAAGTTTCTATTTCTCATATTTATTGTTCCTCTTTTCTTCAGCTCATTAATCTCTCACAGAGGAATGAGATTCTCACACACATGAACCACAAGGTAAAGTTACATGACTTGTTAAGATCATTCATTTGTTATTATTTGATTGTGTTATCTGTTGAACTTTCTTAACTCCAGCACAGTGAAATTAATGGAGGGTTCACAGCATGTTAAACTGACAGGAGCAGCTTCAAGATGCATTCAAGAAACCTCGTGCAGCACCACTATCTAAATGCTTGCTGCTGTGTTTTCGGTTGGGGCAAAAACGTTAGAGCTGCTCTTACATGAGAAGGTAAACTACAGTATTCCACTGAAGAGACTCCATCTCCTCTGGTTTTACATCTTATTCAGGGAACATTCAAGAAGCACAGGATGAACGATCTTGTCACATAAATAAGTTGGGGCCAGCCCATTAAAAATCTTAAAATCAATCCTGAACCAGATATGAAGCCAGTGGAGGGAGGACAAAACTGGTGTGATGAGGACATACTTTATTTTTCCACTCAGAAGACGAGCTGTCGACGACGACAGTAGTCCAGTCTCAAAGTCTTCTCTTGGGTTTTATCTTTGCTCAGGGGCTGAACTGATCTAATGTGTTTGTCCAGTTTCAAGGAGCTGTCAAAAATCACAGCCAAGATTTTTGGCAGAAACCAACAGCGTGGACACAGTCGTCCAGAATGTACAGTAAAGTGCAGTGTGTGTGTCAGGTTTTGGACACAGGTTGGATGGACGTCTTGTCTCCCAGCTTGGATCAGATCTTCAGTGTGTGCACGACGATGGAGAACTGGCTCCAGACAAACCTGAAGCACGTCCTGGTGCTTCACTGCAGGGTAAAACTAACACCTGTTCTTATTCTTCTGCACACACACACACACACACAGAGACACACACGGAGACACACAGAGACACACTGAGACACACTGAGACACACTGAGACACTGATATCTTCTGTGCTAAATGAATCGTCTCTAACCTGTGTCTGTCCTCCACAGGGAGGAAAAGGACGACTTGGAGTCCTGGTGGCCGCATACATCCACTACAGCAACATGTCAGCCAGGTAACACTGATGCTCAACCTTTCGGGAATTAGGTTTAAAGCTTAATTTTTTTAACTAATCTGCTATCCTAATACTATAATATGCACAGTGTAATAATGTCAGCAACTGGTGGCCCGTGGACATAAACTGGCCCACCAGTGTCAGTATGTGTTTTTCCATAATGAAAACAATTAAAGGTCCAGTGTGTGAAAATTGAGCTGAAACTGTTTTAATTTAGAAGTGAAGACGATTGCGTGAAGGTTTTTTTTATTTTTTATTGCCTTATTATGAGTCTTTTATGTTGATATCAGACGCCAGCTCAGCTCTTTCAGCTCCAACAGGATATTCACGCACACACGTAGGCCACTTTAGGCTCAAGGCCATTTTTGTCCCCGGGGCAGAACATCATTATCATTAGCAGAAGAAGACCCATGTCCAGATGTGATGTGGGGAAATGACTATTCTTAAGAATAATGTAAGTGTAAATGATTAACACACTGCTGGACGTGTGTGTGTGTGTGTGTGTGTGCATGTGCAGAAGAATAAAATAGAAAGCACTGACAGTGAATAAAGGCTGAGTCTGTGCTCACCAGACTTTGAACTATAGACGTGTTATTTGATTTTCAGGCCGGGTCATAAACATGACGTTCTTTGTTGTTATAGAAGCTTTCTTTTATGGGTTCCATGTCAAATATTAAAGGCAGATCTTTATGTGGAGCTCTAACGTGGGATGAAGGGAGAGGTGAATGGCCTCATGGAGACCAAAAACCAGGTCTGAATGAGGCAGAACCTCATTTCTGAGGAAGCTGTTTGGTTTATGATGATATGAAGTTAATGATTTGAATTGTGGTTATGGTTAAGGTTCGTGATCGCGCTTTGTTGACGCTGTGCAGATGAATGGGTGTCAACGCAGTGTCCTGAGAAGAATAGCTCCATAAAAGTGCGTGTGGCTACTTCTCAAGCTTTTTCAGGCTTAATGTCAGGAGAAGGCGTTATGTCAATGATGTGTCTTCACTAAGACGTAAAAACCGGTTTGTCTGTGTGTGTTTATGTGTGTTTGTTGTTCTCTGTTTAAGGCCCAACATCTGTTGAGAAATATCCCATGATGACCTTGTGTGTGTGCGTGAGTAAGTGCAGGTGCACAGAGAGATGTTTGATCTCATGGTTCAGTCCACTTACAAAACAAAGTGGTGGGGTCTTTTTTTAGTCACAAAACACTAGTTTTGGTTTTATTTAATCAAATTCTTTTCTTTTTTCTCCTGTTTTTGTCTGCGACAAAGTCATTTTCAACAAATAAGCTTAGTTTCTGGGAAATCTATCTTATTTTTTGGCCAAAAAAGAAAGGTTTTGCAGTTTTAATCTCGCTTTAAACTTTGCAAAGTCAGCTTGGTCTAGTAAAGGAGGTCCATTTTAAGTTGTTTCCCCGTGTGTTAAGTACAACTTTCTTCAACGTTGGTCAGTTTTTCCCTCATTTTAAGACACATTACTGTCTCACAGCTCACCCCATTGGCAGATTGTTCTTCTTAAATCAAGAGAATTTAAACCAATTTAAGGATATTTGGCTCCTAACCTCACAAAGCCTCATTGTTTCACGCCTCCACTGACCAATCAAGTTTGCAGGAAACATGGTGACAAGTAATCTCTGCATTATCGCATTAAATCACAGCCAATAATTTGGTGTCAAAGTGAAGGTAAACTTTGACCTTTTGGCTGCTCCTTGAATAACACACTTCTCCCTCAGTGCAGACCTTTCACTCGACCACTTCGCCATGAGAAGGTTCTACAACGACAAACTCTCCGCTCTGATGACGCCCTCACAGAAACGGTAAGGACGGTGCTTGAGTGAGCGGGATCTCTGTGTCAGGTAAAATGTCCTACTGAGATTGTTGATTAAAAATATTGCAATTTGATTCATAATGCACTGTTTTAAGTCCAGCTTTAGATGAATATTTACTGAACAAAACATGTTGACATATGGCAACTGGACATTCCCAGGCTCCTATTGGATCATACCACCTGTCAATCACACTGGTGACCACTCATACACGGCGAAATACGGCGTAAAGGCAGGGGTCTCAGAGACGGATAATCATTAACTATCACATTCACACTCAATTTACAGTTATGACCTAATCTGCATGTTTTTGGACTGTGGAGTGGAGAAAACCCACATACACACCACACAGAAAGGGCCTCAGTCACCCTCATCTAGTTGTAATGTAAAAAAAACAACCCAAAACCAAGTGCATGTGTCTGTTGTTTGTTTCTGTTCTCAGGTATGTGTGGATGGTGGGCAGCATGTTGAAAGGAGGACTGAGGATGAGTCCGTCTCCCACTTTCCTCCTCTGTGTGGTGCTTCACGGAATTCCCAAAATAAAACCAGATGGAGGTAGGCAGCAGCTGGACGTCTGATCTGAATTACAGGGAATGAAGCAGATAACAGCCTCAATCCTGCGTGTGTCACTCTTTTCCAACTAAGTTTAAAAGTCATTATACAGCTGCATGTACTGTATACAGAAGTGTGTAATGTTTTTAAAATGCCACCAAAAACAACTTGCATAATATTACATATGCTGTTATTTAAGGGCACTGACTGTAAAAACACAAACAAACTCTTCTTAAAAATACAAGCTCGAAAATGTCCAGATCTGATTCAGTTTAAAACAGTGCAAATAATATTCAGAGCAAGAAATATCGCTAAGCCTTTATTTTACAGTCCGCTAATTACCAGGTATTTACTAAGAAACTAGATGGTAACAAAACATAGTTAATAAAGTTCCAAAATAACTTTATATAATTACTAAGTTATTACCTCGAAAGAACATGGAAACATGCTAGGAAACTACAGTAGATGGTAATACAATCTATGTATTAAGAAAGAAAGTACCCATACAGAAAGGTTAGTAAGTACTATGTTATTATGCTATGTATATATGTATATATACATACATATATGTACATATAAATGTATGTATATATATATATATATATATATATATATAAATATATATATATATATATATATATATATATATATATATATATATATATATATATATACATATATATATATATATAGTCCTTGTAATTAGTGAATTGTAAAATAAAGGGTTAGCGAAATATCTTACTTCCAAATAAAGAATAAAGGGAAACTATCTATCTATCTATATCCTAGCTAGCTACCTAGCTAGCTATTTAGCTAGCTATTTCGCTAGCTAGCTCTAAATCCCAAAGCCGTCATGTTGTTTTTAATGGCGTCTTCTTGCTGCATTTCCTCTCAGGATGTTGCCTCTTTCTGAGAGTTTATCAGAGTCTACAGGCTGTGTGCACGTCTGCAGTTTAGTAAGAAACACACACACACACAAACAAACATAAATATAATGTAAAAATATATATATATATGATATATAAATGATAATAATGTGTTTGTTTCCGTGGCAGCCATGTTGCATCAGGACAGACGGACAGACTCTACTTTGTGCTTCAGCCGGCTCAGCTGCTCAAAGGCGACATCATGGTGAGTGAAGAATGTACATTATACATTATTGTCAGACTTTCATTTTGAATTATTCTATAATTTATCATTACTGTTATTGTTAAACATACAACAACAAAAAGCCAAATGTTTACTCTTGGGGGCCCAGTAGAGGGAGCCAGTAGGAGCTACGTTTGTGTATAAATATATTCTTTTCAAATTAAGAGACAATCCAAATTCTTGTCTAGTGTAACGTTCACTTAAATTCATCCTCTGACCTTTGTGCAGTTTTTCCTGGAGAAACTTTCAAAAGAAAATAATAAAATCCAAACAAATAAGCTATTATTAATCATTCATCATCACAAAACCTATTATGTTACATAGAGTAATCAGAATCTAAATGGAAGCAGAATCTACAGAAGCCCTGAAAGGCTTTTTCTTATTTTTCAATAAGAACAAAATGTTGAAATATTAATTCGACCTGATATTTGCTATTTTCTTATAGCAAATTGTAGAGATTTGTGGGAATATCATAAATGTATATATGTACACGTGTGTTATTATTATTATAAGCATTAAGAATATAAATAATATGTAAAATATTCAAATCATACATAAGTAAACAATAAAAATGTCATTACTGCAATCAGATTTATGAATAAATATCATTTGGAACATTACTCTTATTGTTAAGGTTTGCTTCTGGACGTTGTAAATGAGGTGAATATGGACACACACTGTGATGTTAATGCCATTATTTCCTGTGTGCAGGTGGTTTGTTATGATAAAAACATCCGCTCGTCCTGTCGTCACATCGTCTTCCGTCTCCAGTTTCACACGGGCCTCGTGCACGGACACTGTCTCACGTTCTTTAAGTCTGACCTGGACTGTGCCACTGAAGGTAACTATTAGAGTTAGAATTAGTGATTCTGAATTTGTCCTCTGCATTTAAAGGGGGGATTTTGGTATGTATTATAAATGTGTGTGTGTGAATTGCAGTCCAGTAGGTAATAGATTAATCGCTTTGAAGCTTTGTTCATGATTAAAACAAGATTTCTGATTTTTCAGCTTCTTAAATGTGAATATTTTCTACTTTCTGTCATTTTCAGCTTCTTAAATGTGAATATTTTCTAATTTCTGTCATTTTTCAGCTTCTTAAATGTGAATATTTTCTACTTTCTGTCATTTTCAGCTTCTTAAATGTGAATATTTTCTAATTTCTGTCATTTTCAGCTTCTTAAATGTGAATATTTTCTACTTTCTATCATTTTCCAGCTTCTTAAATTTGAATATTTTCTACTTTCTGTCATTTTCAGCTTCTTAAATGTGAATATTTTCTACTTTCTGACATTTTTCAGCTTTCTTTTCTCTGCTTAATGAAAACGTTTTTTTCAATTCTACTTTTCGTTATTTGGTTAGTTTTTGTTAACTATAATAACGACAGTGGGTTAAGGTTACGTCTCTTGACTTCAGAGGACATCGCATTGACTTACATTAAATTCCTGGTGACTCAAACTTAGCCACGATTACTACTGACATAATCCTAACCCTGACCTCAGCCTAACGTTAAAGCATGGCTTCATTTTTATGTGTGTTTTTACAATGTTACGTAATGGTGTCAACAGATTTAGGTCTCCACAACATAAGGAATACCAGGTGTACACACACACACACACACACAGTGTACACACCCCTCTCTCTAATCTGTCACTGATAAATCTCCAGCTGCCCTGCAGTAGAAACTAACCTGAACTCACCTCCATGGTCTCCTGTGTGTGCGCTGCAGGTGTGAAGTGAACACACGTCTGATCTCTCTCTCTCTCTCCCTCTCTCTCTCTCTCTTTCACTCCCTCTCTCTCTCTCTCTCTTACGTAACATTCCAGATCCTCGGTTCCCAGAAGATGGAAAAGTGGAGCTGCTGTTTTCAGAAAGTCCTGAAAAGATTACAGGTAGACCAACTCTCACGCATGAAATGATTTATTTTTATTTTATTAGCGAGAGCCCACACGTCTGAGAGAATAACAATATCTGCAACTTCAGATGTTTCTCAGGTTTCTCATACTTTTGTCCAGTGTTAATCTGTGTTTAAATTGCCATAATGTGTCATCTCCAGTTCCATTTATAAGCAGGGTACATTTATGATTTTTGAATATCTAATAATCTGTGTAGACCCCAGGTGTCAAAGTGCTGCCCTCCCCCGTTTAATATCATGTACAAAATACAGAATATAATACTATAATAGTTATTATGTAAGATATTTACTTGAATGTGTTCAATATTAAATGATGTCCTTGTCCTCAGCAGTCACACCCCACGCCTTTTATAACAGGAAGTCATATGAAGGGTTATCACACACACACACATCTGACAGGAATGCAGATGGCAGATACTGTGCACGCACACACACACACACACACACACACACACACACGTTTCCACAGCTATTCTTCTACATTACATTACATGTCATTTAGCAGACGCTTTTATCCAAAGCGACTTACAACTTCGACCTTAACTTTAACTTTAACACAATTCAAATATTAGCTCTTTTCTAAAGTTCCTTTTGAAATGAAGTTCTGTCCTCATGAGGACCAGGTTTTGGTCTCCATTAGGACTACTGGTCTTGACAAGGCCAGGAAAACAACAAATACAAGAACACACACACACACACACACACAGATTCAGTGACAAAATTAACTCCTGTATCTCTCCTCTGTCTCTCACCTCTGTCTCTCCTCTGTGTCTCTCCTCTGTGTCTCTCACCTCTGTGTCTCTCCTCTGTCTCTCCTCTCTCCTCTGTGTCTCTCATCTCAACTCTGTCTCTCCTCTGTGTGTCTCTCCTCTGTGTCTCACCTCTGTGTCTCACCTCTGTGTCTCTCCTCTGTGTCTCTCCTCTGTGTCTCTCCTCTGTGTCTCCTCTGTGTCTCTCACCTCTGTGTCTCCTCTCCTCCTCTGTCTCTCCTCTGTCTCCTCTGTGTCTCTCCTCTGTCTCCTCTGTCTCTCTGTGTCTCTCCTCTGTCTCTCACCTCTGTCTCTCCTCTGTCTCCTCTGTCTCACCTCTGTGTCTCTCCTGTCTCCCCTCTGTGTCTCTCCTCTGTGTCTCTCTCCTCTGTCTCACCTCTGTGTCTCTCCTCTGTCTCAACTCTCTCCTCTGTGTCTCTCCTCTGTGTGTCTCCTCTGTGTCTCACCTCTGTGTCTCTCCTCTGTGTCTCTCCTCTGTCTCACCTCTGTGTCTCCTCTGTCTCTCACCTCTGTGTCTCTCTCTGTCTCACCTCTGTGTCTCTCCTCTGTCTCCCTCTGTGTCTCACCTCTGTGTCTCACCTCTGTGTCTCTCCTCTGTCTCACCTCTGTGTCTCTCCTCTGTGTCTCTCCTCTGTCTCTCCTCTGTGTCTCACCTCTGTGTCTCTCCTCTGTGTCTCTCCTCTGTCTCACCTCTGTGTCTCTCCTCTGTCTCAACTCTGTGTCTCTCCTCTGTGTCTCTCCTCTGTCTCTCCTCTGTGTCTCACCTCTGTGTCTCTCCTCTGTCTCTCCTCTGTTCTCAGGCAGAGAGCTGTGGCACAACAGCACCTCTGTGACGCTGGACTACGACACTCTGGACCCTGTGGTCAGACGAGACTCCTTTGATCAGACGTCTCCTGGACACAAAGGTAAAGCAGAGACATTTTCTTATTTCACTTTCTTTTCCCTGCTCTGCTTTTCTAAAGTGTCCGTCTGTTTAATCTCGGCACAAGATTAAAACTGTGTTGGTTTTGCTGTGTCACATCAGTGACCTTCAGTTTTAAAAGGACAAACAGGCTTTAATAATCTCCCTCATATCTCGTCTCATGTGCGGCGCTCTTCACATGCTGGTAATCAGCTGGTATATTTCCAGTTTGGAGTTTTTCAGTGGGATGCACAGCAGATAATCTGGCTCTGAAATCTAAACAGATCAGTAATTCTCAAGCGCCATCCTGAGAAGTTTAGGCTGAGTAAAGTCAGCTACAGACTTTTCACAGACAGATTTACTCTCTCATCATCCTCCTCTTCCTCACACACTGGAATAAGTGCAATGATTTTTTTATTATTGTTTAATTAATAATATCTGTTTTGGCATGTTCCCCCGTGTGTGCGTGGTCCAGAGACATGCAGGTTTGGGGATTAGGTCAATGAGACAACTCTAAACTGACGGTAGGCGTGAATGTGAGAGTGGATGGTTGTTTGTCTCTGTATGTGTCCCTGTGATGGACTGGCGAACTGTCCAGGATGTGACTCCGCCTTTTGCCCTGTGTCAGCTGACATTGACACCGCGCCCCCCCTCAACCCTCCTATGGAGGATAAAGCGGTAGAAGATGGATTTGTTTTACGATTTGTTTATTTTTTTGTAATTTTCCACACACTCTGGTCAAAATTCCTCAGCTCCGCTCCAATCACATACCCTGGTACCCAAAGGAGAACAGTATTTCTGCACCACAGTTTGAGAACCGTGGGTGAACTCAGCTCACAGCTTTATAGAGTAAATATTCTGCGTTTTTCCGCCCCCTTGTGGACAAATGACTGCGCCCATGGCTGCTGCTGGTCACGTGTCATACCCGTCTCTTTTGGTCCAGATCCAGGTCTGGGAGATTGTCTGTTTGGACTGGACTCGGGTCTGTGGTTGAGTCTTGTGGGGAAATTGTCCAGTCATCAGTGTGACAGCGAACAGCTGTTGAGGCCACAAAGGCCTCTTTGACATTCCTCTCTCTATAGGAACGAGGGCGACGACAATCACCTCGACAGCAGCAGCAGCTAGACCTGGACCTGGACCTCACACACACACACACACACGAAGGGAAACACCAACAACAACAACAACAACAGCACAAACACCCGCCCCCTCCAGACGACAGGAACAATCACCTGTGGTTGAGGTTCCTGCTCCAGCTGTTACACAGCACAGTGTCTGCTGCTGCTAAATCTGCAGCCATGTAATTCAGATGGACTGATCACTGGGGACAGAAATACTGGAAAGTTTCCTGTACACACACACACACACACACACACACCATCATTACATCTAACCACACACACACACACACACATACAAGCATAATAAGGGTGGCAGCCAGTTAGCAACAAGAATGTTGTTTTCAACCACAGGTGGTTCTACTTTACCCTCTGAGCCGACTCACACTAACCCCTCCCCCCTTACCTGCTCCCTCTGTGTGTGTGTGTGTGCTTTCAGGTTCAAGTTGCAGGTTGCAATTTGTCCGACTTGTCGCTCCCATCTCCCTCCCCTTCTCTCCAGAGCCCGCCCCCATGTTTACATTCCCCTCTCTCTAACTCAAGGTCCTTGTGCTTTTTTTTCTTCTTTCTTTCTTTTCTTCTTCACTTTAAAGTGCATTTTTGCTGCACTTTGAAGTGTGTGTCTGTGTGTGTGTGTGTACCAAGGTTATTATAGTTGTCGAAAACTAATGAAAAACTAAAAATATAAGAAAGATTTTTGTCAGCTGGAATAAAAAAAAAAAAACTAACTGAAAATGAACTGTGTGTTTATAAAACTAACTACAACTAACTAAATCTAACTAAAACTAACTGAAACTGGAGCATAAATGTGCTTAGTTTTCATCTTTGTTAAATTCATTTCATACATCATCCGTTTGGGTTGATTGAGAGTATTTTTTATTTGATTATTCTTACATGATAAACATTTTCAATGAGTTTTTGTTTACAGTGTTGGACTCAAGGTTCTGCAGGTTAAACATAACGTTTGTTTTACTTTTCCGTGCCGTTTCCGTGCGCACATTTAGTGACTTCACAGACACTCGGCCACTAGTGAAAAAACTGCCGACATTATGTCATAAACCTAAACACTTTACGAGAAGGAAATGCACAATTCTGCTGCACGAGTGACATACACACACACACACACACACACACACACGCCGCACATAAACAGTCACAGACAAGAACATGCTGTGGATGTGCAGTGATCTGTTTCATTCATTCATCCCCGTGTGTGGAATCTCTAAAGACAGGAAGTGTTCTCATGATGTCTTTAGTGTCTTTTCACATTGACAGTAGTTGGTCACTCTGTCAAACAACAACAACTGTCTCCGCGTGGACGAGCGCTGCAGAGACACACGAGAGACTCAGCTGTTTACTTTTAAAAGTTCTACGCACTGCAGGCTTAAATTTGGCTGTCCAAATACATGGAAGTCCTGACAACAATAGCTGTGAAACCACCAGTGTGTGTGTGTGTGTGTCCAGGTATTACTAATGTTGTGGGGACCTAAACCTGTTTACACAGTCACATTATGGGGACTTGTCTTCCTTGTGGGGACAAAAAGCAAGTCCCCATAACGTAAATTACTACATTTTAAGGTGAAGGTATGTTTTAAGGTTAGGCTGAGATTGAGATTAGGGTTAGGGTTAGGATTAGGATTAGGCCAGTAGTAATTGTGGTTATGGTTAGAGTAAGTCTCCAGGAAATGAATGTAAATCAATGCAATGTCCCCTCATGTCATGAATGTCGAACGTGCGTGTGCGTGCGTGTGTGTGTGCGTGTGCGTGTGTGTGTGTGTGTGTGTGTGTGTGTGTGTGTGTGTGTGTGTGAGCCTGGTGAATGATCCACCCTTCAGTTTCCTTTTCCTGATTTTCCCCTTTGACATGAAAATGCATGAGTGCACTCTCTCTCTCTCTCTCTCTCTCTCTCTCTCTCTCTCTTTCTGCAGGATTACTTACCTGTGTCAGCCCTGGACAGGATGCGGGGGGTGATGGTGGTGGTGGTGTGGTAAATTTAAATGGGGGCAAAGCAAATACTTTCTTGGTGACGGTGGGGATTCGTGAACAGGAGGAAGGGTACACAGGAGTGACATGAGAGAGAGAGAGAGAGAGAAGGGGGGAAGAGTTGGGAGTTTGAGGAAAGGGGGGAGGAAAGAGGGAGGGAGGGGCGAGGGGGGTTCTGTTTGCACCTTAAGAGAAAGAATGAGACGCAGACAGAGGAGCACGACCGCACAGGAGCGAAGACAAACTTCAACGTATAGCTGAGTCTTTCCAGTCTTCCCTCATCTCTCTCTCTCCCTCTCTCTCCTCAGCCCTGTCCCCTCCTCCTCCTCCTCTTCCTCCTCCTCCCCTTTCCTCCTCTGCTTGTCATCTGCTTCTCTTTTCCTCCCTCATTTCCATCCTGTTTCTCGTCTGCAGAGGGAACAGTGAAAGTTAACTCCTGACTGACGCTGTAAGAAAAGTAAGCTGCTTTTTTCTCTGTTTACGTGTGAGAGTGTGTGTGTGTGTTTATCAGTTTGTCACTAAGTATTCTGTGTGTGTGTGTGTGTGTGTGTGTGTGTGTGTGTGAGACCAGCTGTGAGGTGTCTGCTATTTCACTCTTGTTTTCTCTGGTATGAGCTGTTTTGTATCGCTGCAGTCACTGAACACTGTGCTGAGCTGACGTCCTGTGTCAGAACACAACTGAGACTTTTAGTTAAAGCGTATAAATATTACGGACGTGTGATGATAGAAACTAAATCTCCGAAAACAATGTCCTAAGGTTTAATGTGAGATTAACTGTGAGGTTTAACCCACCGGCAATTTACAATAAAATACACACATATTTATGATAAATGACTATAGATCCAGTAAAATCCTTAAATAAGATATGTTTTTGTTTATATACAGACAAAATAGATGCATGTTCTGCTGCTCTGTTATTACACTATGTAATATATATATATATTACACTATATATGTATATATGTATACATATATAGAATGAGAGAATCTGTAATCTGAGCTTGTATCACAACAGTCAAAGTATGACAAACTCTGTGTGTGTGTGTGTGTGTGTGTGTGTGTAATCACTACAATCTGACAATCTGATCAGCTAGACGTCCATGACAGACACCCACACACACGCACACACCAGTCTAAACAAAAAAAAAAAAGCCTTATCTCCAAACCTTAACCAGTTAAAACCTTACCCTAACCTTAACCTAACACCACAATTCAAACTTAACCAGTTCTTCTGGTTGAAATGATGTTGGGTATAGACCAGGTTTTTGGTCTCCATGAGGACTACTGGTCCTGACAAGGCCAGTGTTTATGACAGAAAAGTACACACACAAAGACACACACACACACACACACATCCGCCAGCCCACACAAAGGGGGCTCTGTGTTATCTACATGGAGTGTGTCTGAAGTGGCGGCTGTGATCCAGCGGCTAGAGTGTGTGTGTGTGTGTGTGTGTGTCATCATGAATCATATACACAGTAGAGGTGCAGGTATATGGAGTCATACACACGGTAAAACATAAACAAACAGACCAGATAAAGGCTGTAAATTCCACTCAAGTCAAACTAAAGTTAAAGTGAGCCTGACCCAGTTTGTAGGAGTGATCTAAAGCTGCGGGACACAATACAAGATTCACAGTCGGCACAGAAATCCCACCTCAGTCACAGGAAACCAGGTGATAGTCACGGTCACACCCTGGACAATTCCCCAGTCCATCACTCTCACACCCACGGCCAACTTAGAGTGTCCATATTGGATGTTTTGGACTGTGGGAGGAAGCCGGAGAACCTGGAGAACCTGGAGACAACCATGCGTCCACTTGGCTTCAGTTGGTTTGACCAATCATGTCATCAGTGATTCCCTCATCAGGTGCAGCTGTGAAAGTCTGTGAAGGTTTTCTTCAGTGCAGCCTTCTTCACTTTCCTTTGCACACGTTAGCTACTGTCCGTGTTCAAACTGTCTTGTGTGTGTCTTCCTGTGATCCTGACAGTGTTTGTGTCTTTCGCAGCTCCGCCTCACGTCCTGGACCCTGGAAATGGCCAAGTGAGGAAGAAGAGCCGCGAGGAAGGGCTTTCCTTCCCCCTGACCACCAGCAGCCCCAGCTGGAGTGACCGAGCTCTGTCTGCCAGCAGTGATTCGGGCCTGTCTGTGGCCTCGCAGGGGAGAACTGAAGCCTGGCAGAGGAGAGGGGCCCCACAGGACAAACGTGCCCAGGCAGGGAAGCCCCTCCCTGGGGTGGACTTTGAGATTGTTCAGCCTCTTCTGGAGGTCATGGCTGAGCTCGCCGCCTGCAGTGGAGGGCACGTGGAGGTGGCAGGAGATGAGTCAGGATTGGGACACACTATCAACGGAGAGGCTTCATCCAGTGAGAGGGAGACTGATATACTGGATGATGAGGATGTAGCAGACGGCGTGCCGAGCTCAAGGAGTATCTGCTCGCTGTCCTCGGAGACGTCCTCCACGCACTCCTGGGTTCGGCAGCATCATCATCCGGTGGTGGTGGAGGACGTCATCAGTGATACTTACCTGAAGGTGGATGCAGAGGGGAGGTCGAGCAGTGTGAGGAAAGAGAGGCCGCCACCTCTGGTAGCTCCTGACACACCACACCGAGGAGTCAGCAGCAGGGAAGCTGTGCAGCGAGGACAGAACACGGGCGACACGGGCGACAACGAAGACGATCTCACGACTTTAACCACGGACTTCGACGAGTCCATGGAGCAGCTCAACCAGCTGATTCTAGACCTGGACCCGACCTTTGTCCCTGTTCCCACCCGATGTGCCCCTCTGTCCCGCTCGGCCTCCCTCCACACCAACGGCCTCAGCCACAAGGGAAATACACATCAGTCAGGTAAGACCACACAACAATCAATATACTGCATCATGGTTTCAACCCTTCCTGCCATATTTGTACACAAAAGCTTTCAAATAGTTAAATAGTTAAGAAATAACAAGTACTACAAAACTGACAGCAACAGCATGATGAACAAGTAGGGGGACTTTCTGCAGCGCTCTTCGTTTTACTGTTTCTACTTCATCAATTTCTGTTTACAGTTTCTAACTTTTATGTTTTTATTTCTGTTAATTTGCCGTTTTTGACCGTCAGTTTTCAACTTTAGCTTCCGACCGACGCGCAGTCTCTTCTGCGCCTTATGGGGCGCTATAGAGTCCTGTTGGGTCAAGGTTGTGTCCGTGAACACGATCTCTTGTGTCACGTATGACGTTTCAAGGCGATCGGTCAATGCACGGCGGAACTTCCTGTTTTAGGCGATTGGTCAAAATTCGCCCAAACACGCCCAGAAGCTAAATTCAAATTCAACTTCCTGTTGGGTTGAGGCCATGGTCCCAATTTACTTTTTATGTTTCGTCTTGGGCTGTGACAAGTTCCCAACAAGTTTGGTGAAATTGCAACTTAAGGTGCAACTTAATTTTGGGTGACGCTAGCTCAGTGGTAGAGTGAGTCGTCTTTCAACTTGAAGGTTCGATTCCCGGCTCTGCAAGCCTACATGGCGATATGTCCTTGGGAAAGACACTTAACCCCATGTTGAGTGGGTATAAAAGATGAGTGACAGAAAATGTGCTGTATGTAGGTGTGGGTGAATGGGTGAATGGGTGAATGGCAAAACTGTAGTGTACAGCAGCTTTGAGTGGTCATCAACACTAGAAAAGTGCTATATTAATACAAACTATTTACCATTTAATCCACATTTCGCCTTAGGGGGCGATATAGAGCCCTGGAGCAATGCACAAGTCTGACCACTATAACAATATGGCATTTTCACCACACTTGACCTCCATGCCAAATTTCGAGAGTTTTTATGTTCGTTAACCTGACCGGAAAGCCACGCATGTAATAATAATAATCTTCAGATTAGTTTAAAAAAAAAAAAGAAGAATCGTGCGCTGCTCACAAACATTCCTTTCCGTGAGAATATCCCATAAATAAATAAAAAGCACACGCATTTGAAACGTAATTGATGACACATTTTGAGTGAGGTACCTGACTCCACTCCCTCAGCGTCTAAATTCCACAGCAGCGCACGTAACTCGGCGCGCGTCTATTTTTGGGTGAACTGCTCCTTTAAGGTAATTATAGTTTTACACACGTTGTCATTTTCTGAGTGAAGGAAGGAAAAAACACACCTGTGCCAACAAGCTGCTGCAGGTGAACTGACAGTATACACGCTCACCATCACATCACTGACATAACGCATTCCAATAGCTCTTAAATGCAGTAATGTGGACATTCTGGAGTCCTGTCCATGTTTAGATCCACAGGTTACTTTTAATTTCATTCATTTACCACAAACACTGGAAGGACTGTGTGGACATGATTGTGTGTTTGGTATAAATAGCAATGAAATGTCTTTTTGTACTTCTTAAATTTCACGACTTTATACGTGTTATTATCTTCATTTTATGGCTCAAATTGCTTTTGTGTGGAAACGGACAGCGACTTCCGGTCCAAAACTCAGTAGCCAATCAGCAGGCAGCTTCCAAAGGCCCCGCCCACAAAAAGAAATTTGTTTTTTCAAACAATAAAATACAATATCTTTGAAGGATTAAATCAATATTGTAGTTTCTTCTTAAAAAGTGTTTGAAAATGTTAACACAATAGCTTTTTTATGGCTTCAGATTCATTTTTTATTTGACAAAAATGGCTCATTCTAAAGGTTGCCGACCCCTGCACTAGCCCCTTAACTTTAACCTTAACCCTTAACCTAAGTGCAGACCAGACAGAAGATATAAATACTCCAGTACACCCACACACACATTGGCGTTTTTTGTCAGCGTGGCAGCGTTTGATTAAAAAGGTGATGCTGGATCTTCTTTGCTGTGTAAGCAGAGTGAAGTCAGTGCTCTCTGCACACAGTGCCGTGTTTACAGTCCAATCCGTCTTATTTTGAATGGAAATATACTGGAGTTACATCAGGAAGACACACACACACACACGCTGAAACGACAGCTTTACAAGCAGCTGAATGAGTTTCTGTGAGAAAAATAATATAGAGTGTCTTTTATCCTTTTTTCCAGCCCAACCCACGGCAATGTGATGAAATTATATATTATTTTAATTTTCACCAATAATACATGCACACCTGAGCAAAAAATCCAATTGAAATTGAGAAATTTGGAAAAACATCACAGTTCAAAGTCTGTTTTGTAGCTCTATGTAGGTATATATATGTATACATTTAAATAAATAACATTAAAACTTCATCTTAACCTATTTTCCCAGATTAATTCATTTTAATCTTTAATTCTGTCTGGTAAAACATCAGAAAACAGTGTCAAAGTGTGTGTTAAGGTCTTTGTAGACCAGGTCAGCATCTTCAGATTTTCAGTTTGGACTCAAAGAAAATCTAAAATACATCAAGTTAACGGCAACATGTGGAGAGAAAAGGCAACAAATATCCTTTTGCTTTTGAAATTCTGGCCATACATGTTTTTGTTGACTAACTAATGACGCTTTTTCCGCGATACAGTTACAGCACGACTCCTTTCAGTTCCTGCTCTGACGAGGTTCAGCTGAGCCGATACTAACAACGTGCCGGTCACTGATTGGTCAGAGCGCGTCGTCACTGGAGAGTCATGAGCGCGACGTCCGACGCGAGACTCAAAGCCAACAATGTCCAACTGTAGATTAACGTTAAACAGACTTGAAAATCCCTGACAACGTGCGTTCATCGCCAACATTTAGCAAAGCAAATGTGAAAAATGTCAGTATTGAACAGAGGAGTCAGGTGGATTTAGAGACGGCACTGCCGAAAGACCACGTTCACTGGTACTGCAGTTCAGTGACGGAGTCTGAAGGACTGAACCATTGTGTCAACTAATCTTTTTAAGGTTTCAGTTACACCGAAGACAACAGCTGGAACAGTCCACGTTTTGAACACTCAACGTTTCAATGAACAGGTCTGCGTTCCTGTTCCCGTTGGGTTGTGTAGAAACGCGGTTTCCCCACGGGTGCCGCCTCTGCAGCCTCTTCTTCTTCTTCTGTTTCTTCTCACTGTACTGACACGTATGACAGATTTATCCGCCGGGACAGAACCTGGAGGGAGAGGCGCATTTCTGCGGCGACCTCCGTCTCTGGTTCATTTTCTGTTTTGAGTACAGCGGGTCATGGGTCTCTCCACGTACCAATCAGCCTCCGAGGGGTTGTGTGATGAAGATGGTCCACGAGGGAGATCCCTGACGTTTAACCTCTGCATTTCTGCACACCTGCGGGTCAACAAGAGGTCTGATTTAAGTCCTGCTGCAGTTGTGGAAGCAGAGCACAGGAAACAGTGTGTGTGTGTGTGTGTGTCAGAGATTTCCCTGAAGGCACATTTGGAGCCGTAACTCTGACACCTCAGCACGCCGCATCGCTCCGTGTCTAACATGTGTTTTTTTTCGGAGGGGATGTTTTTGTCAGCGACGAGGAATGCTTCTGAAGTTTGACGCAACACTTTGCTGTGCAGCGTGCGTTTGCGTCACGCCTCCTCTTCTCTCCCTCTCATCATCTCCGCGAGCACAGTGGGTATCGATGAGTCGACCCGTTCTGGTTCGACTCCGATTCTGATAAGTCGACTTTCTTCTGTGTTCATTTCATACAGTCTATGGTTAACTTGATTTGGATCAAGTGCTAATGGGGGTGTTTTCAGAGCGCCCCTGTTTCACAGGTAACAGCGTGTCTGCAGAGAACACCCCCCTTGTTTTCAGTATTTTTGGAATAGCCCAACCCACAAGAGACAGAAAGATTAAAGAACGTTGGTGGTTTTATTAAATGTTGAGCCTTAGTATGGAGTGATCGTGGACCCCCTGTGGTGTGGATAAGTCTCACTTGTCGTGGTTGAGTTTGATGGACGGTCACAGTGAAAACTGATTCCTCGTCATCAATGATGAATGTTTATTATGACACACACATGTCCCGCGTGTGTTTCTCGGTGTCTCCTGGCAGCAGAACAGTGAACTTCAGAGTCGATTTTATTGTAATAGCCGAGTAAAACAAGCCAAACGCAAAATTGTACATGATTGGCGCTTGTTTTGTGCCCGCAGTGATCATGGGCTTAATAAACTGTAAGAAGTCATGTTTTTCATCAAAAATCTCCACTCAATGTTACCCAGGACAAGCCCGGAGGGACTGTTGTGATTTACAAGGCGAGGGTCAGTTGACTGATGTGGTTTCTGAGCGAGGACTGGTAAACAGTCTCTGCCCCGAGGCCCAGACTCAGCTGATGCTGTTTTTCAACCGTTCCGTCGTCTGTGCTGCTCAGAATAAAAGATTCTTACATCGCTCTTTATCACAGCCAGAGACAAACACATTGTTCTGTACGATAATGAATGATCTGATCATCTTAAACTTTGTTGTTAAAGACTGAGTCGGTGTACTGCGCTTAGCTTTGTCTGGAGAATAAAGCGTTTAAGGCTTTTTTTAATTATTACTTTGAAACCAAACCATGATAAACCAAACATTTTAACTTCTAAATAAAGTTTCTAACATGATCCTTTTGTTTGTTTATAGCAAACCTCTAATACTTGTTTAACTGTGGCGTGATATTTGATAAGTATCAGAGAGGTTGTCAGGTTATATTGAAGTTAATTCAGATAAGTCAGAAGGTAAAACCAGCTCAAGGAAACAGACGACGTGACGCGTAATTAAGCCAAACTACTGCTGGTACGACGACAAACAAGAGCGAGGGAGTTTTCTGTTAAATACAGAGTAAAAACACAGAAAACACAGAACAATGACCCCAGTATGCGAGCTGTTTTTTTTACACTTTTCTTTTTAAAAACAAGCAACATTTATAACACATTAGTAACATGTAAGTACAATTCATAGTATTAAATGTGTTTGTTTTCAATAAAATATGAGTAAAATGAACTTACTGGAAAATATTCTAAATATTACACTATATGGACAAAAGTATTCGGACGCCTGACACCAACACACACTGTAATGACGTATACAGTATTTTAATGTGGAGTCAGTCCCTCCTTTTGCAGCTAGAACAGACTTTCCTCAAGATTTGAAAGTGTTTCTGTGTCCATTCATTCATTCATTCATTCATTCTGTAGAGCATTGATGAGGTCAGGCACTGATGTTGGAGACAAGAGGGTCTAAGGCTCACAGTTCCAGTTTGTCCCAAAGGTGCTTGGATGGATGGGGTTAAAGGTCAGGGCTCTGTGCGGGGCCACACCAAACTCCACCAAACACCAAACCATGTCTTTATAATCCCAGCTTACTAACAAAAAGTATTGTTGAGGGCCGAGCCAAATTTGAATGAATTTGAATGAAATTTGATCTCTTTTATCTAAAAAAGCAGTAAGTTGTATTGTTTTGGTGTAAATTGGGCAGCATACGAACACACAATAAACACAATTACTAACCAACACGATTGAAAATATCAAATACACTATTTAATGAATACTATTATACTATACTACTGTGGTGTAGTGCAGTGAATATATTGTCTAACCCCCCCACACAGAGCACACACCTGCACGAGACAAGTTCTTGTATTTCTCTTGGTGTTTGGTCACGTAGCAGCGACTCAGATTGTCATCCTCAAACACAGCGACTTGTTTACCACAAACTAAACACACGGCGTTACCTTTGACGCCTGTAAAGAAATATGTAGCAGTCCATGTCTTGTTGAAAACCAATCGGGATTTAACTTTTCTTTATTTAACGTTCAAAATAAAAGCAACACAGTTGTATTGCATGCGCAGCATAAATACTTGTTCATCTGTGTTTATGACTGACATACCGCGGGCCGGACAGGGATGCCCAAAGGGCCGTATGTGGCCCCCTCGCCATCACCATCACGCTAAAATAAAATCCTGGCCAGAACCCATGTCCTCCTCTTCCTCCTCTTCCTCCTCAGTGTAGCATACAGAAGCAAAGAGCAAAAGAAAGCAGATGTTTTTGTGTTTGAAGGAGTGGGAGTCCACTTACACTTCCATTAAATGAGACAAAGAGCAGCATTTAAGACGCTATAAGGCTAAAAATAATACGCTTTTTCTACAGAAACACACTAAAGATGATCCTTTGATTATAATTTGCTTTATCATTCATATAGTTTGTCTGTCTCTGGTGAAGGAGGAGGTGACTGTGTAACCACAACATGTGTATTATAGATTTTCTGCGGGTGGGTGATGATGATCTGCTCACATCTGGAAACAGATGTTTTTCTTCCATTAAAGACGCTGTGATGTTCCAACATCTGTGCACAGTGAAAGCTTCACTGAGTCACACACACACACACACGGTCTGTGGCCTGACGACTGCTCATAAACATAACGCGATAGACACTTTTGTCAGGAGCAAACACAACAAACACCAATCACTGCAGCGTCGTGATTCACAGGAATAGACACAACACTCGTATGATTCAGATGATTCTTATCTGCCGTGTTATCTTTATCTCCTGCTCAGGGTGGAAGCAGCACAAGCACATCAGCGACGTGAGCGACTACGCTGGACCACACAGTCCGGGATGGAGAGCAGGACGAGCTCAGACCTTCAGAGGTTCTCCGGCCTACAGTCCCGCTTTCTCTTTCTCACAGTCTCAGGTAAAAAAAACCAAAAAAAACAACAAACTGTTTTTCTATTTTTTTCCTCACTTAAATAGATCTGAATTTTCCCAAACTCTTTATATGGGCGCCCACTTTTTAAAGCTGGCAAACCATCGTGAGCCAACTGACAAAACTGAGAGGAGAAAAATACATACAATACAACTAATTATCTTTACAACGCCATTTCTAAAGCACCAGGAACAGGAAATGAGCAAAATAGAAAAAGAATATTGAATATACTAAAATAGAAGATTCCTTATATTCCCATGAATTGGTAAAAATACCTTAACATTAATTCCTGTCTATATTTATCACAATATCTGCACCTGTATTCATACATATTATGTTAAATGAATCAACACTTCATTTTATGCATGATTTTTATTTTAGGTAAAAGTCTGGAAAATAAACGGGGAAAAGTCTCTTTACTATTCACTTCAATGCAGAGTTGTAATACTTAGCCCTGAGCGATTTCCTGTGGCTTTTCCATTTAATATAATGAGTTATTTGTCTGTGTTTTTTAATTAAAAGATTAATTTTGCACAGAAATCATTACAAACATCATTATTTCCACATTGTAATGGAATATTGGGCTATATTCTATCACTAACCCCAATCTCAAAAATGTCTGACTGACCAGACTGAGTGACATCTTTAAGTTTCTCACTTTGAGAACAAAAAACGTTGCCCGTGAGCTCCTTATCAACTGAAAATAAAAATCAGAGCACAGTGTGCAGCAGCTCCTCTGTGAGCTGGGACAGTGCAAACGTAACATACTGCGACTTTAGAGAGATAAGAGAAAACAATGTGTCCTGACGTCATGACGGAGGAAAGAGAAGCTTGGGTTAGGGCGGTTAAGCATGAGTGACTTACAGACGAACACGCAAAGGTCACATAAAGGTCACTTACTTTTAAAGTTTAAAGTACAAGACACTTGAGGGAATCTCACTTGTCGACACTTGTTTACTTTTTTTTGTTATTGGCAATAAAGTGCGGCCAATTCACTCATTTATTATATTCAATTCACTCTCGCTCGCTCATAGATCATTCTGCATTCTTTTACATCACCTGTCATTGAACAGACAGACTGTGTTTGTAACTCTACACCTTCATCTTCATCTTCACATGGCTCTCTTCCAGTCCCCCCTTTTTGTCTTCTGTTTTTGAAGCATTCTAAAAAAAAAACTGGGTGGCAGGAATGGCCCAACTGTTTACACCAAAACACAGACTGTAGCCACATGCAGATCTCAAGACCGATATCTGTGTGTGTGTGTGTGTGTGTGTGTGTGTGTGTGTGTGTGTGTGTCTGTGTGTGTGTGTGTCACCTCATAAACAAAGAAAAATCTCTCTCCCATCTCTCTTGTTCCTTCCACAGCATGGACATCTACACAAAACCTACAGCGTGGATGACCGGGGACAAATGGACGGTTCGGACATGGTCGCACAAACTCCGGCCTTCCCGGTGTCTCCGCCCACGCCCTACAGTAAGAGACACAGGACAGAGTCTCCCTCACTGTGGGCGTGTCCTCATGCCTCATATCTTATCACCGTCTTCCTTCTCTTCCCAGCGAAACATTTCTCTGAGTTTTCCCAGCTCAGGAGTGGAGAGCAGTGGGACCAACACAGCTGGACACAAGGTACACTTTCCCAGGAGTGTGTGTGTGTGTGTGTGTGTGTGTGTGTGTGTACACACAGTGTGCATGTGTGACAGGTGATAGCCCTAAAGTTTGAACCCAAACACTTGAGTTCCTAATTGGTACTAGACAAGAGCTGCTGGAATGTCCTCCTAACACACACACACACACACACATAGACACACACATGCACACACAAACAAGCTCACGCACACACATACAAGCTCTCTCACACACACACATGCACATATATACACACACACACATATGTGCTCACACAGACACACACATGCACATATATACACACACAGACATATACACACATACAAGCTCACACAGACACACACACACATGCACATATATACACAAACATGCACATATATACACACACATATATACACACACATACAAGCTCACGAGACACACACATGCACATATACACACACACATACAAGCTGCACATACACACACACACATGCACATATATACACACACACACAAGCTCACAGACACACATGCACATATATACACAAACATGCACATATATATACAGACACACATACAAGCTTCACAGACACACATGCACATATATACACACACACACACAGACATATACACACATACAAGCTCACACAGACACACACACATGAACATATATACACAAACATGCACATATATACACAAACATGCACATATATACACACACACATATACACACATACAAGCTCACACAGACACACACATGCACATATATACACAAACATGCACATATATATATACACACACACACATATACACACATACAAGCTCACACAGACACACACACATGTACATATATACACAAACATGCACATATATACACACACACATATACACACACACAAGCTCACACAGACACACACACATGCACATATATACACAAACATGCACATATATACACACACACACACATACAAGCTCACACACACACACACACACATATATACACACACATACAAGCTCACGCAGACACACACATGCACATATACACACACACACACACACACAATTAATGATTCAAATCTTAATCCTAACTTTAACCAGAACCTTTAGAAACCAAACTCATCAGATCCAGGTTCTGGTCCCATGAGGATTAACCAGTCCTAAAAAGTCAGCCTAACCTTAACTCTAACCCTAAACCCTATTCTAACCTTTACCTTAAAACCAGGTCTTAATTGTGAAAAAGCCCTTTAAATTTGTGGGGCTCACAAATATACAAATGCTAGTACACACACACACACACACACTGTACTTTGCTGAATACTGAACATTATTGCTGATTATATAATACCAATAATATACAGACTGATGGAGGACAGCTGATGCTAATAATAGCCGGCGGTCACAGAGGAAGAGAACACTGCTGGCAGGATGTCCACTCACGTCCTGTTGTGGGAGGGGACAGTGAGGACTGGTGGGGGGAGAAGGGAGGGTCTTTTGTTTTGTTGGGACATCCTGCTTGAGGAGAAGTGCAGCTCACAGCTGCACAAGGAATTTACTGTAGTGTCAAAAACACACACCAACCTGCAGCCCAGTTTTCATATCCGATCCTGAGACCAAACGAAGGACATGTAACTGGACGGTGTGAAATCAGTGTGGTGATGAGAGGGTTCCTGGACGGACGAGTGCAGTCAAAGTTGTTTTTTAAAGTTAGTTTATGAGCTAGTGCTTATTCACTTCGGAAGAAGTTGTACTTTTTGTGGTGTAACAACATCTTATTAACAAATACAGCAATAAAGCTTGTTTTCATTGGAATAAAAATGTCCAGCATCAGCAGCAGGTGATCTTGGAAATTAGCCAGTTAATGCTAAACACATTGTTATTCAGACAGGATTAGTTTTACACGGAGAGGTCAGGTAAAGTAATTATTACCAGAGCTTCTGATCCGAATGTGCCGTGGCAGCAATCATTTACCAAACCATGTCAGTAAAGAGTACAGCGACTTTTACCTTGGGTAAAAATGTCAGGAAACACACCAGCAGTAAATATGTGAGTAAATATTCCATCATTTCCTGTTTACAAGTAGTTTTTTTTGCAGATTTTCAAGCTTGAAGAAGCATTTAGTTTCACACGAGGTGGTCGGTCAAGTCTGCGGCAAATGATGAACACCATTCCAAAACCAAAAGAAGGTCAAAAGCACGAAACTTCTGATTACTTTAGGTAAACACATCTCTTCCCACATGGCGTGGTGACGCACCACGGTCTCAAACTGAAACCGACGTTCTCCCCAAACAGAAAGTAAACACAGCGTTTCCTCCCTGATCCGGGTTCGTGTTTTAGGCATTTCAACATTTTGTCGATGCCATGTTGATGTGTGTCTGCAGTTGTGATATGAGGAAGCAACGTCAAAGATTGACTCGTTTAAAGTGGGAAAAAAACATTAATACATAATGTTTTGACAGCTGTTTTGGGGAAGTGGACATTTTTTGCCACCAGGAACAAATTTGTTGGTTTTTGTGTAGCTTAGCCATTGTAGGCGAATTCAAGGAACTTGGATGACAATTCTAAATCCTCTGGCAAATTTTACTCCACTTTAGGTTATGTCTTGTGTGTTTGCTGCTCTGCTTCCTGCAACCACTTCAAAATAAAAGCACGTAATAGTTCACGTGATAGAAGACGACTGGAAGAACTTACACTTGTGACATTTGCACTAGAGCTGCAATAATCTGCCATATTGTTGGAGGTGGATGTTTTATGGCGGGTTACAGCACTAAGGTCGTACTCACAACTATGTTAATAAGGGACATAAAAGACTTATTATCACATAATAATTGGTTTGGACCAAAGCTTAAATAATGAGTAGATTTGAGGCACTGCTGTGGTCTTGAAAACATACATGTACATAATATATTAAATAGTTTACATATATATACTGTATGTATATATATATATATGTGTATACATATATAGGTGTATATATATATATTTATATACCTTTTTTAAAGAAATTATTTAAAGGCAAAATGATTTATTATATGGAGTAATAAAGTGCAGAGCATCATAAAACTAAACATTGATTAAAAACACAGCGACAGTGATGTTTACGAGAGCTTCACTGCTTTAAAGGCCAGTTCTGTCAGAACAGAGAGGATGAAAGGGTGAAACTCGTCAGTCTTTCTTTCATTCTGCTGGACGGACAGAAGAATTAACAAAGGAGAGACAATATCTTTGGCTCGCACTCATTTTGGGGGGCAGACACGAGTTTCCTGTTTCCCACGTTAAACGGCAGACAACAGTCTGGGAAACAGTTTACCACGGCGGGACAGAACACTCGGACCCCAACCCCCCCGTTCACGTTTTTTTATTCATGTTTACAGTCATTAATGTAATCACAAATTGGCCTGAGGCAGCTGCAGAGTGTGTGGAGTGATTATTGTGGGCAGGGGCAAAACATCAGCGGTGTCTGCCACGCTGAACCCCCGCGGCACGAGTTCCCACAGTGTTATCACCAGCGTGATCACACACTGTGGTGAGTGTGATGTGTTTGTGTTGGTGAGGTTCAAACACACACACACACACACACATGAAGACACACCTTACAGACTGTATTACAGAAACATAAAAGGAAAAAGTTAGTCGTGTGATAATCTTTAGCTCATCAAACTGAAGATGAACCCTGTCGTTGTCTCTTCTCTTGTGAATATCCAGCTCCACGTGACGGCTCAGCTCGGCTCAGCTCGGCTCAGACATGTTACGTAATAACCTCTCGTTCTGTTTACTTGAGGCCAAATCCACAATAAACAGTGATATATATACAGAAGCTCTCAGGGATGTGGTTATGAGCTGAGGTTCAGGAAAAGGCAGATGGTCTTTCACGCAGACAAACGCTGCAGTGTTTGAGGTCAGGGGGAAGTGCAGGTCAGTGGTGAGATGTTTCATCTGTGATGAATGAGACGACAAAGGGCAAAGCTTTGGAACAGAAGAGTCTGTGATGAACGGAGTGAAAGTTGAAGTTGCTGGTCTTCAACAGAAACTAGAGAAGGTTTATACTTTATTTTTATTGAAGATCTTCTTCTACTTCCGGCTTCTCCCTTTAGGGGTCGCCACAGCGCATCATCTGCCACCTCGTCTGCCCTCATGTCCTCCTACACAACATCCATGAACCTTTGCCTGTTTTCCTCCTGTTCCAGCAGCTCCATCTTCATCATCCTTTGACTAAACCATCTCAATCTCACTTTATCTCCAATCCGTTCAACCTGAGCTGTCCCTGGACTAGGCTCATTCCTAATCCTGTCCATCCTGGTCACTCCCAGAGAAAATCTCAGCATCTTAAGCTCTGTTTTTCTTCTGTCTCTGAGACACTCCCACTGTCTCCAAGTCATAGCGGGTCTCACCACTGTCTTGTAGACTTTTATCCTTCCGTCACACATCACCCCTGACACTCGTCTCCATCCTGCCTGAACTCTCTTCTTCACCTCTCTTGTCCATTACTGTGAATGCTTGACCCCACATCCACTTTCTCAACCTATTGTGTCTTTCTTGGGGGACATTTTTCTTGGGTTCTTCATTTGACAGTGGCCGCAGAACATGATGCACCAGGTTTTTGTGGACACACCAATGGACAATGACTGGGACTGTGATGACGCATTCAAATACATATACAATACATTAAGATGGAGTTGGTCTCTGCTTTTGCAGCTATAACAGCCTCCACTCTTCTTGAAAGATGTTGAAGTGTTTTTATGTGAATTTATGTCCATTCGTTCCGTCTGTAGAGCATTTATGAGGTCAGGCACTGACATTGGACGAGAAGGTATGAGGTCAGGCCTCTTCCAGTCTTTAAAGTCTGGTGGCAATGTCTTGGTGTGCGTGAAGATTGTCCTTCATTGGAGATAAGGGACCTAAAAGCCTGACTGAAACACCTGAATTTAATACTTAAGGGAAAAACATTACATTTCTGACAATAACATTACACGGTGGACCTTCAACAGTTCTTATTTATGTCAGCAGTGTCATTTTCAAGGGTTTCACACACAGATGGATGGAGCCCATTTCCTGTGACACAGAGGTGAAGGCAGGCGGCACATGCTCCAAACCAAACAAAAGTCAACTCCACTCAATTCAATCAGGAGCTTTGTGGTGCACTTTATGATGTGCTGAGATCAGACGCAGTCCCCGTGCGTCCGCAGCGGCCTTTGTCCCTGTGTTTGTGGCGAGCAGATGGTGGGAGTGGACACACATGGTCCAACAGAGGGGCCACAGTAAGCCCACTCATGCAACACTGCGAGCACCAGCCACCACCCCGGCAAACACCACCTCCTCGCCGCGCTCCATAAAAGGCCACATGTGAACTCTGACCCCGGCGGAATCCACTCTGATTGGGAGAAAGTGCTCGCTGGATCTCAGCGGGAACAATGCTCAGTGGTCAGCAGGAGGAAGAGAGACGGGAGGGTATGTGGGCATCAATGGACGAGAAGGGGGGGGGCTGACATTCTCTACCTCTCCTCTTCCCTCCCTCCCTCCCTCCCTCTGTCCCTCCCTTCATACAAAGCGTGAAGTCGAGCGGTGTCACAAGAAGCCAGGAATGAACGAGGAGATTTTACTTTTCCATCTGGACGACGAGGAGCTGGGCAAAACTATTAAGCCCCGGAAAAAAAAACTTTACTGAGGCAGACTCAGAGTGAGAGAGAGAGTGGGAGAGAGAGAGAGAGAGAGAGGGAGAGAGAGTCGGCGAGTTCCATTCACGCTGGGAGGCAGAGCGTCACAGAAAGAGATAAAGACTTTGGAGCGGGAAGGAGGAAAAGTGATCCTTTACTTGGGTGTTAAAGAGGAAACGGGACTTGTCTTCAGAGTGTTCCATCATGACTGCGTCTCTGGGTATGTACCATTATCATACTCCAGTGTCAGAGAAATGAATGAATGATTCACTTCATTATTGTTTGTGTGTGTGTGTGTCAAAGATTGATTATGTTCATCAGAGGAACTTTGAACACCTTTCCTTGCCTCCTTTCCTTCTGTATGCACCTATTCTGGTTGCAGGTTTCTCTTTTCTCTTTCTATTTTCTCTCTCTCTTGTGTTTATACAGCGTTATCTCTCGCTCTATCCCTCCGGGGAATTTTAAGGAGGGCACAGAGAGACTTCCTCTTCTCTCCTCCAGGCCGCTGGAATTTTGCAGCACGCCCATCCAAACCTCATCTCTCACACTTTTGTTTCACGAGACTTTTGTTGTTGTCGTCGTTGAACTGACGTCGTGAGCAGCAGTGTCTGCAGCACTCCTGACGTCCCACAGCTGCTGGGATGGTGAGGTGGTTTGTTCCACTGCTGCGTTCATGATCTCATCCTAGTTAAAGACACTTTTGGCCCGATGTATTGGTGGTTTAACCAAGGGAGGTCTTTTCCCCTCCTCCCTCTGCACTGCTGACCTGGACTGAACCAACAGAAAAAAAGTCAGTCTTTGAAGCGTCTTGTTTCTGTTGGGTTTCTTATTATTGCTGTGTTAACCAACATCTGCCAGATATGCCACACACATCTCACCGAGCCGCAAGACGAATAGTTTGAAAGGTTCGCAGCAGTTCGGTCCAATGAGACCTTTGGAGGTCCAGCAGGACTTTTCCACATGTGTTTAGGTGCAGACTCTGTGTTTATGCTTAGAAGGAGTTCAGTGACTCAGCATTTCAGCATCAGAAGTTAAATATTCCCTTCAGAAGACATGTCAGGGACACAGCCGTCTTTGTTGTATTCACTTTCTGCCCAGAAGGACCAGACACAGTCTGTGTTTTGAAGAGGAAATTTACGACGTAAACAAGGAGGAATGACATATTTTGGTCGAATGCAAAAGCCACCAAAGTTCCCTGATGATGTGCTTGAGTGGACTCAGCACTGACGCTTGTTATGAATCTGCAGACTCACCATTAGATGTCACCAATTCTTACACACTGGACCTTCAAATGCCTTTAATTCAGTGCATGGCAGTTTTCCCACTATGAAAACACTGCAGCTGAATCACGGATTAATGACAGTGTTGCCAGGAAACTGCGGTTACAGTTTTCTTTTGCTGATGAAACAGAGGCAAACTCAGCATGAAGATGTACGTACAGGTTAAGAACAAGTGCAGAAAAGTGACTTTTTTTTTGAATAAAATCATGATTATCGAGCTGCTGTAGACACTTTATAAAGACTGAGTTCGGAAAGTGTGAAAACTAAAGCGAGAACTCTCCAGTCACTGTCCCTCGCCTGGACGCAGCATCCATTCATCCAGCATGTAGTCGTTCTGTCGCTGAGAAAGACAGAAAAATCTCCTTCCAGAGTCGAGTCATTCTGGAGAACAGTGTCTGAAGGAAAGCAGAGCATCTGTTTCGCTCATTTCAGCCCAGACTGACCATCAGCATTTGCATTTACCAGTGAGTTTCTCCACGACTGAGCCACGATTCATTACCTGCGGTCAGCCTGGGCAACGACCAATCAGCAGAGAGGCTGACACAAAACTAGAGCTGTGTGTTAGAAATATAAGCCTTTTACAAACATAGTTTTGTTGGTAAGTCCAACTACAAATGTCTTTTTATCGATATATAAAATGTACAAATAAGATTTTAATAATTTGCCGTGTGAGAAACATTTGACCTGCACAACTTGCAGGAAGTAAAGGGCAAAAAAGGCAGAAAATCTAAACCCCAAGGCTGGAAAATGTTGACAGCACAGAGGACAGAAGGCCAGCTGAGGACGCTGAGGACCAAAAGGGGACATTTTGTTCCACGGAGAATTCATCAACAAGTGGACTGTGTTGTCAGAAGCCAAGCACGTGCGAAACGTAGCAGAGCATCGATTGTTCTCCACGTCGACTCTGATGATGTAACCGAGACTGGTACGACCGCAGTTTGTGACAACAGGACAAATAAATACAGGAAGTTAGAAATCCACGTTCAGTCAATGTGACATTTTATAAAAAAATAATAATAATAATCTCTACCACCCCCTGGTGGCTGACTGCAGGTGATAAACTATGGCTGCCTCTATTAGCAGTTATAGAACACGTTAAATACACCTTTGTGAGCTGAGTTTACACTTTAACAATCGTCTTAGGAAGAGGACAAAATGACGCCTTATTGATTTAATGCAAAGATTTTCCCCTGATAAGTTTTCTGTGTGCAAATATTTATAAAACATTTATAAAAAGGAGCCTAAAGACAATGGAACCATTTCTAACCACACTTTGGAAACGACTGCATTAGCACAAAAATGCAGCAACAGCTATAACCACATAACCGCAGTCATTAGAATGTGTGCGTGCTGCGTATCTACGTTTCTTTTTGAATACGTACAACCTGAAAAACAGATCACAGAAAGGCTGGTGACAGGATGGCGTAGACGTCTAAGAATGTTTTCTTATTATTATTTGACTTGAATTCCAGAACCTGCTTGGAAACAGACAAAACTGTTGTCCCCGAAACAAGAATATGACTCAAAGAGTTTCTTTATCTTCTGCCTGTGTTGTCATGTGTGTCTCCACCCAGCAGGAGGACAAAGCCATGACGACTTGTCCAGATGGAAGAATTTAACTGCAGCTTCAAAACACGATCAAATATCTGGGGCAGATTATTCCCTTAATGCACTGAATCACTGAACTTTTGTTTGTCCGGCTGGCCATCGATGATCAGCAGTGATGTTTCTCCTTTGTGAGCAGTGAGCTTCTCTCCCCGTCTTCTTCTTCATCTTCTTCATGTCGTACAGTTTGTGCTCTGCTGCTGCATCACGAGCGTTGCTGTGAGTGACACCGCAGCGGTGGCTGTGACTGCAGTTTCTAAAGCCATGAACTCGTTACCACAGTAGTTCAGACGCTAATAAACACAGTTCCCTTTCACTGCGAGCCCGTTTACTGCCACTTCACTGCCTCAGAAAACACAGGAATCTGATTCACGGTCGACCGCCTGATAAGTTTGTCCACTCCACACAGAAGCACCGGCGCTCTGCTCAGGAGGGAGGAGGACACAGCCGGGTCTGAGGTTGATTGATTTAGGGAGGGTGAGGTGAAGAAAGTGATCACATTCTGAAGCACAGTCGAGGAGGGAGAGGCCTGTTCCCCGACACTGAATCATTCTCGTATTTTACTTTTGTGTCCCTGTCATTTCCAGGTTATGTGATCACTGTAAAGACACAGGGGGGAGTTAAAAACTCTTTGGTGTACTTTGGTGCTGTGATTGTGTTGTATCAGCGAGCACTGCTGAGCGCGCCGCTGCATCCGTGGACACACCTGGCTTATAACTGATAACACGGCTGCCAGAAGGTACACAAGAAAAGCAAATCATTTAAAGCAACTGTGCACAAAAGGCGCACCTTATAAAACTCCCGTTTGGAAAACTCAGCTCATTCCACTAAACCAAAGTCCAATGAGAAAATCTGTGTTTTTAGCTCACAGGGACACAACATTGCCTCATTTGGTCCATTTGTAAATCCACACAAAAACATCCCATTTGAACTTAATGAACGAGGCAGTGGTAGAGGGACGACTCCTGTGTGCGACTTCACCAGATGAGCTTTTGGTTGTGTGGCTCGAGTCATGGCTTCTGTCTCTGTTGGTAGCCGTGGTTACAGTGTCCGACCACGGCGAGGTCAACGTATCAACTATCCCTTTAAATGTTGAGCGGGGCAGAATTATTCTAGTCTCAGTGGTAACAGGTGTTTTTGTCCCTCAGGACGTCCGTGTGTCCCTGTCTTCCTTCTGTCTGCAGCCCGTGTGAATGTTCTGAACAGCTGGAACACTGTGTGTGTGTGTGTGTGTGTGTATTTGTCGCCTCTTTAGGACATTTTCTTGCACAAATGCTAACCGTGTAAGGACCGGATGTCCACATGGAGACCAAAACCTGGTCCTCATGAAGCAGAACCTTTATTTCTGAGGAATTTAGGGCTGAGATTTGAGTTGTTGTCAGGTCACGGTTAGAGACGAGACTTTGTTTGGACTGTGTGAATGAATGTGCTGTGTGTGTGTGTGTGTAGTCACATTCCTGAGGTCAGCAGGGAGTCTGTTGTCCTCCCTGTGTTTGCATGTTTCTTAAATGTATGTGTGTGTGTGTGTATGTGTGTGTGAGTGTGTGTGCTCACCCTGCACGAGTAAATGTTTGGGTGCGTGAGTGGAAGAATAAAAGACACAAGGAAAAGTGTGTGTCTTTGTCACACAGCAGCTCTGGCTGTGTGTGTGTGTTTCTCCTCTTCTCTCTCTCATGCGGACGTCAGTGTGGTCTGAGGTAGGAAATATGAGGTTCAGATATGAGCTCCAGATAACCTCGCTGTGCTTTTATTGATTCATGGCGTCCGTCTGCATAGCGAGCGTGAAGGTATGCGTGCACGAGTCACAGCGATCGGGGCGGTGCAGAGGTGCAGAGGTGCAGAGGTGCAGAGCCAGTATGTTTGTGACGAGGTGGCTGAGCTGAGGGTGTTATGGGCTGGTGAAGTTTGGCAGCTGGACCCATGTGGGTCTGTGCCATCTGGAACTGGTTTTGCACAGTTCGGCCTAAACTGAAGAGGCTTTGTGAGCCGCATTAGAGGCTGGGGGTGAACAACAACAGACAGAAAACACACAAAAAGAGGTCTCTGAAAGAGTTCCATGGAAAAAAAGTAAAGTGTTAAAGTTAAACTGTAGATGTTGATGTGGGAAATGTGGGTTCAGTTCTATTCAGCAAATTATAATGGTCGCACGTGGATGTGCAATATGAGCCAATGAATACATTAAACACCTTGTTAATGCAAACATCTCAACAGCAGCCAATCACAGGGCAGAAACTCAAGCATGTAGAGGAAGAGGAAGAAGTGTGATTTAAAAGAGTGGTTGTTGTTTCAAAAAACTGCTCATCTGCTGGAAGTTTAACAGAATAGTAAAAATATAATAAATAGTATAGTATAATATATTGTAAAAATAATATAATAACATAATAAATAATAAAAAGTGGGCAGGGAAATCCACGTTGATGTCAGAGGAGATTGGTTTGAAGACCATACCACCGGGTGCCACTCAGGTGTCTGTGTACCTAATAAAGAGGCACATAAGTGTATAAGACACTGCAGTATGAAGTCGTCCTGCTGATCATTAAATAGCAATAATATATTATCAGTATTTCAAGAGCATTCATATGGCCTGATGTTTGACGTTTGCAATTTGACCATTTCTTTTCTATAAAATATTCAAACCCAAACACCTCAGTCACACACTTTGACCTCCTCTCAGCAGAGAGAGTTTCTATTCATGTTTATATGTATATATATATATATATATATATATATATATATACATATATGTATATGTGGAGAAATGTAATCAATCAAATGCTTCTTACGCACGGCTAACTTCCTGTTGGCAGTAGGTGGCGCTGTGACTATCCTTGAGTGAAGGTGTCTGGATGTCCTTAGCGTTTGGTACATTTCACGTCGCAGAGACCAAATTTCAAGTTGAACAGATCAAATGTGGAGGAGACAGGTGACCTGCTGGGTGTCGGTCAGACGTTTGGGCCAAACACACAGCGAGGGCTGAACCATGGAGACGACTGAAACCTTTCACCGAGGCCATGAATAATATTTACTCTTCATCTGTCCTTCTGTTTCACACCGAGCTCATAATATTCTCCCTCCATCCATCTTTCCTGCGCATGAGTAGCTATGGTGACAGTGCAGCATGGAGACGGGAGGTCAAAGGTGTGCGAGGGAGGAAAGCTGACCAGACGCAACCTATACTACAGTCTGGTGTCTGGGGTCAGGGGTCGGGGGTCGGGGAGGGGTCACTCACACAGCCAGTGTGGCCACAGTTTGGCCTGTTCTGTAATTAAGTGGATGAGCTGTGAAGCAGCAGATGTGACAAACCACGGTGACGAAGAGGAAGAAGAAGCTGCCGTGGGAACAGAGAGAAGAAAGAGGGAGACGTCCCGGAAAACTGACAGCAACTGTGGGAATGTTTGGAAAACCCTGCTGCCCTCAGTGCCTTCCTCTCAGCATGTGTTTGTTTCCTCCCTCTAAACAACAACAACAACAACAACAACACAACCTTGGATTACCTCTTATCTCTAGTCTTATCTTCCAGAGTCAAACTACTGGACTGTTGACATTTAACCTCTAAAAGTGTTAGTGAGGTAAACATTCTATACAATGTGCAACACTAATATATCTATTCAGGAAATCAGCAGCAAAACCCTGGCCATGTATTACTTAATTACACTGTGGAAACAAAGCATAAATCTATCTATTTATTGTCTAAAAAAGCATAAATCAATCAAAACGGTTCATTGCCGTAGATGAAACTATGATTTATGTATATAAACATGCTGGAAATAACTGCGTTTAACTGAATATGAGCAGACTTAAAAACCACAAACTAACAGAATTCAGAAAATATATTAAATAAGAAAAAAATAAAACATCACACGACAGCAGACGAGATCAAAGTTTCTCTCTGCTGTTAAATGAATGTCAACATTTGAGGCTGTCTATCTAAAAATACTGCGCTCCAAGACAACACAGTAAAATACTTTTTTTTTAATGTTTTTTTAAGTACCTTACAGTTCTTTGTCCGTTACTTTGTGTTTCTGCCAAATACCACGCCACAAACTCCATTTATGACCAGTGTGACGTAAAAACACAACCTTCTCCTCGCTCAGAGCAGCTGCTGGTAAATTCTGACACACTGTGCATAAAGTAGGCATCAGAGGAATGTGCGCAGGCGTCTGCTGTGGGAAAGTCACACTGTTGTTATGTAAAACTATGACTGAATTAACTTGGCAGCAAGACTGTATCGGCAAAAATTAAACTTTCCTGGATCCCTGAATGTGATAAACATCACTTTATTTATGAGTGTATTTATGAGCACAAGTTAGTCTCACTTCTGTCTCTACCTCACCTCCCTCTTGTCCTTTCTCTCCCCCCCTTTCTGTCCCCCATTTTTCCTTTCACCCCAACCTGTCTTGGCACATTGCCGCACATCTTTGAGTCTCGTTCTGCTCTCCATGATGTTGTCCGTGTACAGTGCCTTGAAATAATATATGTTATGATTTGGCGCTATACAAATAAAATTTAATTTAATTGAGTTAAAAATAACTATACTATATCTACAGTGAGTTTGTATATTATAAATGCTATTATAAATTATACAAATATATTACACAATTTAAAACATTTTTAAAGCTTTTTTTAAGTCTTAGCAGCCTCTGAAACTCTTTACACCACAGTTTTGGTTCACACAGATCATTTACTGTATCACACATTCCCATATCATAAAGTGGGCTTTAATTTAGTGTTGTTGAACCAAAGCAGAATATCTTTAATAAACAACAACAAAAAAAAACCCAGCTATTCAACGTTTGAAAGGGTGTAGCTTTAACGAAGAAACTTTTCTACTTTTCACAGCACAGTCAAATCAAAGCTTTGGAGAAACTTTCAAAAAAACACAAGACAATAAAGAGTCCAAATACATCGACATGTAAACTACAAGAGCTGCGCTTCAAACTTTAGTGCCCAGCCATGGCAAAACCAACAACAAGTAGTTATTTACAGATTCTAAGCTTTCCATCACTGTCTAACCCATGGAAATCTGAAAATATTTAAGAAGATGTGGCCATTTGAATGTAGGCACTCAAACTGCTTTAGGGAGAATTTTAGCCTCAAAGATCGTCAACGCCGAGTTGAGCTGAAATAATGTTGAAATACTTTGTCATAACAAATCTGTTTAGTACGGAAACACTGTTTTAGTCCCCAGACGTGACATGTGCACATAAAATGTTGATTTGTGGCCACAAATTAGTATTAGTATTTCGTGTGCACGTTTTATCTATTTCATGGGAACAAATTAGTATTTTGTGGGAACAAATGTGTTATTCAAATGTGTATTTCATGCGCACATTTTACCTATTTCGTGGGAACTAATTAGTATTTTGTGGGAACAAATGTGTAATTCGTGGGAAGGAATTACCATTTCGTGCACACAAATAATTTTTGATTTTTGATGTCTGGGGCTCCGTAGTTTAAGTATAAGGTTTAGCTGTGTAAAAAATATGAATTTTATTTATTTATTAATCTCCCATTCTTAAAATTGAATAGCTGCTTGAAAAAAAAGAAATTGCGTAAACTACACACACACACACGTGATCCACTTCAGATGATGTCACTTGTCACTGTTTGATCCAAAATCTGGAGGTCGAGTCCGAATTATCCACTCACTCCATTTCTGAGTGCATGAATGGAGAGAAGAAGTGGGAGGGAGAGAGAGAGCGAGAGAGGGGAGGGGGGAGGTCATATTCAAAAACAAGGATTTCTTTATAACGACTGAGTGTGTTCACGGTGACTCATGGAGCTTCACAGGCCTCAGTCTGTGGCGTGAGGAGTTGTATCTGTGCTGTTTACTGAATGACATACTGTTGTCAGAATGTCAGGATGTCATGTTGGCATGTTTGAAATTGCTCTGTGATATCACACACACACACACACACACACAGGTTCACACAGCTGTCCTTCTGAGGACTCTCATTGACTTCCATTCATTTGGACAGCAAAAATAAAGCATTATCCCTAACCTTAACCATAACCAGTTAATACCTAACTCTATCCTCAACCTAACCTCGGGCCTTTTTAATAATCTTTTTTATAATTTTACAATCTTTTTAATAATCCATAAATCTGTCAATTGTTTTCTTGATAAATCTTGATCAGTGTTTCTCAAACCTGGGACTGATAATGTTCTAAATGTCATGTGAATCAAAAGCCAAAATTGTTCAGTTTCACATTCAAGAAGCTGGAAAAATCCGACAGCTTGTTTTTCATTTTGAATGAAAAATACTTAATAAGCGATCCAGCCTCAAATCTTAGCCCGAACTTGAGGAACATGGTTTTGGTCTCCATGAGGTTGACTGGTCCTGACAAGGTCAGTGTTTATGCCAGAAAATGTCCTAAAATACAAGTACACACACGTGCACATATTCTGTACAACATGATTATTTTAACTTGTTGTTTTCTCCCTGCTTTATAATTTGGGTTTTAATTCTTTGTGCAGCACTTTGTAACGGTGTTGGTGCTGTAATGAAGATATATAGCATTCAAGTTGTGTGTGTGTTTTACACTGGTGTTTGTTTGTGTTTATGTGGCCTTTATTGTCCATGACAAAAGGAAAACAAAGAAACTCTTTGTCAGTCTGGTATTTCATTCCAACACTATTCATTCACGGGACGGCGACGTTAGTGTCGCACAGACCAAATTTAAAGATTTAGATCCACAGATACACACAAACGATTAATTAGCCCTACTGTCTGCAGCTGCAACATGAAGCTCAACAGTTAACACAGACATCTGACTCTTATCGAGAGAAACACACACATACAAACACCAACACATTTAATGCACTAGGTTAGTGAGAGATTCATTTGCTGTATCACAAAATAGAATTATTATAATCAACACTATTACTTCAGCAGGTAACACTTAAATTAAATATAGTCCATTAGCTATAGAGCCCTGGTGCAACACACAGATCCGACCACTGTGACAGTAATTTTCGCCACGGCAGAGTTTTTATGCGCGTTAATTACAAAAATGACTATAAACTCACGGATTTAATAATCTGAAGGAAAAACAAAAAATTCCTTTCACAAATTTGTGCCAGGAGCCATTTCGGCCCCTAGCATTCGTGCTTGGGCCCTGAATATGAATAATAATTCATTGATAATTGAATATATTAACACTTCTCATTTTGATCCATCTTAGTCCTAAAGCAGGCAATCGCACTAAAATTACATTAAACAGTTAAAGTTAAAGTTAAACAGTTATTTAGTTTTCCCCCGACTAAAACAAAGCTGAAGGAAACCTGAGAGCAAAATGACAGGTGTGTTCTTTTGTGCTGTTGATGGATTTTTAATCCAAACAAAGGCAGCGTTACCAACAAAAGCAAACAGCAGTGGCAGCTGGTAACGCAGAGGTGAAGTGTGCGGGCGGTTATTACACTTTATGAAACTGTGTCTCATTCCTCTTTCACAGCATCTGCTCCATTTTTTATGCGATGATGTGTGTGTGTGTGTGTGTGTAGTAAAGGTTGATTGATTTGGGTTTTTTTTTCACCAGATGCCCGTAATTTCCTGGACAGCATGAACCACAGCGGCGGCTCCACAGAGGGCGACCTGTTCAGCTCAGACGTGGCGGTCACTCCCGCTTCCTGTCAGAGGATCTTTGGTTCCATGTGCTCAGTGTCATCAGGAAGTCCCCTCCCACACACCGACAGGTACAGGAGGAAATGTCCACACAGGGCAAAACGTCCTCACAAGAAAGGGGTTTTGTCAATGGTCGGTCCACACAAGCATAGAGAGACAAGAGTACACACACACACACACAGGTTTGTGCAGCTATTCCTTTTAGGAATCTATATTGACTTCCATTATTGGGACAGCTTAAACAAAGTGTTACCGCTTACTTTAACCACATCTTAGCCCTAAAGCTCTTTGGGACCAGGTTTTGGTCTCAATGAGGACTACTGGTCCTGACAAGGTGAGTGTTTATGCCAGAAAATGTCCCAAAGAGAGAACAAATCCAAGGAAACACACAAATAGACCTATATGTGTTGCTTTTTCTGACTGGAATCTGAAGTTTGTTATCTCACTCACTCCCCCCACACCAAAGTCCATGAAGAAAATCCTTTATCCAGATTTTCATAAGTAACACAAACGAGGCAGCGTTGGACCGGCAGCTGCTGTGTCCCTGTGACCTAAAAACAGAGATTTTCTCTATGGACCTTGGTGGAGGAGCGCCAGCTGTTTAATTTGCTGGGTTTCCAACGATGTAAACAGTCCGTCTAATAAGTGAGATAACATAGCTTATGTGTTCTTAAGATAATCCCCATATTCATGTGTTAATATAATGGAGAAGGGGCGGGGTTTGCTAACAGCACTAATGGACAGGAAGTTAGCCAAAAGATGTCAAAACCTGCATATGTGCTCCCTCTCACTCCCTCTGCAGTGCCACGCCTCCTCCAGTATGGCACAACCGCACTCCCAACTCCCTCAACTCTTCATACCCCCCCCAGCCGTCACCCCCTCTCTCCATAAGCACACCCAATGCCCACAGTTCCCCCCGGGGGCCTCTGAAAAGCCTGGGTGGAGGCCTGGGCGTCCGCAGGGAGACGGACAGCACAGACTTGTCCTCGTTGTTGGGGAACGGCGGTCTGGACCACAGCCTGCTGGAGGCCATGGAGGGACTCGGGAGTCTGAACCTCGTCGGGGACGGGGGCCTCGCTCCACTGCTGCCTGAGAAGAGGAGGGTATGGGGCGAGGGGGGAGACCTCGGCTCCCGCTCCCCTTCTCTCAGTGGGTTTTCCAGCCCTCACAGTGGGAGCAACATCAGCATCCCTTTCTCATCCTCCATGACCCCTGACCCCCTGAGAGGACACAGTGGGGCGCCGTCACCAGGAGCAGGTACATGCATTGAAAAACACTTCATACCTCTCCACGCACAATTAAGTCGAGCTCTAGATGTGAGTCAGTTTTAGCCTCTTTTTCCTCTGGCAACCGGTCGTGATGTCACACATAAGAATCCAAACTTGTGTTTTAAGGCCTCCAGATTTGTGATGTTATGATCTTGCAGATGATGAAAGGATGATTTCCCTCGAAATGGGAACATCATTTACAAAACATGACATCATGTTCCCAAGAAGAAGATCTGAGACGAGTGATTGAGGCCACGGACGGAAACGATCTTCTTTCAAAAACTGTCCCTCTGTAGCACATATGCTAGCGCTGTAAGAAGACGTTGTACACGTTACAGATAATAATAACAGAAACTGAACCAAGTCAGAGGAAAGAAAGGGAAATAATGTTTGTTTGTTTACATTTACGGTTTGTGCCGTTTCCTCGTGAAAGACTTTAAACAAACACAGAGCAGTGGACGTGCAGTGCAGCAGCAACAATCACTGATCTGTTTGTTTATTCAAGCAAAAATAGCTTTTGTTTTTCTCCTCTCTTTATTGAAATGTGTGAACTCTCTAAAGACAAGGACGCGTTCGAGTGTCTGTTCACACTGACTTTAGTTTACTGTTCACTAACAGTCGTAAAACTGTCAAAGACAATGAATGATAGTGCGAGAGAGAGAGAGAGAGAGAGCTGGGAATATGATTATGTCATTACACGCAAGCGTTTCCTGTGTGGATGGAAACACCTAAACCTGTTTCTGTGAGACACTTTACGCTTGAGGTAAATGTTTACTGAAGTTTTAAAGTCCCATAGACTTCTATTCAAATGGACTTCTTTTTGACAACAGCAGTGTTGCCCCCTGGTGGCTACTTAATATATTCTTACTTTTCCAGTAATGTCTCAGACCCAGTCGGTATCATGTCGAGTGTCTGTCTACCATCCATTAACTTGTAAAGTATTGAATTGTTTGTTTGTTTCTTGTTCTTTAACTAGCCGTGTTAGTCTTTTAACGCACCGTCCTGTTGTAGTTTGGCTGTACGTATTATTTCTGGGCTGAAGCCAGACTTTTAATCCTAACTCGGAGCTTTAATCTGTGTCACGCAGACTCTGGGACGAAGCAGGACACTGTGAAGTTTGTTCAGGACACTTCAAAGTTCTGGTACAAGCCCAACATTTCCAGAGACCAAGGTAAATAAATAAACATTAGCTTCAGAGCAGAAGAGTCTGTGGAGAGTTTACAGTTTTTCCTCCTCAGCCATCGCAGTGCTCAAGGACACAGAGCCGGGATCGTTCATCGTCAGGGACAGTCACTCGTTTCGCGGGGCGTACGGGCTGGCGATGAAGGTGGCCACGCCCCCTCCGTCTGTGATACAGCAGAGTAAGAAAGGTGGGGTCAGAAGGACTTCAAAATTTCACCTTTATGGACTTCTATGAAGTATAATGACGCAGTGATAAAATGAGCTCATGTCTTTGTGTCTCTGCAGCGGGAGACTTGTCCAACGAGCTGGTGAGACACTTCCTGATCGAGTGCACACAGAAGGGAGTCCGTCTCAAAGGTTGTCCCAATGAGCCCTATTTTGGTGAGGAAATATGATATTTCTCACATTTAGAAGGACAAAGATGAAATATTTCAACATATTCACACACAAACTCACATTTCTGCGTTTAGGGTGTAAAAATCTCCCCAAACGTTTGGTTTTATCCAAAAAAATATTCATGTTTATGAAGCTGAAAAATCAGAAAACGTGTGTTATTCGTTAAAAAAACACTGACAAATATTGGTGTATGAGTGTAGTTTGTACCTGTTAAAAAAGTGAAATATTATCTCCACAGACAGAGAAATAATGTAGGATATATTTGCATGCACAGCTCAAAAAGTAGAGGATGGATTTGGAAGTGTTTGTTTTGTCCCTGTGAAGAAATGATTACATTTTGGTGGCGATATGAATTCATTTAAAAACAACCTTGAAAGATAAAGGACAATGTGAGGAACTGAGCGGCCTTGGCTGAGGTTTGCATTCAGTGAGATAAACAAAATCTCACGTACGGCATAAAAAAAAAGCTGTAATCTACTGCGAATGATTGTATTTTATTTAACTTTTTACTGAACTAGTAATACAAATCTCACTGAGATTAAAAATCCCATTGTGGCCAAGGTCAGGGGGCACGGACCCGACTTTTATACTCAGTATAATGTGAAATACATGAAATAATACAAAATATAGTATAAAATCATCTGATATTTTAAAAACACAGTAAAAGTGTCCAGTGACAGCAGATCCTTCACTTTCACACCGACACTGCACTCAGATTAAATAATCCAGTGCATTTGCTGAGATTTCAACAGGGGACCGAGGACATACACATTGCGTGCCCTCTGCCACCATCTAGTGGTCAGAAATGTGAGGTGCAGCATGCGCCGCTAAATAAAAGGAACAAAATAAGGTTTTTGACTTTTGTCTTATGTAGACGGTACGGTGGCCTGTAGGTGCAAACTGTTATTACATTAAAACGTGAAACACTTTATGATGTGAAGTTGTCAAAGCCCAAACGTGTGGTTATTACGGTAATTTCACTCGTGCTGTGGCAGGAATCACCAGAGAGGAGAGAGTGGGGGAAACACTTGAGACAAAAACTCACACAATGACAAAAGCAGCATGAATGTTTTGTGTCTCTCTCCTGTGACAGGAAGTCTCACGGCTCTGGTTTGTCAACACTCCATCACACCGCTGGCTCTGCCGTGTAAACTCATCCTGCCTGATAAAGGTAAACATGGACATGTCGTCATGTCTTCCTTTAATTGTGGACATTTTAGACTGTTTTCACTCCCTTTAAGGGTTTTTTAGGGGCCCCCTTGACCACCAGGGGGCATCCTAGAGTATTTAATTTTGCTTTGTGCATGATTTTAAACACAGGCTCGATCATATTATACAAACAGTACTATTCATAGTTACAATGAGCGTCTATTGTTTCACTTTTTAGTCGACTGACATTGTTAAATAACGTCATATTTTTATACAGCGATAGCAATTAAAAATATTTCACAATATTCATACACAAACTCCCACATTTCTAGAGTGTTTATAGAGTGTCCTATAAGCTATCAATAAGGTCCCAAATGTCCTTCAAAGAAAAGATTTATTTGTTAAACGGAGCAAAGAAACCAGAGAAAAAGAAAATATTCATATTAATGAAGCTGAAAAATCTGAAAGACGTGTGTTATTCATTAAAAAAAGCAACATAACTGACAACAGCTTCTGTTTGTTTTCACAGCACAAATCAAAAAGTAAAGGATGAATGTCAGTGTACGTATTAGTGTTGTGTCAGAAGACCATTCTTCTGATTTAAGATGAAATACGTTATAAGGGCATAAGAACATCCTTCATGACGCGTCATCAGAACTTCAGAGTCGAGAGAGAAGCGCTTTTGTGCACTGAAATAACTGTGTGTGTGTTTTTTTTAGACCCAGTGGAGGAGCTGAACAACTCACCTGCACAAACAGCAACAAACTCAGCAGCTGAACTCCTCAAACAAGGAGCAGGTACAACACAGAACACCAGTGATGTTTGTATCAGTCGCTCAGTCCAGTTTAACTTTCTCTCTGTGTGTGTCTGTGTGTGTGTGTGTGTTTGTGTGCAGCGTGTAACGTGTGGTACCTGGGCTCCGTGGAGCTGGAGTCGTTGACGGGACACCAGGCCGTGCAGAAGGCGACCACGGTGACGCTCTCCACGGACCCGCCGCCGGCCTCCACCGCCGTCCACTTCAAAGTGTCGGCGCAGGGCATCACGCTCACCGACAACCAGAGGAAGTGAGTCGTCGCTGCCGCACACCTGCACACACAAACACACGCACTTTAGGGATCAAGACCATAAATGAAAGTGGTTTAATATTTCGTCCACATGTGGAGAGACGTCCTGTCCATCCATAGATCCACATAATTATGGCATTTTTCCATACTTAGCTTCAAAGAGTTAAAAACTATCTCAGGACTGTCAACACTTTTCAGATTTCAGAAATGCAACAAACTAATGTTTTTTATACCCATATATAAAACTTTATACATCAATATAGGATCACTTGTCACATTTATTTGGGTGGAGAAAAGTCAAAAATGGCTCTTTTAATACTAAAGGTTGCAGAGCCCTGACCCCTGACCTTGACTCTTACCCATCACAATTAAACACTAACCCATAAACAGCCAATTTAGTTTTGTATTTTCAATATTTTCAAAGCACTTTTTGCATCCTTGCACATCCATCGTTTAAAGTGTTCTGCTGTTGTTTTTAAAATATTCATTCATATCAGTTTGTTGCACTGGTCTGCTCACGACTCTGCTGCTGCTGTAACAAGTGAAACTCCCCTCTGTGTGGGATCAACAAAGCCAAAGAGAATCCAAACTTAATGAGGAAACGCCAAAATATCTTCACTTCCTGTGGCTGATGAGTCAGTGTGTGACTTCTCTGTGTCTGTGTGTGATTGTGCAGGTTGTTCTTCAGGAGACACTACGCTGTCAACACGGTCATATTCTGTTCTCTGGACCCACAGGGCAGGAAGTGAGTTCTCTGCCACTTTGTTTATTTCACCTGACGTTCGTTCTCACGCTGCTGCACGGCAACGCGAGGAAACGATCCTCTAATGAAGTCGTTTATGCCGCTGTTTCCACGACAAAGTTATGTCTCCACTAGCATAGTATCTGGTACCTGGTCTTTTTGTTTTAGTAGCTGCTCTGGCGAGGTTCAAAGTGAGGTCTGCGTGACGCGATTGGTCAGAGTGTCGTCACAGGAAGAGATGTCCGGCACAAGAATCAAGTGAACTGTAGATCAGTTAAAAAGACTTAACAATCCTAAAAACAGCGATCAGGGAAATTTGCTGAACACATAATGATTCTAATGATTCAGTTACACTGAATCATTAGAATCCATGGTTTCCACTCACTTTGTAGTGGAAACCAAACCTAAACCGTGCTGTGCCAAGGCGAAGCTGGGACCACAGGTGGAAAAGGGTCTATAGAAATGATTGATTGATTGATAAATAAAATAAAAAATAAAATAAAAAATAAAATAAATACTTTATTGTCAGAATGAGTCTGAAATTGGACATTTACGCTCCCCTTACAACGCAGGCGTCAAACTCAAGGCCCGTGGGCCACATCCGGCCCGCCATGCACTTATATTCGGGCCGCATGATAAGATGTGCAGTTGTGATGATGATGATGATGATGATGATGATGATGTAAGAGCTACTCTTACGATGATCATTTCATTTTGTCACTCGCAGATGGACGAGAGGCAGCGGATCCACGGCAAAGTGAGTTTTCCATTGTGGCCACGCCCCCAGTGTTTCAGAGCATTTTACATGATTAGAAAACTTTTTTTTTTTCAGGACAAGTCAGGACAAGATATTCTATAAACTGCTTCTATATTAAGAGGAAGAACTCTCAGACTCAGGCGTGCAGACATTTCCTCTCTTTCTGATTTACTTATAGTTTGCCGTGTATTGTTGTGTCCTTCTCTTTGAAACTATGTATGTTGCACTTTGGCCCAAATCGACACAACTTGACTTTATTGTTCCCATATCAAAGAAGACCTGGATCAAACTGAAGGAGCGTGCTTTGCATTTAGATTTCCTGACGTGCAAAAACCTTTCTTGTGTCATGTAAAGACACCGATCGTCTCTCTCTGTTTGTTCTAACCTTTTCCTGTATTTGCAGAAACGCTTTTCTTAAAGTCCCTCGTCTTTCCTTTTCCTTTCTCTCTGCCAGGATCTTTGGATTCGTGGCGAGGAAATCTCAGAGCGAGACCGAAAACATGTGCCACCTGTTTGCCGAGCACGACCCCGAGCAGCCGGCGAGCGCCATCGTCAACTTTGTGTCAAAGGTCATGATCGGGTCGCATAAAAAGTAACGAGAGAGAGAAAGAGACTCAAAAAGACAACATGAAATCCAGTCATCTGTGGAGAATGAACTGTGTCGCGCTGCCACTAGAGGGAGCCAAAACCGCCTTGTATAAAGTTAGACTCCCCGTTTTTTCCATATCTCTATAAACTCAGATTGATCTCGTCTGTATGTTTTTCTTGTTTGCTCGTTGATGGAATTTGACTTCCGATGAAACCTGAAGAAAATCAGAAAACAGTACAAACTTATAATTATTACGATGATTGTGAAATCTCTCTTTTTTGCGAAACCACGGATCCCGCTGTGTGTGTATGTGTGTCACTACATGTTTGTCACGTGACAAAGCCAATGATGTGGTCGTATTGTGCATCTTTATCTGTATATTGCTCAAAGTATTTATGTGCTTTCACTAATTATGTACATGATGTCATCTATTTTTGTATATTAACACATAACTGTACATACGGATTAAAGGCAGTGTACCATTCATATTATCAGGAATTACTAAGATACATTGAAGCATTTATCCAAAGCATCAGAGGGTGAGTGTGCAGGAGAGGAGCCAAGTGCAGAAGGAGATGGTGCAGGGGAGAGGGGAGGGACAAGGTCAGTGCTCGGACAGAAGATGCTCTCGGAAGAGCTGGGTCTTCAGGAGCTTCTTGAAGACAGAACAGGGACGCCTCTGTTCTGGTAGCGCTCAGTAGGTCACACAAAGAGAGCCTGGATTGTCTTGTGCGGGGTGTGTTGGCACCGCCAGACGACAATCCTGTGACGAACGGAGTCGTTGAGGGGTAACATAAGCCTTAAAGAGTGCGTTTAAGACCCATGAAGCACTTTGTAGGCCAGCATCAGTGATTTGGATTTGGTAGCCAGTGGCATGAGCCCTTTTAGCCTGATTGAAGTCGAGACGCCACGTTCTGGACCATCTGTAGTGGTTTCTGTTAGCAGAACCAGCGCTGCAGTAGTTGAGGTGGGAGACGACCAGAGCCTGTACCAGGAGCTGGTTGAGTTAGCTACGGCCTGACTTTTCTTATATTGAATAGTGCAAAGCGACAGAGGCGACACGATGTGTAACGGTCAACTGGTCATCAATCATGACACCCGAGTTTCTCGCTATCTTGGAAGGAGTCAGAGATCGGGAGTCGATGTTAATGTGAGGTTTAGCTGGAGGTGATGGGCTTTCATCCATCCATGTCCGAGAGACCATCTGAGATCCGTGCTTAGACCGCGTGGTCGTCAGGTGGGAAGGACAGATACAGCCGCGTGTCATCAGCATAGCAGTTGATAATGAGAAGCCATGTGAGCGGATGATCTGGCCCAGCGAGGTGGTGAACACGGCATTTTGCTTCAATCCAAGACGCCTTAAAAACATGAGTCACCACTTCATCCCATCATTGGACATCAATACAAACATTTGTTAGTGAATCGCTCACAAACCAAAGTCCAAAGTTCACTGTGTGGTAAATTTGTGTCACTGAGGTGAATCTGAAAGCAACAACTTCCAACACCAAAGTCACAAAATGACACGTTTGAAGTCACAGATCAACAACTCCTGTGGGGCCGTGACGTAAAATCGCTTATTTTCTCAATGGAGTGAATGTTTTACATAATAAGTGACACAAGTTTATCGGGAAACTGTTTCTTAAGTGGATAAAAATCTGTTTTTAGAACTCTCCCTTTAATGTGGATTGTTTTGTGCCGCTTTTGTGTCATCCTTCCTTCCTTCCTTCCTTCTCCACTGACTCACTGTGATGAATGTGAGAACATCATGACTGTTACCACAGCTCCTCCGAATCCGAGGCCTTGTTAAAGGATTAGTTCGCCCAAATTACTAAAAACACAACTAACAATGTGCAGTCTAACAGCGTTTAACCACACAGGAAGCTCCACTACTCTGATGTCAACAGGCTTTGAGAATCCAGCAGAAGAGCAGATGTTTGTGCTCACAACACTGGGAAAAAAAGTGACTTCCTTTATATTCAAACGTATTTAAATGAACAGTTTTTTGTGTTTTTTTAAATAAATTGATATTTTTTCCCTAAAAGTGCAGCGGTTACCCGGTAAAGGTACGTAAGACCACTCGTGGGCAACATCAGGTCCTGAGGCCACATCAGGCCCGAGGCGTCCTCACAGGTTCCCTCAAGTCAACTCTTGCTGATTTGATTTTGGTTCAAAATGAGATTATAGACGAGGCGTGATGAAGAGACAATGCTCACAGTCTCCCTGGGACCTTTTTCTGGCATAAAAACCGACCTAAAGACAGAAAAACCTGGTCCTAATGAGGCAGAACTTTCTTCACATTCTTTACATTAATAGCGTTAACATTAAAGGGCTGTTTCAAATGAAGAGTAAACTTAAAGACAATTACAGCGCTGCTGTGTCTGTTCACATTCAATTACTTATTAGAGTTGGATCAAAAAATATTGATTTCATTTTATTTTTTACTCATAAAACTTGTTATAATTGACAGAACACAGTGAAGAGCAGTGCAGGGCATTTCTTTTCTTTGAAGGATGTCCCAACGTCTCTCAGATCCACTGTCTGATGATCATTTATCACCTCTTATTTATTCACATATTGTATTTTTACTTTATTTTGAAATGTAAATGTTACGCATGTTGCATATAAATATGGATTCAATGATTCATATTTATCTAAAAACGTTTTTGCTCGCACTGGGCCTTTAAAATTAAACGGCACGATAGATGTTTACACTTTTTGACCAACAGATGGCAGTAATTAGCCACCACCGCAGTCCACCTTCCACACAGAATAAGGAGAGTGTGTGTGTGTGTGTGTGTGTGTGTGTGTGTGAGAGTGATGAGGTGTGCAGAAACTACATGACAGGTTTTTCTTTTTTTTGGCAAATATTCAGATTAAGGGGTGTTTTTTTTCCTCCTTGTTTTCATTAGAACAAGATTAAAAAAAAGAAAAAAACGATGAGCGAGTCAACACACGCAAGAAAGAACCACCCTGGTAATGTCACAGTGTGTACGAGTTCGTACGAGTGTGTGAGATACAAAAGGAAAGAGAGAGAGAGGGAGAGAGGGAGAGAGAGACAGAGAGAGACAGACAGAGAGAGAGAGACAGAGTGAGGTCACAGGTCTCCAGGTGCCTCAAAGTCCTGCTGTTGTGGTTTTTAGAGGTCAGATGATCATCTGTTCACAGCTCCTTGTCTCTGTGGAGAGAGAGGGAGCCGAGGACCTGGAAGTGGGACAGAGACGCGGAGACGCATCACCCATCACTGTCCCCCACAGTTGTGCCCGGCCACGGGAAAGAGGGACAGCATGGAGTGAGTGAGTGAGTGTGTGTGTGTGTGTGGGGGTGGGGGTGAGAGTGGTGTTGGGGGGGGGGGGTTGCCGGTGGTGGATGACCTCACCATTACGGAAAACTTTCCCACAGCCTGCACACAAAGAAGGCCGTCAAAAGGTAAAAAGGATGAGAAAGAATAGAAATTTACCACAGTGTGTAAAGGAGGCAAAGTGAGAGGAGCGAGAGAAAGAGAGGCCGTTTCAGAGGGGGAGTCGTCTTCCCTTTTCACTGCTTCCACAGATTCTTGGGGTTGACAGAGGCTCCGCTTTTTGCCACAACCCGCTCCCCTTTGCTGAGTCACCTGCTGCCATTTTGTCCCCCCCCCAACTGGACCTGGACCTCTCCTCGGCACTTCCTGTCAGGCGTGAAACCAGAACCTGCACCTGCACCTGCTGGCGTCCTCATCGCTGCTGGACGACATCACATTCCTGGCATTGCTGGCACACGGGCGGACGGTGTTTGGAAATCCAGAGGCCGGCTTCCGTTTCGGGAATGCCTCCCTCACAGAGTCTCTCTCTCTCTCTCAGCCTCTGATCCTCGGCCTCGGCTCACTTTAGCCGAGTTAGGTTATTTAAAGCCTAAGTGTACGACTGCTGCTGCAGCAAACACACACACACACACACACTCACATCTCACACACTGAAACCACAGCGACCCACAAATAAACCCTCTCCTATTTTTAATTTGGTGGGCAGCAGGGACACAGACTGTGACCAGGCCGACAACCTCACTCGCTCTCTCTCTCATTTGCCATTTGATACTTTGTTTTTGCACCAAATCTGGCTGAGTTTGTATTTAGTGTAGCTTTAATATCACAGTACGTGTATATTTAGCATTAACTTTAGGGTCTATTCTACTTAATACATGGACACCGTCATTATGTTTTTTACTTCACAGCTGGTTACAGTTTTGATTTTACGAACCAAACATGATCTCGATTGTGATGAATGTTGTTTGATTTCTCCACCGTGACCACACAGCGACAGTTTATGTTGCTCACATTTAACACAACTGAGAAACACAGCGCACGTGTAACTGATCACATTCACTTCACACAACTCATGCATTTGATTATTTACATCTGTGCTATTCTCTCTCGTCAACTATCAAACTATCAAAATGTCTGTCATGAAACGCTGCAGAAGCAATAAAGGTGCTATTTTATGGATTTATTTTATTTGTGTCAATATTTTCAAACAATTTTTGAGAAGCAAATAAAATATCCATTTAATCATTCAAAGTGAGGGAGTGCAAAGAACAAATCAGGGAGCGCAAAGAACAAATCAAGGAGTGCAAAGAACAAATCAGGGAGTGCAAACGAGTGCAAAGAACAAATAAAAATACAAAGAACAAGTCAAGGAACAAAGAACAAATCAGGAGTGCAAGCAAGGAGTGCAAAAGAACAAATCATGGAGTGCAAAGGAACAAATCAGGGAGTGCAAAAAGAATCAAACAAAGAATCAAGGAGTGAACAAATCAAAAAGAACAAATCAGGGAGAGGAACAAATCAGGGAGCAAAGCGAGCAGTCAACAAAGTCAAAAGAAGAACAGTAAAAGAACAAGTCAGGAGCACAAATCAAAAGTCAGGAGTGCAACAAGTGCAAAAGAACAAATCAGGAGGCAAAGTGCAAAGAACAAATCAAGAAGAGCAAATCAGAGCAAAGAAGAGGAAAAGAACAAAAGGAGTGCCAAATCAAGTACAAAGGAGCAAAAAAAGGAGCGCAAAAAAAGCCTTAAAAGAACAAGAAGGCAAAAGAACAAATCAGGGCAAAAGAACAGCACAAAGAACAAATCAGGAGCACAAAGAACAAATCGAGGAGTGCACAAAGAATCAAGGAGTGCAAAGGGAGTGCAAAAGAACAAGTCAGGGAGCGCAAAGAAAAGCACAAAGAACAAATCAAGGAGCAAAAGGGTACAAATCAGGAGTGCAAAGAACAAGTCAGGGAGCGCAAAAGAACAAGTCCAGGGAGCACAAAGAACAAATCAAGGGCAAAAGACAAATCAGGAGCATCAAGTGCAAAAAGAACAAGTAAAAGTCAGGAGCAAAAACAAATCAGCAGGAGTGCAAAAGCAGGGAGTGCAAAGAACAAATCAGGGAGTGCAAAGAACAAGTCAGGGAGCGCAAAGAACAAGTCAGGGGAGAACAAGTCAAGAGCAGGGAGCAAAGAACAAATCAGGGAGCACAAAGACAAATCAGGAGCAAAAGAACAAATCCAGGCAGTGCAAAGAACAAATCAACGTGCAAAGAAAGTCAAAGGGGCGCAAAAGAACAAGTCAGGGAGGCATAAAGAACAAATCAAGGGCGCAAAGAACAAATCAGGGAGTGCAAAGAAGACAAAAACAAGTCACAAAAGAACAATCAAAAAGAACAAATCAGGGAGCACAAAAGAACAAGTCAGGAGCGCAAGAACAAATCAGGGAGCACAAAGAACAAATCAAAAAAGAAGGAACAAAAGGAGTGCAAAGAACAAATCAAGGAGTGCAAAGAACAAGTCAGGGAGCAAAGAAAAGAACAAGTCAAGGGAGCACAAAGAACAAATCAAGGAGGAGTGCAAATCAGGGAGTGCAAAGAACAAGTCAGGAGCGCCAAAGAGTCAGGGGAGCACAAAGAACAAATCCAAGGGGAGAAGAAGTACAAATCAGGGAGTGCAAAGAACAAGTCAGGAGCGCAAAGAACAAGCTCAGGGACAAAGAACAAATCGAGGGGAGCTTAAAGAACAAGTCAGGGAGCGCAAAGAACAAATCAGGAGCGCAAAGAACAAGTCAAGGAGTGCAAAGAACAAGTCAAGGAGTGCAAAGAACAAATCAGGGAGTGCAAAGCATCAGAAAGGAAAGAAAGAAATCAGGGAGCCAAAGAAAGAATGTCAGGGAGCGAGAACAAAAAGAACAAATCAAGCACAAAGAACAAGTCAGGAGCCAGCAAAGAACAAATCAGGAGCACAAAGAACAAATCAAGGAGTGCAAAGAACAAATCAAGGAGTGCAGAACAAATCAAGGAGTGCAAAGAACAAGTCAGGAGAGCACAAAGAACAAATCAGGGGAGTGCAAAGAACAAGCCAGGGAGCGCAAAGAACAAGTCAGGGGAGTGCAAAGAACAAAATCAGGGAGCGCAAAGAACAAGCCGTGGAGAAAGAACAAGTCAAGGAGTGCAAAAGAACAAATCAGGAGTGCAAAGAACAAATCAGGGAGCTTAAAAGCAATCAAGTCAGGAGCACAAAGAACAAATCAGGGAGCGCGAAAGAACAAGCCAAGGAGTGCACAAAGAACAAATCAGGGAGCAAAAGAACAAATCAGGGAGTGCAAAGAACAAATCAGGAGCCAGCAAAGAACAAGTCAGAAGAACGAAGTCAGGAGCGCGAAAGAACAAATCAGGGAGCCCAGCTACATCAAAGTCAGGAGCGCAAAGAACAAATCATCAGGAGCGCAAAGAACAAATCAGGAGTGCAAAGAACAAATCAAGGAGAGCAAAGAACAAAATCAAGGAGCCGCAAAGAACAAATCAGGAGCGAAAGAAATCAGGGAGGCAAAGAACAAATCTGCGAGCGCAAAGAACAAGTCAGGGAGCGCAAAGAACAAATCAGGAACAAATCAGGGAGCGCAAAGAACAAATCAGGGAGCGCAAACAATATTGAAACTGTCCACAACTGTAAATGTTTGCTCATTTTAAATTTGAGTTTATTTTTGTTGCGTACAGATTCCTTTTGTTCTCACAGCCTCTGTGTGTTCATTTCAAGAAGAGGCACCGATATTTTAAAAGATACCGAGTACTTTAAGTCAGTAAGTACACTGAGTATATTTGTGATTCTGATTGCTAATCGTTAGACTGCTCAGATGTGTAACTGTCCACACTCTGCTGCGGCGTCACTTTCAATAAGTTTTCCGTACAAAGTCTTTAGACCATAAAATCCAACATGCGTCTTCCACGCACAGTCCAGAAACGTTTGCTTTCCCCAAAATTAGCAACACCCGTGATCAGGGTGACATGAACTTTACCATTATGCCCCCTGGTGTTCTGGAGGAATAAACACTGTATACTTTAAACTGCACAAGGATGGAGGCTGAAGCACGTCAGTGTTCATTCATTTTCCTCTGCTTCATCCTCCACATGAGTGTCACGGAGGCTGACACGGGGTGGAAAGACGGGGTCACAGTGCTGGACATGTCCCCCTGTCCATCACAGGGCAAACATAAAGAGACAAAACAACCCAGAAGTCAGTGTTTGGAAATAAAGGATGATGCGACAGAGGTCTCACTTTGATTGACAGTATTTTTCATCGTTGCTGTTCAGACCAGCGAACCTGTGAGGACGTCGCTGTTTCACAGAACTTACAATTCATGCACTGAGCTTTTTTGTGAATCCAAAAAACCTAAACACACCACAGCAATATTTGTGTGGGCACACACTTCATGGCTTTATTAATACACACAGGTTAGACACTGCACTGACAGCCCAAACAAAGCCTGATCCCTAATCTTTACCAGAACCACATTTTCACAGCTTCAAACAGTTCCTCAGAAATGAGGTTCTGCCTCATTATGACCAGGACAAGGACTGCTGTTCCTCACAAGGTCCTGTATTTATGCCATAAAAAAAAGGTCCCAAAGAAGTAACAAACACAGTACAGGCTCTCACACACACTACACACACAGAGCCACACCCACTTTGCACACCAATCAAAATTTGTCTACGTGATCTCAGGCACATGCTGAGAAAGCAGTTGCCTTTATGGCCAAGCCTCCTCGTTGCATTGTCTCTGGTATGACTGACTGAAACACACTGTTTCAGGCACACACACACACACACACACACACACACACACACACACACAAAAGGCCTGGGCACTTGGGTATCAGCGTCAGTCTTAATGAACCTGTCTCCAGGGGGCGGGGCCAGGGTAATGTCCCACACAAAGAGCTCCCACTGGGCCACCGAGCCAACCAGAGGCCAACAGATTAACTTGCATTACATCAGCATCCCCACAATACACCTAATGAGGGAGGGATGTGTGTGTGTGTGTGTGTGTGTGTGTGTGTGTTGGCTCTCATGGCCATTGCATCACTAATTAAATGCCGCGACTCACTTTTTTTTTTTGCTGATTCAGAGTGCGCTCGGTTGCGTAAACGTGGGCATATACAAACACACGGATCCGATCACATGACTCCACATTTCCTGAAACAATGCTATGTTTTACAGAAAAAGAAAAAGAAAATAAGATCAAGTCGGGAACGTTCTGCTCTCTGTGTGGATAAGACATCATTTCCTCACTCAAACACAAGTGATGTACAGTCTGGTTCAGAAGCAGCCTGAGCATAAATCTCAAAACCAAGCCAAAGACAACATTGTTAAGTAATTTAATCGTTTAAAAGACTTAACATTTATGTCTAACATCTGATGTAAATAAAGTCACCTGTTATAGTTACCTTATTTAAGATTACACATTCATAATTATGACTTATTATCTTATAATTGCGACTTTTTAGCTCAAAATGTCTCCAAAATCTTCGACTTCTCTGTAGAGCGTTTCTGAGGTCAGACACTGATGTTGGACGAGAAGGTTGTGGCTCACCACCAGGGCTCTGTGCGGGGCCAGTCGAGTTCTTTCACACCAAACTCAAAGTCAAACCATGTCTTTAAAGTCCTTGCTCTGTGCACTGGGACACAGTCATGTTGGACTTTTGTCCATAACTGTCTTGGTATGCTGAAGCGTGAAGATCAGGGACCGAGAGACCGAAGCCCGACTGAAACACCTGAATTCAACTCTCAACAGGTGTAGTCTGGTCAAACACTTTTGTCCATATCATGTATTTGCATAAAGGTTTGATGAGACCAGATCCATGCAAGAGGCACTAACTGGTTTGTCTCGGAGCTGAAGACCAGAACGAAGGGTGATAGTGATTACAGGGAGGGTGTAACCTAAACAAGTACCATGGGAACACCTAACTTCCTGTGTGGAGGATCTTCAGTAAGTGGAGGTTCTCCAAGGATCGTTTATCCTGTTTCCCGTGGCTGAGCAGAACCCCACCGACCTCCAGTGGACGTACGAGGACGGACACGGACACTGAAGGTGACTTTTCGACTCCCTCTTCTGTCTGAAGTGAAATGCTGGATGGATAATGCTTAGAAAGTGTTTGAAATGTTTAATAATGAGGACTTTGCTGGTTTGAACTGTTTCCAGAACAGGTCCGGTTCAATCTTCAGGGAGCAGAGTCATCTCAGGTTAAGTTTGTTAATAACTTAACAAATGCAAACGAGCTTAAGGCTTTTACTGCTTTAACGTGAGTAAAGAAGCAAAATGTACACTGTCTTTGTGTATAAATACATGTATAAACACAAGTGAGCTGCGACATTAAAGATAACCAAGTCACTGGGTGTCTGTGTGTCACACACACATTTTAAGGTGCTTTTTCAGTGAGGTTAGCCTTAAAGCACTTAGTTGTGATGCTTAAGGTTCGTGTAAGGGGCATTTTGTCTATGATGTGTCCTCGCTAAGATATAAAAACAAGTAAATTATAGACCATTAAAACTACGAAAGAACACAGAATTATGTCGTAAACAAAACACAAAAAACACAATAGATTAAACTGCACGAGCAACTGAAGAGGAAGCACGTTGGAGTCATGGGTGAAGGAGATTCACGGTAAGTTTGTAGTGAGTTCATTTCATCAGATTAAAAATATGCTTTGTGTGACACCAGCAGCAGTGTGTGTGTGTGTGTGTGCCAATCTCTTTCTCTCTGTCTTTTTTTTGACGCATGTATCTCTGGTTCATGTTTCATCTGTGTGTGTGTGTGTGTGTGTTGTTGTTTTTCTCCTTGTATTCAGTTTCAGGCTCATTTTCTCTCTCTCGCTCCTATTTCCTGTCCTTTATTTGGCTTCTTGTGCACTTTAATAACTTTACAGAATGTAGTGAGAACAAAGGCGAGTGAGTGAGTGTACGTGATTCTCCTGCACTGCCTGTCCGTCTCCGCACACACACACACACACGCACACACTCGTTTGTAGCGTTCATAGTGAGGACATTCATGTTGACATAATGCTTTCCCTAGCCCATTACACTAACCTTAACCACCACAACTAAGTGCTTAACCCAAACCTTTAACCTAACCCAAGTCCAAACAAAATGTCCTCATTTCATAGGTATAATGTGTTTTTTGGTCCTCACAAAGATTCCCATATTGCATTCCCGAGCCTCTTGCCCTAAGTGCCTAACCCTTAAAGGAATACTTCACCGATTTGCATTTAGCTCTGTGTTACTATTCTCTTTGTCGCAAGGCCACCAGTGACACTTGGTCCTGTTAGCGTAACTGTTAGCAAAGATGGCGGTCTAAAAAGTGTGGAATTAGCGTTGCAGTTCCAAGGCTTTTGTTAGGTGGTCACATAACAAAGAAAAGAATGAAGGTATTTCTCACCTCAGTGGAAACTGAGGTTGAGAAGCACAATTTTTTAAAAACACTAGCCCTATTCTAATAACACAAAGCTAAATGCAAATCCCTATAAATGTTGTGAGGCCCAGACAAAAAGTTCCCACATTTAAATTTGGAGAAGTTTCTAAGTTGTTTTGGACCTCACAAATATATAAAATACAAGCGCACACACACACAGTCTCCTTCTCTTGTTTTGACCCATCAGTTTTTCCCTGAGAGTTTTTTTGGATGCCGTGACCCAGATTTCTCTCCAACATCGAGCAATACAAATACGTGGAGGTTCTTTCTTTCGCTGATTAGAGAAAGAAAGAAAGAACGAGTGGCAGCAAGGCTGAAGGTGAGAGAAAGAGATAAAGCGAGAAGAGCAGACAGAAATAGAACAGGGTCATTGGGGATGGCTGCAGCACAATGGGCTCCCAGTGAGGAGAGTCTCCAGCATCGGTGCGAGCTGCCCCATATCTCTGCTGTAACACTGCTCACATTAAACCAGGGGCCGTCTGCGGGAACGAAGGGTGGGGGGGTGGGCGGTGGTTAAGTAAAGGAACGACAGGCATTGGCCTGAACCCAGATGGCTCGACTGTCTGCCTGTCTCAACTCCACAGTGGTGGGCGCCATTATGATGTGGGTGCAGTCCCATGTCGAGGAATCGCGGCGTTCATCTCCTCGGGCGCGACTCGGCGCCCAGACGCCGTCACCAGACTGCGCCGCATCTGCGTGACTTGTAGGATGAACACTATCCTTCTAAGCATTTGGTGCAACATTTGCTTGTTGTTTCCTTACCAGTGTGTCATATTCAGCGTCTGGGCATCTAACAGCGTGCTGACAAAAAAAAAAAGGCTACATTTGTTTTGACTCGTCTCTCCGACCTTGGCGGCGTCAAAGTCGCCGTGACCCGAGCGAAGGAGGACGACTGATACTGTGTGTTTTGTTGACGCTGTCAGGCAGAAATGTGCAAAAACAACCTCCGAAATAAAAAAAATTACGTTCCCACTCAAGTAAACTCACAAAATGACTGTTAATATCTTTATGGAGACGTCTACGTTAATGTCAATGTTTTGCCAAAAACAGGTGAAAAAGACCCCTGAAACACAGGGAACAAGAATGCATGGAAATCTCTGGAAAACAGGGTGAAATTAAACAAATGAAGCGACAAAGACACGTCGATAAAAACAATAAACACACCAGGGACAACACAGGTGAATCACATGAGGGGCGGGGCACACAAGAAGACAGGAAGTGAAAGTTAGCAAAGTATACACAAAGAGAAACTACAAAATAAAACCAGAAACGAAGAACAAAAAACCAGGGTGAGGACAAAAGGAGACGCCTTGAGTAAGTTTAGGTGCGAAAAAGCATAAAAGATATTTGTTTTTCTAACGTCAACAACGTAGCCACAACAAAATGTTGTACTCGGCCTGTCAATGGATTCATATATTTAATCTGATTGCACGACTGTTGATAGTTCACTTGCAAATGTCTTGTGTATGTATATGATTGTTAGAAAGAATATGGTGAAAGCTTGACACGGCAAACTCAATCATTTTGCCCTGTGACAAAATGAGGTCTGTGATGCGTTAGTTACATTACAGAAGGAACATGTATTATAATCAGAAGTGGGTAGAGTAGCCAAAAAAATATACTCAAGTAAAAGTACTGTTACTTTAAGATAATAATTACTCAAGTACAGGTAAAAGTACTCATGAAAATAATTACTCAAGTACTCAAGAGTACTGAGTTTCTCCAGATTTATTTTTGAAATATTCAAAGCAACACAAACGGTACAAAATAGACAAAATATAATATGAAACAGCATTAAGATATGTTAAATAATAATATTTTAAATAAAACAATACATGCCGTCTTTATAATAACCTTTGAACTAAAACAATAATACATTAATTATTTGGGAAATTGAATACTTCACCGTTTAACTAAAAGTACAATAAATTTGGATTTGAATAAACACTGTTGATCGCAAAGGATACGTAAGCAGTATAATCCAGGGTTACTGAAAGCACAGCGAGTTGCAGCTACGGTTATGTTACCAAACATAACCACGACCCCTCTCAAAAACATCTCAACCAGAGGAAAGGAAAAAAGCCTTTAACTGACACTGAAGAGAAAGTGGAACTCGTCTGCTCGTGTGGATCACTTTCTCTCCCCCTCTCTCTCTCCGTGTACCTACAGTATGTTTTCATATTCTGGATGTCATTTGGCAACTACGTGTTTTGAGTTGGGATCGTAGCGACACTTTTAAACACTCGCGGTGACTGAGGTACATATTTGACATATAAAGTGCATCCACCTGTAAAAGGCCTCGACAGATTGAGATACGGTGGGAACATTTGTCATCTCAACGACTGTGTGACTGACCTGTGACGATCAGCTGAGACTTTGCCTCGTATGCTCCCGACAGTATATGTTTATTAGATCTGTCCCAATGTACCCATGACCAAAAATAGAATGTGAGAGGAGTTGCGTGTCGCGTGATTCTTTGATTCGGATTTCCTCGCTTTACTGTACACGGTCAAAGTCACGGAGCCGCTTCACCCCGAACTAACCGAGTTATTAAGTTGCCTGTCAGTCCACAGAGTGGAGAGGCTATTTAAAGTAAGGCTCGCAGGACAAACTTAGCATTAGTAAGTTTAGGATGAGTGAATTATCAGGATAATTGACCCTGGAGTCTCAGTAAAAATAGCTCCTGAGGGTTCCACTCACTAACTTCATAAACCTACCTTGTGAGACGAGCCTCAGGGCCTGATTCACATCAAAGAAAGCAGACTACAAGCGTGAGTGTGTCTTATTCAGCAGTCAGCTGCTCCGCAGTGTCGAGTTTACTGAGGTTTACCATGATAATTACCAGATGTGTTCCTAGAAGGGCTAATTTGTCTCCCAACGTCTTCTACACGACTACTGGATCAAGGCTCGTCTCCTCCCCAACGTCTGCAGAGAAGCAAACCTCTTAGGTTTCTACCTGGATGGTGGAGTCTCACGGTCGTCTACCTTTCCTCATTACTGCACACGGGCTCAGTCAGTGTCAGCTGTCAGCGGTCGTGTCTCCTCCTCCACTCTGCCTGGCTGCGTTTGCTATGATGTCATGCTGCAGCGGGGGTGTGTTTGGGGGGTGGAAGCACAGAGGGGCAAGATAACAATGATGGCTGAACCCTTGACCTTCTGGTCGTGACCTTCTTGCACCGAGTCACCGGCCGTGGGTGAAGCCTCTGTGCGGCGGCGCCGTCACGTGGCATCGCAGCCTCTTCTTAGTATTAGCATGAGCTAATGACCCGGGGTCCTGCCCCCCCCCCCAGAGAGCAGGCGGTCGCCGGAATAACCCCGTAAGTGCCCGTGTTGGTTCCCTAAGTGCTGCCATATCTGTACGCGACGCCCAGGCGTCAAAAACCCAAAGAGGAAAAATGGAAAAACACCCAGTAACCTGACGCACATTCACACACTCCGGCGATACACTCGCTCGACAACAAATACAGAAATGCATGCATGAACACACAATCCCATCCAGGTAGAGTTTCATCCAACGTAAACATGTACACTCAAAGAAAGCAACACACCCTCCCGGGGACACATTCCTGTATCCTGAGCCCTGCAGCTGATAAGCGCCTTGTGTGATGAGGGACACATGGGCTGAGTCCGGACTAATTCAGTACCTGGGAACGCTCTCTGCTCTCTCTCCCTCCACCCCTGTCCCAACTCCTTCTTTGGGAACAAACCCAGCCTTGTGCAACACCCAACAATGTCAGTGACACTCACTGCCACTAATTGTTAGCTCACAATGCTTCCTGGTATTGTGTTCAACAATGCCCACTCTGTATAGAGAGTCTAACCTACTTGTATTGTCGCTAATTGGTTTCTTCTGAGGAGGAGAAAATGGGGAGAGAAAGGGAGAGAGGAGATGTTGGTAATGGACTGCAGTTTCACTGGAGTTGCCAGTAAATAGAGTTCACAAAGGGCTTTGTGGGGTCGAGGGCCGGGGGTCAGAGGTGAAAAAGAAGAGGCGCACCTGCACTCTCCACAGGCCGACAATGAGCTTATTCAGCTGCTCTGCCCAGCGGGACCACGGAGGAGGACGGAGGCAGTGGCTGTCCCACGAGCCGCCGAGACGCGGCCCGAGACACAGAGGGAGAATGTAAAAGGACTGTCCTGTGTCTTCACGTCTTAAAGACAAGTAACTCTACACTACGAGTGAGGAGAAGAATGGGCAGAGAAGATGAGGAGACAGGAACGAATGTGGGAGGAAGAGAGGGGATGGGACGAGTTTAAGAGTGGGGCGATGTGTGACACGGGGGGGAAGGGGGAGGAGAAAAGAGGAGGCGATGAGTCGGGGATTTGTAAGAGAAGGAAAAGGGGGGGAGAGGAGAGGGACAGTAAAAGAGAAAAGAAGGGGAATTCAATATACAGCGGCGTAGAGACATCATGCATTTACATGAAGACAGACATGAAGACAGACATGAAGACAGACATGAAGACATTCCATTACTTTCTCCAGAACAATTACCACAAGCAGCATGACATAAGATTACTGTCGTCTCTCAAACAAACAAGTTGCCGAGTCATTTATTGGGGGTTGTTGTTAGGTTGAGTATTTTAACAAACAAGCCACAAATAACAGGTTTCTCTTCTCCTTCTCGTCCGTCCGTCCTGACTTCTCCTCAGCATGGACTGTTAACACTTTCACATTTAATCTGGTTATTATTAAAGTCACTTCTGTCACTTTGGATCAGCTGCTGAGACATTACATGTCATTTAGCAGACTTGCAACATTTGGGTACAAACGAGAGCTCGAGCTAAGTCAGTCCTTCACGTAAGCAAATGGAGACAAATAACGTTTGACACATTTATTCTCTTCATCTTTTCCCTAAAGAAATCTTTCATTTCAATTGATCTGAATCCCATTTCAGGCCCGTTTGGACACTGGCCTGAACGTCAGCTTCATCCCTTTCCCTCTCTGAGCCTCGCAGCCTAAAACACAACATCCTTTAATCCAGTCTTCATCTTCTCAGATTTGAACTTGAGAGAGCGAGGGAGAAGCAAACGCACACGCTGATAAACTCTGCACAGTTCAACACACTCCACTCTTTTGTACCTTATAAGGACACAGAGCTCATAACGCCGGGTTTTTTAGTGCATTTGAGAAGCAAAAAAAAAAAGCAGTTAAGTACTCTCTGCTATAGTGAGCTTATTTGGTATTTTTCACCTGATGTTTAAAACTCAGAGGACGATTAACAGAGCTGTATGTATCATGCAGTCGTCGCTTGTTCTTTGCCCTCTGCCACTCATTCTCTCTCTCTCAGTTGTTTTCTTAATCCATTTTTGGTATCTCCTCTTGTTCTGTGGCCTAGTTTTTGTGTGTGTGTGTGTGTGTGTGTGTCTTGCTCCAAGGAATCTGCACTAACTTTTTCAGAAACAACAGATAACTCTTCCTCTGTCTTTCCCCCTCTAATTTCACACAGACGTACGCATCTATAAACACACACACACACACACACACACACGCCTGTGTGTTATATATTACCGTGAAGTCCCAAGGCCATGTTTTTGTTTCCGTTGTAAATGTAACAGGGTAAATGCAGAGTTCAGACACTGGAGACACTCTGCAGCACTTCTGCTTGGTTACTTTCTTGAGGTTAGAAGGGCGGGGGGGGCATGTTATGGTGTGTGTGTGTGTATATCAGTGTGTGTGTGTGTGTGTGTGTGTGTGTGGGTGTCGATTAAAACATCACATCAGAAAAAAGTAATTAAAGATTGTGAAAAAGTGAAAAATGTCTCCTGTGAGAAAACATACTAAAAACCTCACCAACGTTTAATAATTACATTAAAAAAAAAAAAAGTGACAAAATGTTTAAATTTGGTTGTAAATCACGTGGGTGGGGGTGCGCACACACACACACACAGACCTATACACTTTAGTGGGGACCAAAGTCCTGGAATGGTGCTTTTGGGACATATGACAAATGATATAAAAATGAAAGAGAAACATTTAATAAAATGTCATACACAGTAAAAACAGTGATCCTAAAACAGCATAACAATTTGAAAACAGGAAATGGACAGATAAAAACGACTAAATAAGAGAGTGTGTCGCGTGTGTCGCGTTCGAAACAAAGTCACGGCAGTTTCACGCAGCCGTGCAGTGATGACTCCGCCCACGTTGTGTAGGTACTTTTTATTGTAGTTACTGTGTTGGAGATGGAACCTAACTGTGCCATGCCGTGCCGAGGCGAGCCGGTGTAAATCCAACAACGTGCACGTACAGCTTCTAAAATGATCTGAGAAAAGATTTAGAAACATGAGACAGTCGAACTAAAACTCTCATCGCTGAAAAATGTTTGTCAACGACACGATTTTCAGTGAGAAAAATTAGACCTTTAAGTAAATAAAAAACGTAAAGTTGATGGGACATGACAGGAAAACGTTGAACTGGGAGGAGAACCAATGAGAAGGTACAGAGGATAGGTTGATCTACACAGACGTCAACATGGACGAGGACACGCGCGAGGAGAGCAGACAGATGAGATGTCCAGAAATCCATACAGAGATTCTGTAAGGTTGATTTTCTCAGCTTAAGCTGTCACTAAATTTGAAATCTATGCTGCTAATTTGGGATTTTACATACAAAATGAATTGTGAAGACAAACATTAACAACATATTAATAGATGGAGTAGTGGAGAAACTTGGTTACACGTTTCAAATGTGCATTAGAGACAAACTGAAGGTATACAGTATATGCTGTGATCTATCAGACATCTGCACATGTTCCTCAGGGTGAAACACTCACACACATATGAGATGGGCTGTACGTGTCTGACATGTTCTCACACCTACTGGAAATATTCTGTGTGGTTTAGGTGAGGGCCGGTGTCAGAGGAGAGCAACACACACTTCATCGCTGTGAGTGTATTTCTATGCACACAAATAGTTCTGGATTTTTAATTTGTTTAAGTTTGACATTTTTTTGTAATGTGGAGTATTTGCCAGGTGCGAGTTTCAAAAAGGTCCTCCTAAGTATTGTGTGTCATAAAAACTAAATTTTTTTCATGTTTATTAGGACAATAGTCTACAACTCCAATGAGCATCTAAGGTTTGGTCAAGAGAACAAAAAACACAATATTCCATCATGATATCAACATTCATGATCATATTTCAAAGTAAAAGTGCTTGTTTTGATATGGAATGATGTAAACTTCATTTATTTAATTAAAACACCAAACAAGCTCATTTATACACGTCACTGAATGTTGTATGTAGTACATTTAATAGTGTGATAATCGTGACTATGAATGTCTTGTTATTACTGTTGTAATAACAGTGCTAGCAAAACATATATCATCTGATATTCTGTCTATATTCTATCACCTCGCCAGCAGCTGTGCCTCACGCTGTGTTTCAAAGAAGGTGAGGTCGTGGGCCGCATGTTGCACGCAGGCCGCCAGTTTGACACCTCTGGTCTATGAGAAAATGTGTATCATCGCACTGAGGTTATATGCAGTTAGTGTACAGTTCAGTCTGCATTTCAGCTTTGCATCACAGGATACAACCATGGTAAATCTGTGCGTTTGTGCCGCTGTAAACAAGCAGCAGATTCTCTTACTTAACAATTACAACAAGTGCAATGAAGAAACTGTAGCAAAAATGTAAAAGATAAAAGTGTTTCTGTGAAAAGAACGAGGAGCGGGAAGTGAAAGAAGTCACAACATACATGTTTTTCAAACGTGTCCATTTCTGCTCGTGCTTATGAAGACACAGCCCCACAGTTTTCAGCAGGAACTTTTGAAGATGAGCTTTGGAAGCACTTTGTAACTTTGCTTGAGCAGTGACACATAAATGAAGATTATATTAGTTTTATTATATGCTCTGCATCCACTTTATCCTCTGTGAAATTCAGTAAGAGGCTATGTTTAAATGTAGCATTATTATTGTTGTATAAGTGCTACCAGAGGTGGAAAGAGCACTGAAGTATTCTACTCAAGTAAAAGTTCCACTATTTTCGAAGTACAAGTAAAAGTACTGGTGTAAACATGTACTCAAGTTAAAGTAAAAAAAGTAGCTTGTTCTCAGAGTAAGATTTGTTTGGGGTTGTTTTCTTATTGTGCAAAAGGGACAAGGGAACACAAATCTCACATGAATTGGTTTTTAAAGAGGCCGTAGCATGGTCCTATCTCACTTATATGTGAGATATGGAGGTGTACTTACAAACATGAAGTCGTTTTTATGGTCAAAAACGTTCTAGTCGCTACAAACGAGCCGATGTAAATGTCTCATCACTGACACTCTCGTCAGCCGTGCTGTAACTGGCCAATCTTGTGATTGGCCAGTTACCTGGAAGTGACGTAATTGGCACGTCAGCTCTCACACCCGCAGCTCCCCCTCTGGAAAGGCGGATGCACCGCTAGCAATGATCAAAACATTGAGTAATGCCGTAATCCCTTACGCATTTGATCCGGAGTCTGAACAAGTGAAAGACTGCTGCAGGACGCCTGTAGCTTGGATAACGTTGTGGTTACCTAGATGATAAACACACATGCAAATGAAACACGAGCGTAGCGCATAGCTTAGCCTGTAGCCGGCTATCGCTAATGCTAAACTACAAAACAAGCACACAAAGACAGTTATATAGGTATTGTTGGCTCTGCTACTTTCAACCGTATAAGAAGAAGAAGAACTACTCTCGTTGTAGCTGCCGAGCGTATCGGTTGTATGGAGCTCAGCAGCTACAACGAGAGTAGTTCTTCTTCTTCTTCTTCTCCTACAGTTGAAAGTACGTCACCGGATGTGCCCGGACTAGGAGGCGCTGCTGTTTAGAGGAGTGGTGAAATTCGCCAGTTACGTAACTAGTCAACGGAAATGCCGTTCCACTTCGTCGAGCTCAGGAAAACAATCAAACCCTGCGCTCTCAGCAGTGGCTGAACTGATTGTTTTGGACATTTAGAGCTTCATAAACAAGGCAATGACGCTATACACACAAAAATGCAGCGTTAATTGGCACTTCTGGGATATGGGATCTTTAATAAAATTCAGAGGATCAGTCCTCCTCATCATTCACCTGTTCTTTCTGCTCCTTTTATGGTTAAATTAGGCTAAGACGTCTGGACGGACATTTTGAGGATTAGGTGTAAAAACTAATTTTAAAAACAAAAAGTCAACAAGTAAATAAAAACTAAAAACTAAATCACCGTATAACCTTGGTTTGAATGGGATTTTCTGAGCAATGGGACTGTGGTAAAAGACGTTGTGTTAAATGAAGCTCACAGGACGACACCATGTTTACAAAGTCCAAAATAAAACTCTAGTGTTGTCTATAAATGTCTGTAAACAGAGAGATACAGTAGAATAAATATAAGCAGTGAAAAGACACCGAGGCAGCAGTAGAGGGGGGAGAGGTCGAGCGTAGAGAGCATTAAAGGGGAATGGGTGAGGGGTTTGTTATGTGTTTGTAAGAGCGAGGCAGCGGTGAGAGGTGTCAGTGCTTTTTAAAATAGCTTACGTGGAACGCCAAATCCCCCTCAGCAGCACAGGTCAGCTGACTGACTGACTGACTGACTGACGGCCACTTGCCAAGGAGTCAGTGGGGGGTGAAGGAGAGAGCAGAGCTTCTAACTCTCTCCACTGACACACAGACGGGGAGGGGGTTATGTCGGCCGTCCTGTTTAAACACAAAAGCTGCCGGCGCTACGAGGGAGTCGGTCGTCTTTCTGTGTCCCTGACAACACTGACAGCATCTTTACATGTGTCATTTTATAGCTTTAATAATATCACAACTTTTCAACCTGAAGTGAAGTCATTTTTCTGCTATATGAAAGTCTTTCTTTGATCTCATCTCCAATAAACTTTTTCAACCATTTTCCCTTTAATATTCTTGCTCAATGCATCACAACACTATGGTAACAATCATCAATAATAGTTATAATAATGTGGATTTATATATATATATATATATATATATACACATATATATATATATATATATATATATATATACATACGTATATATACATATACATTTCCCAAAAGAACAGAGAGAACCAGGAACCAGGTGGAGAACCATCAAAAAGTCGGAGCAGGGTCAGATGATATTTGCCCTTAAATGGCAGCTCTAGTCCAGATCTGTGAGGGGCCAACTGGCCCCCGTCTGGGCCATCATGGTTAGCTCGACACTGGTGTTTCCTTCCTGTGACCAGGAGGGCCCGCAGTTGCAGGGGTTGAGAAACAGCAGCAGGTCAGTGGTCAGTGCCGAGCCGAGCTCTACTCCCAGTCCTTCTCCTCACTTGCGACTGTAGATGTTCACGCTTTAGCACCAAAGCCTCAAAATGTCCGTCTTTTGAGCATAAAAGGGCCAGAAAATGTCCTGTGACAACAATATGTTGCTTTTGCACATTTTTCTTTTATTAACTTTCAATATCTGCCAGTTATTTACAATTTACTGCATGTTAAAATAGTAACAAGTTTTATTGAGAAAAAAACACTGTAGTTGTAGATGAACACCAGTGTTTGTATATTTATAATAATATTAAATTATAAAGTATTTAAATAATAATATTTGTTGTAGTTTTTGCCTCCAGGTGTTTTTTCCAACTCTCTCCTCTCCGGCGACAAAGACAATTTCTCCGTGAGTGAAATTACCGTAATAACCACGCGCTGGCGTTGACGTGCAACTTCTCAGCTTTCAGAAACACGCAAACCGCCGTGCAGTTACGGTGACACAACATGTGTTTGTGCAAACGTGTCGTCAGCGACACGCTCGACGTTAAAGGCTTTTAATTCTACAGAGGAAAGGTGCGGATAGAGTTCATCTGCCTGCGGTCCGTGACCACGTCGCGCTCCAGAGTTTGGTTGTTTGGTCCTAATGAGGTAAATGCACCAGGCTGCTGTGAACACAACCTCAGTGAATCCCAGGACGAGTGTGTGCTGAAACTGGACTCACTGGTCAGCTGCACATCCACCTTTAATGCAGCTATAAACAGAATCTAATAATCTAATTATATTTATTAGTCTCCAGACATCATGACCACGGGGATGGAACACACAGTACATTAAGGACTTGACCTCCATCATAGATCATCTTGGCGGTGTGTGTCTAAACTTTGGTTTCAGTTAATCTTATCAAGTCATTTGGCTTCATCTTATCAGTTATTTGAGAGTCAGGGTTGAGGTTTATTTGTCCTTTTCCACTCAGTGTCACTGGAGTTTAAGGCTACGTTTACATGACGACGGTCTGAACAGAAGACGCAAAAGTGGCGTCGCGTCTTCACTTTTTATTAGACAAGCGTTTTCGGGAGGAAGTCTGCATGAATACGGTGACGCAAAAGTGTGTGAAAGTTCTTCACTTGAAGCGATAAGAGCATCTTTGGACATGCGGAAGTTTTCACGCCACGCATTTTCATCAGCTACTCCTTCCACAAAGTTAGCCCACCATCCACTAGATCTCCCCATGTCTCGTCCAAAGCAAGGTCCGTCCCATGGAAATAATCCGACATGTTTGATTATTTCCCTGCACTGGCGCATGTATGTGACGTAAACGCGTACGCGACATGAGCAGATCTGAGCAGAGTTTTGCATCTTGCCAGTGTAGACGGAGACGCTATGGTGGAGCGTATTCAAGTTTGGAGTGTGGTTTCTGATTTTTGCGTTTTTAAGCCCCAAAAACACCGTCACCGTCTAAACGGAAGGCACTTCCGATAAAATATTTTGTCGTTTTTACCCACAAGCGTCCTCGTGTGAACGGGGCCTAAATGTGTGATGACGGTAATATGTGTTGATATGTATAATTCCACAACATACATTTTTGTTTTATCAGTTGTGTTTTTGTTGTGTAAGGGGCGTGTCTTCCATGTTACCACTTTTCTTTCTGCTGCCAGGGAAAGAGTCTGTGACCTTTTGTTATAAGTATATACTTTTTTTGTTGTATTATATATACATTTAAAAAAAAAACAACTTTGGCATTTGGATTAGAGCAGGATTTCTCAATCCCTGGATTAAAAAAGACTAGGTTTTTATATTAGCAAAGTAGCTGTCCATGAGTGTATGTAATTGTCTTGAATTGACCTGGTGTCGTGGACCTTTTTCCCAGCATGAAACAGTAGAACAAACGTTAACGTTAATTATGGTTCTGCTGCAGTTTTAAGAGAGTCAGGGTTGTGTTGTTCAAAGTCCAGAATGTGCTATATAAAGTGTCTTAGGCAAACTATATAAACACACCTGAGTAAAAAGTACTCGAAATGTTTAAAATCGGATAGAATTTGTGAAATCTGGAAATACATCACAGTTCAAATTTCACTCGGATCGTTTTTATGAAAAAATAAGAAAAGAAAAACGGTCGAATTTGTGACTTCTGCACAATCATTGCTACTTTATATCGCTACTAAAAATGCGATATAAAATCAATCAAAACTTTGACTCAACAACACATAAGATAAAAAAAACAACTGAATATGTGACCTATGAACACCTGTGAGACAGGCAGAGCGCCCTCCTGCTGCAGACGCTCAGCCCAACACACAGAGGCAGACAGGTGCTGTGTCAAAGGCATCCACTCCTGGTGGACCTCTAGATTTCTAGGCTGTTTTGAATTCCTGTCATATTTACACCCCCCAACACATCTCCTCACTCAGTAAAAGTGTCACACTTTCCTCTTTACTGCCCCCTGCTGTGAGAGGTGACCAGCAAATGCCCAATTCATTGACACACTTCTCAGAATTTGAAGGTCATTCCGCAGAGGATGTGATAAATCTTCAGGCGACCGAGAGTCTCGTCTTACTCAGAGGAGTCGCCTGCTTCTTATTCTACCACTCATCCCTCACCCGTATGCTTCACTCCTCTCTTTCTGGTACTTTTCTTCGTCTCGTTGGGTGACTAACATCTTGGAAGATGAGGGTGGAAAACATTCTCAACCATCCTTAATGAATACCAGAGACACTTTGTCACATGTCTGATTCATATCCGCTGTTATCTCGAAGGCTCCGTTTCGCCGCTACACTAATCCCAAACACGATGAAAGGAAAAATCAATTCACTCTGTGAGGTAGAATGTTCCCTGTGTCGGAGTATTAGTCTGTTAGATAGATTTGTTCATTTCCATTTGTTTCTCTTGGCTCTGCCGGGACAAATACTGAAGAAATGGCCGGATGTTCCAACGCTGGAATATGTGAACGGCAAATGAAAATATAACAAGTGGAGGAAAACAATTGTGGAGTGTTCAACCTGTGCACTCCAGCAGCATTAAGAGTGCACTTTCTGAAGGCAATAGACATCAGTAAAATCAAGGGGGCATTTTTATCTCATTCCATACACGTCTGTCCCATCTGTGGCTCTTCCTGAGGTTTCTCCCATAATTTTCCCCCCTATACAAGTGTTTTTGTGAAGTTCATTTTAGTGAGGGTCTAAGGAGACTGGAGGGGTCTAAGGCAGGGGTGTCCAATCTTTTTTAAACGAGGGCCAGATTTGATAATGTGAAGATGTCCAGGGGCCAGTGGTCACCTCAGACCTTTTTCATTTGCACAATTATTATTTTTAAATGTCAACGTAACCAAATCAGCAGGAGTGGAAAAAGAAAAGAAAAAGAAAAAAAAATGAGCTAATGGAGGCGACACATGACCAAGTCCCTCCCTATCCATAAATAATACATTATAAAACCTGAGCTGCAGACTGTACAAAATCTCACCGAGTCGTCCAGATCACTGGGTCTGATTGGTCATAGGTTTGTCCAGTTTACATTTTGAGCTGCATCTGTTGGCTAAATCTGGCATTAGCCAGGCAAACAGCAGCGCTGACACAAAGCAAGGTAACTCAAAGAGCTGGAGGATCATGTGTTGCTCAAGGAAACTGGGAAATTTAACCAAAGCAGGGACTAAAAACACGTTTTTACACTATTTAACTTCAGTCCTCGAGAGCATAAAGTATAAATCAGGCTTTCCACTTGTGTCCAAGTGAAATGACCGCAGAGTCGATCCATCTGTCCATCCAAGTCTCCACTTCCTGTGATAATTGTCACTCCATAAAATGTAATGAGTGCTTTCAGAGGCCAGTTTTCATTCTATCATCGGTCTGTTTTAATGTATCTTCTATCTGTGCTACTTTTCCATTGTTTTTATAATGGGCGGGTTTTAAAAGGTCGATTGCGTCAGCGGAGCAACGGGGAGAATAATTATGTTTGGGTCTGACATTTAAAGTCGTAACCTCTGCATGGAGATGATGAGGTGATGAGCAATCAACTGACGACTGTGTGTTGTTTGACACTTTTTCCGGCCATCTCATTTTTACAATGAGGAGCATGACGATCGGTACACGCCAGGAATAAGTTTCATATCTTGTCGACCATTTACCCTCACATTTCGAAAGACCCTTGGTTTACATCTGTGGCAGCTTTACAGCGCCACATACAGGCCTGGCATATTTACATATACTGTAAACTACCGTGTTTACGGTGTTGTTATGGAGGGGATATGAAGGCATTTTTTTGAAACAGAGCCGTGTTTACGGAAAACTTGAGGAATGACAAAGAAATAGATGATATATGGAGAGCTGTGTTTCCATGATGTACATACAGTACTCACAACGCCCCACACAAAATACACCTGTTGTTATTTCATTTGTAGCCATTAAAGAAGGGTAAACAGTACTGTAACTAACATAGATGAATTAAAAAAACATTTTCTTTCATACACTCATTTTGTGTTGAGGCTGCAGCATCTCCATCAAAAAAGGCACCGTGATGGTTGTGGGAGAGTGTGTTTGTATTGTGTGTAAACACATTTTAAAGAGCAGAGGCATACGTTCCTGTGGCCTTTAACGGAGTGGGAGATGTTGATTGGACACAGATTTGGCCAGGCCAGCGTGATCAGAGGCAAAAGAATCTCGTGTGAGTTCAAGATGTTTCGACTCGAGCAGCGCACACGGAGGAGACGAGGACGTTAAACGGGGGTAGAGCGGAGGGGAATCACAGAAAGATCTGGAGTTTCTGGTGAGGCGATGGTATGAGTCACAGTTTCAGATGAACACAGGCACAAACATTCAGACACTCCCCACACATCCACCGCTGATTACTCGGATTCTGGCAAACGCAGCGCGAACGTCAGTACTATTGCAACAATTGCTTGGGGAATCAGTATCAACTGTACTTTGATATCTTTTTAATTGAACCACATTAACGCGTCATAACTCTCCTCGTGATTGCTTGCATCAGTTTTGGGGTTTTTGGTCTCAAACTGAACCCTGGACTTCCACCTCCCTTCAGCCGCGTGTACGTTGAGCAAACACAAAGCGGTGTGGGTCATTTTAAATAAGGCGTAATGTGGCAGCTCAGACGCTCATAAGCATGCAGGCATGCAGCGCGCTCGTGTAATGAATGAGAGGAATGTGCAGACGTCCTTCCAAACACAGAATCAAAGCAAGCGTGTACCACGCTCTGAGATGAATGACACGAGGAGGTGAAGGCTGCAGCGTAGCGCGGCCCCCGCAGCGTCCCGCGGCCCCCGGCCCCCGCAGCGTCCTGCGACCCCCGCAGCGCCAAACATAGTAAAAACGCACTTTGATTACATTCCACTGTGAACGCTCGTATGCCGCTTTGCATTCAGCCGGCTGCCAGCGAGGGTTTTTACGCACAGGCTCTCTGCTCGATGCCGTTTCTGTGGGGGTGACTCACCCACGATGCATCTGTTTGATGTCCGGCGCTCGAGACCTCCCAACATTTTACGTCCCACCTGCCACATAGGTTAGAGGTGGGGGTGGTGGTGCAGAGAGAGCAGGGGGTAAGGAGGTTATTAAAATAAAGACATGTAAAGAGGGGAGTGTGTGTGTGTGTGTGGGTGTGTGGCGACTGCGAGCATGTCTCACATGTGTTTAACAGTCTGTGCATTACTGTGTACAGTCTGCTGAGAACAGGGTGTTAACCCTTTGATGAACACGGCTCAGGTCGGTTCATTTTGTGTGTTTCAGTTGTTTTAGCTCAGTTTTTGTCTTGAACTCCACCACTTTGTTTTTGCGGGGTTTTCAAGCGTCCCTCCCGACGATTCATCCGGCTTCACAGATGGATCCACGTGCCCCTACTGCTTTCTCGCGTGTGTCTGGTGTGAACGCGCCCCAAGACGGCGGAAAGTGAAACAGCTGTTACGCGTCAATCACTGGTCACAAGAAACGCTGTGTAACATTCACAGCACACTGCATCATAACCATACGACAACCGGCACAGACGTCACCCGTCGACCCAATCTGAACTCCTGTTTTGAAGTCACCAGAATCACAAGTTGGCCGGCGCCATGTTGACAAAAGGAAGTTCAAAAGCTTTACCCAAAACCAGACTCTGTGTGTAGCTGTTGATCACACTGGTGTCCACTCATGTGTGACGCACTCTATCATCCATTCTCCTCTACAGGGGAATGACATAAAAAAAACTGACATCATGTTCTATTGAAGAGGAGCTGAAACTAGTGATGTGGGAGTCTCCCCCTGGTGGCTATTCAATCCATTGGTAATTCCTGATTGACCTCATTAAGGAAACCAAAAAACTACGATCACAACGTAACAAATCAAACATTAGCACAACCTGAGGAGCTGAGCCAAAAGACGAAACTCTCGATTTACCGGTTGGTGTAAGTTCCTATCCTCACCTATGGTCACAAGCTGTGGGTAGAGACTGAAAGCATGAGATCGTGAATATAAGAGGCCGAAATGGGTTCTCCCTCAGAGATAGGGTGAGAAGCTTGGTCATTGGGGAGAGGCTCAGAGGAGAGCTGCATCCTGGTTAGGATGCCTCCTGGACGCCTCACTGGTGTTCCGGGTACGTCCCACTGGGGGGGAGGAGGCCCCCGGGGACGACCCAGGACTCGCTGGAGAGACTCTGTCTCTCGGTTGGTCTGGGAACGCCTGGGGATTCCCCCTGAAGAGCTGGAAGAAGTGGCCGAGGAGAGGGAAGTCTGGGCTTCGACCCAACCTTGGAAAAGTGGTAGAAGATGGATGGATGGATGGATGTGTCTGATGTTACTGTGATGTTGATGGGAGGTTGTGGTGCTTCAAAATTCCTGCATGTTAGCAAACGTGACAGTTGTTTCAAAAAGGTCACATGAAAGTGTGGCCGTTATCCCGAACATGAAAGTACCGTGTTCCAGTTGAGAAATCGGAAATAAACATGGACACAAACATACCTCGGGCTAGCCAGTGTTAGCCACAGTTTACTGGTATCCATCTATCTGTCTGTCTCTCTTCAACCGCTTTATCCTCCACGAGTGCCACGCGGGGGTGCTGTGCCAATCTCGGCTGGCATAGGGCAAAACACCCTGGTCAGACTGCCAGTCCATAGGGGTTACGGTAATGAGCGTTAGCCACAATACCAGTACCAGTACCAACGCTCTACCTGGTATTTACAAATACACCAACAGTGCAGCACCATGTCTGAGGTTGAAAATTAAACAGCACTATGTTTACGACTGATTTACTGTAAAAGTTATAACAACGGTGACATTGGTGGACGTGTTTCTACGGTGGAATCCAATGTTGATGACGCTGAGGTTGGTTACAAATGAAACGCACCACAAGTCCAAGTACGCTGCCATTTTGTCAACTTTGGACAAACACAGACACCCCGCGGGAATAAAACGGTGAAAATATAAACCATGTTTGATTGAATGGATGTCCATTAATGTCTTGAAGATATTCTTTCTTTCATTCCTCTCCTTTTTGTGCCAAGACTCATTGTGAAAGATTGCAGGAGATCATCATGTCCTTTGAAATGATAGACAAATAAATCAGTGTGTTTAGTTTTTTGGGTCCCACCCGGATGAGAGAGCGTTTGATTTGTCATTTTTTCCTCCCTCGTGTTTATCTTCATCTGCTTCATCCAGCGTCTGTACTTCTCTATTATTATCTATTAGTTCATTGCAGGGTGAGGGTGAGAGTCTGTAATGGTTAAATGTTCGTGTAAAAGACAAGGTGAAGGCTCGGAGGTTTTGACAATGAGATTCATGGGATAATGCATATGTATATATATGTATATATATATAGATATATATACATTATATTATGTGACAGAGGAAACACGAGGGAGCATCTTCTCTGTTAGGTCTTGGAGAACCAGAACAGACGGGGGTAAAATAAGCCTCTCTGTTTTCTGTGGTTTTTCAATCATTCGACCATATGATTAGACTATAATGAATTTCTTTTTTAACCCTTTGACTGCAGCTCAGGAGGCGGGCCTTCAGCCGGGCTGCGGGTGAGACAATTGGTTGTGGCGCGATGATTGACAGGCGGCACGGCGTGGCCGTGATTGGCCGCTGAAACCTCCTGATCCGTCTCCACCAGTCCTTGCCAGTCAGGTGACTGTGACTCTCTGCACAAAAAAAAAAATCAATGTGATCACTCTGTCCTCACAATCTGCAGGACGGCCACTAATGGAGAGCAGAAATGTATCAATGCACTAAACTCTTCCTCTCAAAAGTCTATTTTCACCTCCTGTGGCTGGGTTCGTGGTCGATGGCAGATTAGATTTATCATCTCAGGCGGCGTTTGGGATCAAACAGGTTATGAGCTGCTGCAAACGATCTCTGTTTCTTCTTAACTCTTGGCCACAGAAATAGCGAAATCGCTGCGGTCATTATTGGACAGATATGATCATTATCAAACATTGTGCTGAGGCGTCACTCTCGATCTGGCTCACAGACGTCACATGACGTTGGTTTTTCCGCCCCTCTCTCCCCTCTCTCCCCTCTCTCCCTCTAAAAATCAAGCCCAGTGACACAAAAGTGTCTCATAAACAAAGCTATTTTGACAGCTTTCGAGCAGAGCGAGTGGCGCGCGATGACTTCACCATGTGTTTTTGGGTTTTGCGTAAATGAATGTGTGTCTGTGTGTGTGATGGGAAACGTCCATCGCGTCCTGGCTCGACGGAGGTTAGGGGCTTTTTGCAGAGCGTGCGGTTTCTTGCACCCGATGATAAAAAAGCTTCATTAAGACCTGATGTGTTGCTGAGAATCTTTAGTGCACTGACATGTACACAGTCGTCATCTGTTAACAGGTGTTAATCTTTAAAGTCATGGAATGTTTTCATATTTGAAGTTTTGCCTCCAGTGCAAAATAGGAAGATTCATAAATCCTTCTCCATATCACAGGAAATATCAGCCTGCTCTTATATTTATACCCGGTTTTTAATCATCTTTGTTGATAGTGATGGTTATTAGTGTAAATATTTGTAAAAGAAGGTAAGAAATCATCTCTTCAGATTCTTCAATTGCTTCTTTTCTGCTTTTATTTGGATTGAAATGTATTTGGCTGCAGTTTTTCCACTGTGACTCTTGGAAGGATGAGCAGTGAAGTTCGGGGATTCCCAGCCCTTTATTCATTATAACACAGCAGTCGTCATATTTCTGACACTGGTCAGTAAATGACTGTCATGTGAGGATATGGAAGGCACACTGAACCTACTTCTATATATATATATATTTTTGTTTATGATCTGCAGCTATGTTTCTCACGCCGGATAGAACCAGCACAAGGAGTGCACAAGAGTGGGGATGGGGATTTGGTACCTTGCTCAGGAGAACCTGGCAGGGAACTGGCAGCCCTTCGATCCCAAGCCAAGGTTCCCCATCGTTCAACCTAAATCAATGTAAAAAAAAATGGATATCTGGTTGTAAAATTAACGTTTTACAATTACTAAATGAATCAACAAATATGTTAATTGGCTTGAGTGTTTTTTTAATCATTTAAAGAAATTTGAATATTATCAGGTTTTCTTTGCTCCGTATAACAAAGAAATCTACAACAGAGCATTAGGGCCACATTGAGAAAAGACAGATTCACAGACTTCGAGAATAAAGTCGCAAATTTACGAGAATAAAGTCACAAATTTACGAGAATAAGTCCCAAATTTACGAGAACAAAGTCGTAAAATTCTAACCTGTTGTTTTAGAAGTGGAGAGTTGCAGACTTGGAGGAAATGGCTGCTTTTGTAGAAATCAGGTTATTGGTGGATGCATCAGTGGCCATTCAGAGAGGTTTTGTGGTTTTTCAAGAAACAACTGATAATTAAGATTTTGGATCCAGAAGGAGTCGAGGTCTGGCGAGCACAGCGTTTATATGATAAACTAGAGAAACTACAAAACCCTTTGAATGACCCACTGATGCATCCACCAATTCCAACCAAGTCCTGATACTTAAGACAATGTGATGCTGATGTGCCAAAACATTAAGCATCTCGTTGTTTGTGAAACTTATTCTAAAGTACAATTCCACGAAATACTCCACGGCCTCATTTTAACAACTCTCCTCTTCAAAAACAACAGGTTAGAATATTACCACTTTAATCTCGTACATTTATCAGAATGTCGTAAATTTACGTCTTTATTCTTGTAAATTAACACTTTATTCTTGTAAATTAAAACTTTATTCTCGTACATTTATCAGAATGTCGTAAATTTACGTCTTTATTCTTGTAAATTAACACTATATTCTCGTAAATTAAAACTTTATTCTCGTAAATTCGTAAATTAAGATTTTATTCTCGTAAATTAAGATTTTATTCTCGTAAATTAAGATTTTATTCTCGTAAATTAAGATTTTATTCTCGTAAATTAAGATTTTATTCTCGTAAATTAAGACTTGTTTTCTCAAAGTGGCGCTAATACTCCGTGGTAGAAATCCTTAACACTGATGTTGGGGGAGTTTTCTGTTACCAAGGCTTTGGAAAGTACTGTCCCTGGAATCAGTGACAGTATGAGTTACAGCTCAGTACTGAGGAAAACCGAGGGAACGTCAGACGAATGAGCGATGACCTCAGATTGTGACGAGCAGCTTGCTGGGGCTGATACGTACTGCAGAGTCATCGGTCTACGACCTTAACATAGTTCAGTAGAACCTGGACGCCAAACTGTCTGTGGAATGGTGCGCTCTCAGCTCCCACAGCATCTGAAAGGTCTGATGGTGGCGAGTTGTGATTTCTGTGGAGACGACCTTGAATAGTTTCTGCGTCTGTAATCCTCTCCCTCCAGTGAGACTTAAGGAATCAGTGACTGACCTTCAAATTAAAGACAGCAATATGAATTTAAGGTGAGATGGTGCCAAATATTAGAATTTACCTCACAATTGACAATACAAGACATTACAACAAATAATAGATTTAACCCTTCTGTTATTTGGCATAATAACTCCTCGGCCGTTTGTGATATCCATACAATTAAATCTGTCCAGGGTGTGACTCCGCCTTTCGACCTATGTCAGCTGAGATTGGCACAGCACCCCCGCGCGACCTTCATGTGGAGGATAAAGCGGTAGATAGAAGATGGATGGATACCGGAAAGCAGAGAAATAGAGCTTTGGGCCCTTATACTTGGCATTACGGTAGAACCTCAGGACTTCAGCGGAACGACTGTCCAATCACAGACGAGATTCACCAGCGCGAGAATGATGCCAGATATCGAACGTGAAAGTCATCTTGGGTAAAAGCGGCAGAAGAACTCACTCATTGAACATTTTCTTGACGGTCATGAGAGGGTTAAACATTTTATAGACCACACGGCCAAGTGATTAAATGAGAAAATAACCAACAGATTCATTGATGGAGACAATAATCATAATTGCAGCCCTCAGTGGCGCCATGTCATTTCACAGTTCAGAAGAGCCAGGTGGGTGACACCAGCTGTCAATCACACAGGATTCATGTGTCACTTGTATCATCTATTTTCCTCTAAACTGGAACATAATCTACAAAACTGATATCATGTTCTCAAAAAAAGACTCAAATCTAAGTCAAATATTTGCTATATTATACCGTGTGGTGCTGCCCCCTGGAGGCTGATGGCTACTTCTGAGTGGATTTACAGGGCTACATCTACTGGAACTCTGTGTCAACACACAATGAGACACAACACCTTCGCACAATGAGCCAGTTTTCCAGAGGCATTGTTGTCACAACTGGTGGAACAGTGGCTGGGATTTTTGCCTCATAGCAAGAGGGTCACCCGTTTGAAATCTGGTTCACCCAAAGGTCTCTCTGTGTGGAGTGTGCATGTTCTCCCTGGGTTCTCCAACTCTAAACTGACAGTACGAGTGAATGTTTGTTTGTCCTGCGTTGGACTGGTTTCCTCTGCCGGACAGTTGAGGATAATAGAGAATGAATGAATGAATGAATGTGGTCATAGTTTGGTACTATGAGTGAGTGACAGTCACAGAAGGTCCAGTCCGTGCCACAGAGCCTTGTTTTGGTTTGATACGGTTAAACGCGCTGCTTTGTCAGGTGTGAGAAAACATGTCATAGAGTTGATTCTTAGAGGTTTTTGTTGTCGTGCCAGTGCCAGCTCGTGTCCCTGGTGTAGATAACGGACGGACAGCATTGAGTATAACCTTTTGCTGGATCAACAAATGATCTTGCTCAGTCAGCACTCAGACGGGGGGGCAACCGCTCAGTTAACTGGAGCGACCTGAAGCACATTTTTACATTTCAGCTTTTATGTTTTAAGACAGAAGAAGAGTGATGAATCGGGAAAGGACACGTACTAACTGATGAGACCCAGGAAGAGGAACGTGGCTGTGTGTGCGTCATTGTTTCCAGAAATCTGTTTCTGCCTGTCAACCCCCGCGGTTTCCAAAGTAAAACCAGGCCAGTAACATTATCGGAAAGACTCAGGTGTACCGGCTCTGGAAAATCCACTAGTGTCTCTCATGTGTTGCTCAACGCTCTTGTCTTTGCAGTGAATATATACACACACACACACACACACATAAAAATGCCTGTTTGCGCGTGTTGGTGTTGCAGCTCTGTCGGCCTCCTGGTGTGAACGCACCATGTACTTTTGTGGCAGAGGGCGGCACTTTCAACTTAACGAGGCCATGTACCGCCTGATCCGTTTACTCTAAAATACATGTTGTGGCACACAAGAGCAGTGTGTCATTAGAAATCACTTGACAGCGACCCAAAACAGAAACGCCGCGGCTCTTTTTTTCTTCTTCTTCTCCTCCTGCACACATGGACTGAAAAAAGAGAGGCAGACAAAGGCAGAGAGTGGGGGGGTGGAGAAGAGAGAGAGAGAGAGAGAGAGGGGTGAGGGGTGTCAAAAAAAAGAAAGTGTGAACTCCGGCTCCTTTGTGACCTGTTGGAATCACTCGGTGAGCATTCAGGGTCAGCGAGGACAAAGGAGGGAGGGGAATCTGTTCTCTCTCTGCTCAGCAGGGAACAGCTCATGCTTGACTAACTCTTTGGATCCCCACGGAGCCAATCTATATGCTCTTTCTTCTCCCCTTGTATCCGATTCTGAAAGTGTGTCAAAGCCAATCATTACGTTTGTTTCAGATATCATTGACCCCTGTGTGTGTGTGTGTGTGTGTTTGGAAAGGAAACCCCCAGGCGTTTTTTTCTCATGCACCAACTTTTCAGCAGCATCATTCCCCTAACCGCACAGCAGAGTGTCTCTGGGAAGCGCAGCGTTTCTGTCCAATGTGTTTTGCGCCGCATGCAGCTTCAGGGGTCTAATTACGCTGGGTTTGAAAGCGCAGACACCCCCATGTCAAAGGCAGACTCTGTAAATCACACGCAGTCATTAGTGGGAAAATATGCTTTTTTTCAATTCTTTTGAGGGCTTGGCAATACAACATAAAGCCATGACAAATAAAAGCAATAAACTATTTATTGTCTGGAGGGCAGAAATGGTTACATCTCTCCGCACAGACAGGAATGGCATTTACGCAAACGAATTGGCTGTAAACGCTTTTTATTTGAAACCCAGGATATAATTAGAAACTTGTGGCTTTCTAAGAAAGACTATGTATGTGCTTACATGTGTGTGTGTGTGTGTGTGAGTCTTGATGAGTCCATGTGCGTGCATGACACTCTTTTTTTCCTCCCTCTTTCTGTCTCTCTCTGCCTTTCACACTCACTTTCTCTCCTTCATTATGTCAAGTAGCTCCCAAATATTTTGTGTCAGAAATAAAGTTCACGTGAGGAATTTCACAGGCGCTCGTGGCAAAAATACATTAGACTATATGGTCAGGAAATAAATCTGACATGTACAAGTTGTTCAGAGTCAGTGAACACAAAACACCCTGTGTTTCTGACTGAGGTATGTGTGTGTGTGTGTGTGTGTGTGTCTGTCTGAAGACTCACACTCTGTGCTCAGGTAAAATCTTTGGTGCCTAAGGCAGAAACAGAACGTTCCCTCCTTTTCGTTCTTTAAAATCACAACTCCACTGTTCACATGGACGCAAAATTAAATGATCAGATGGTAGCGTGCATACACGTGCATCAGGTGTTCAATCAGAATGGACTATTTTGACATAGTTGCCCTTTACCACTATGGTCCCAGCTCACCTCGGCACGGCATGTATACACATATATACATATATATACACATACATATATACATACATACATATATGTACACATATACACATATGTACACATATATACATACATGCATACATACATACATATATACAAACATACATATACACATATATACATGCATACATATACACATATATACATGCATACATATACACACATATATACACATATACATACATACAGTATATATGTACACCAATATACACACATATATACACATATATATACACATATACATACATACAGTATATATGTACATATATACACATATGTATATATGTATGTATGTATATTGAATTGAATTGAATTGAATTGACTTTATTCCTCCCCCAGGGGGGGAGGTCCTTCCACAGGACCTCCCCACAGGAGGTCCTGTGGAAGACCTCCTGTGTGGTTCCGGTTCCTAAGACAGCGCACGCAAAGGAGCCGAGCCACTTCAGACCCGTCGCCCTGACCTCTCATCTGATGAAGACCATGGAGAGGCTGGTCCTCAGACATCTGCGCATGGTGGTGAGCTCCGTGATGGACCCGCTGCAGTTCGCCTACAGGCCGATGATCGGGGTTGACAACGCCGTTATCTACCTGCAGCACCGGGTGCTGACTCACCTGGAGGTCGCCGGGAGCGCTGTGAGAGTCATGTTCTTTGACTTCTCCAGCGCTTTCAACACCATCCGACCGGCGCTGCTGCAGAGGAAGATGGAGGACGTAGGAGTGGGGACGCAGCTGGCCGCATGGACCACCGACTACCTCACAAACAGGCCGCAGTATGTGAGGCTGCAGGACTGCAATTCTGAGGTGGCCATCTGCAGCATCGGGGCTCCTCAGGGGACGGTGCTCTCACCGTTCCTCTTCTCCCTCTACACCTCAGACTACACCTACAACTCAAGCAGCTGTCACCTCCAGAAGTTCTCTGATGACTCAGCCATTGTTGGCTGCGTGTCTGAGGGGGACGAGCTGGAGTACAGGTCGGTCATCATGGACTTCGTGGACTGGTGTGAGAGCAACTTCCTGCGCTTGAACACCGGAAAGACGAGGGAGATGGTGATCGACTTCCGGAAAAAGACCCCACCACACCCACCGGTGAGCATCCAGGGCTCGGACATTGAGCTGGTGGATAACTTTAAGTACCTGGGTGTTCACCTAAATAATAAACTAAACTGGACCACTCACATCGACGCCCTCTACAGAAAGGGTCAAAGTCGCCTCCACCTCCTGAGGAGACTGAGGTCCTTCGGAGTGTGCAGACCTCTACTCCGGACTTTCTACGACTCTGTGGTGGCCTCTGCCATCCACTATGCGGTGGTTTGCTGGGGAGCGAGCAGCACGGACCGGGACAGGAAGAAACTGAACAGGCTGGTCAGGAGGGCCGGCTCTGTCCTGGGCTGCTCGCTAGAATCGGTGGAGGTGGTGGGACAGAGGAGGACGTTATCCAGACTGTCCTCCATCATGGAAAACACACTCCATCCACTGCACCTGACTGTGGAGGGGCTTGGCAGCTCCTTCAGCGGCAGGCTCCAGCACCCACAGTGTAGGACGGAGCGCTACCGGAAGTCCTTCATCCCCACTGCTGTTAGGATATTTAACTCCTCTTAAATGTCCATTCACTGCTGTACTTAACCCGGATAACTACTCTATATTAGAGTGTATTTCCTTACCTAGTAACTTTTTATTTTTCTCACTATTGCACTGTATTGCTCTTTTTAATCTTATTGTATTATATATTTTTTATTTCTTTTTTATTCTTATTCTTATTTTTTTCTATTCACTTTGTTTTTTTCACAACTGAGCTGTGGTGAATGTGTGTTTCCCCCCTGGGGGAGGAATAAAGTCAATTCAATTCAATTCAATTCAATATACATACATACATACACACATATATACATGCATACATATACACACATATATACATATATACACATATATACACATATACATACATACAGTATATATGTACACATATATACACATATATACATATATACAAACATACATATACAAATATATACATACATATACACACAAATGTGTATATATACTGTATACACATATATACATGTATACATGCATACATACTGTAGATTGTCTATATTCCAATGACTTGTGTCCATGTAAACATAGCTACTGTTTATCTCCAAAACAACTGTCTCTGCAACAGAAGACGACGATGTGGAGCGTGTGATGGAGTTCACGTGTATTTGATCCTTGGAGAAGGAAGGGTTGGTGGTGACTGACATGGGGACCATGTGTCCACCACACAGTCCACCCCAGTTGAATGACTAAAGATGGAGAAGATTTGTTTTGTTGTGGTGTGATGAGGACATTTTAGTGTGTATTTATGTTGTAACGCTGTGAAAAAAACAACAATAACACGATCTTTCCTGGACACCCCCAGGTGCTTTTTGTGCCTAAACCTAAACAATTACTGCATTTGCTGCATCCAGAACACAGAGGTGAACACATCTCATGTAAAGAAGACAAAGTCCTTTGGTTTCCTTTGTCGATGGAAGCATATACTAAAAAAGCCACCATGGAACAACTCTGCGTTTGAAAAGTGATTCTTTTTCCCACTTGACATATAACCTCAATGAAACATTTTTCTGAAGACTTTAAACAACCTCAATCACTAGTTCCAGCTCTTCCTAAATAGCAAACATTGTTCTCTAATAGATGATAAATCATGGCACATGTACTGTAAGTGACTGACACCAAACGCTAAAACCTGAGGCTTCAAACGTTATGACAGGTTTTTCATTAAAACACAATCTCACTGATGAAGACATGCGAGATTATTGTTAAAATTAAGGATTTTACTGCACAGAAGCTGTTAGTGAAGATAAATGCAACACCTGCTGTGTGCACCAAAGTAAGTCGAGGCTAATCAAACATCTGTCCATATGTCTGTCTGTTAAGTGCATAACTGTCCAAGGGTCGTTGCTCAACAGGCTTCACAAATGGCAGGTGACGTTGGAGGAGAAATGAAAGAGTTATGGGTTTGTCTGCATGATCTAAGCCTTCGTTTCAGGTGTGTGAATGTTTGCGTGACAAAAAGTGTACATTGTTTACATTATGTCCATTCAACAATGGTATGGGTGTGATAGAAAAACTGCTCCTGACGCTGGAAACATCTTTTTTTTTCTATGCTTTGCTTTGTAGTGGAATCTTTTAGCTCCGTCTTTTTGCTCATGGGGGGAAAAAAAAAGTGAAGAGTCAGCGGAAAAACATTAACCACTAAAATTAGCTGATCATTTCATCAGACACCTCTCTCTCGCTCTCAGAAACGTCACGAGCCAAAACACAGCTCATCTCGTCTATGAGCTCGTACGCAGTTGCAGAATTATATGCAGAGTTTAAGTGGCTTGGCAGCTGCTTGCAGAGATAGGACTGTGATGAATCAGGGAAGGATTTGTACTGACTGATGAGACCTAATCTGGAAGGAAACGTAGGCGTCTGAGTCATTGTTTGCAGTCGGTCTTTGTGTCTGGCTCGTCCCGACTAAAATGCAACTCTGGAGTTCCCAGACTTAAATGAAAAAGGGCCAGAAGCGTCTCCAAAGGAATCCTTACTGTGGACACAAATGCTGTGAAAGTGATGCTTTTTTTAAGTAAATATAAATATATAGCTGCAGATGTGGCCTCGCGAAAGGCATGTGTGACGACTTCGTGTCACAGATCTGCCTAATCCTGCGTGATCTTTTTTCGGGGACAAGGACAACTAAGCGAGCTATAGGGGAGGAAGACGTCCCCATGTATCTTCAAGCTCTTGAAAACCCAGCTCTTCCAAGAGCATCTTCTCCTTCTGCACATGGATCCACCTCATCATGCTCACCCTCCGTCGGTCCACTGCTCCCATCGAGTGGAGTTCTTTCCAAGACTACTTTTAAGTCGCTTTGGATAAAAAGCGTCTGCTAAATGCTTAAATGTGAATGTTAAATGTAAGACAGTCGTGTAGGAGCAGGTGCAGTTACTCACGAGTGAACGGTAAATCACTGATGAAGCTCGCTGAAGCCATGTTATTAGACACCCGGAAAAGAAACACTGGAGAGAAACTCTTTTCAGTCTTTAAAAAGTAAATACAACTGTCGATCTCGTGGTGGATGTAAATGTTAGGACTTCTCGTCTGCAGTTAACAGACAGAAAAACGGCATTTTAATCTCAACGTTCGGTGTCACAGTGATTCACTAATGGTCTCCGATTGCCTTCATTGAAATCAGTTGCGTTTGCTGCCACATGTGTGAGTGCCCGTGTGAGCAGCAGCCTCCAGACTCTGCTGTCAGCAGCCTTGTAATGCAGAGCAGGTGGCATGAGAACAGGGAGAGAGACGCTGGCCCAGGCAACGATATTGCTTTCACTGCCGGCATCTTCATTATTTCTCTCGCTTCCCCGCGCGCCCCACAAATCAAGTGATATGATGCGTGCCGTGAGCCCTTCCTCCCATCATTCCCCTGTCATCCCTCCCCCGCCAGACTCCCACACAGGCTTCCCAGCACTGCGAGGGGACCCGGGATGTGACCGTGCATGAGTTACATGAGATTAATCTGCCGTTAGATGGGAAACGTGTTTTTCTCAAGGTCTTGCAGCGGAGACAGATTTAAAAGCTGGAGTGAGATTCCATTTTCATTCTTCCCTCTTCTTCTTTTTTCTTTTTTTCTCCGCCGCTGTCAGAGGAGCACGGTGTATTTACTTAACCAACCTTTTACAGCCGTCACCCTCCACCACCACCACCACCGCTGCTGCCACCGCCTCACTCAGCTGCTCTGCTCGGTGATAAGCAGGGGCAACCATTCATTTCTCCCCCCACTCTCTCTATTCACTTAAACTATTTACAGAGCTCAACATGGCCTTTACGCAACCACTGAGGCGGAGAGCACGCGGACATGCGTGTGCATATGAACATACAGTACAGTGAGCACGCACGCACACACACACACCATGAAAATTCAAGGAATCATTTACGACAACGTTACATATGCAGCACAATCCCTCCCCACACACACATACGCACGCGCGCAGAGGTTTGCAGCTCTAGATTCAAGAGGCCATTCATGTTTCCTGACAAAATAAAAGCATCAAGCGCGAATGAAGCATTTTATACACGTTATTTAATGAGGAAATGACACGAATGTGTGGATATATCACTTGCTTGGACTGCAGTTGGTTCAAAACGCCGCTGCTCGACTTTTAAATGGCACCAAAATAACGCGAGCACATGACTTCACTGGCTCCCGGTTCGTTTGCAGATTGATCTTAAAATCTGGTTTTCCCCACAGAATCTGTCCGACCTGCTTCAGTCCTACGCTCCCTCAGTCACTGTTAGTCGACGACTAAGACGAAGCCTTTGCACATCAGGTCGCTCCACTCACTACCTGTTTTAACTCAGTTTGAGTTGATGTTGCCTTTTACCATTTTGATAGTTTTCCTGACTTTTATCGTTTTTACTCTTGTATTCGTCCTGAATATTGGATTGGATGGTTGTGAGGCCTGATGTTTGGTGGCCATCATAGGTTCACACATGGCTAATGGCCCTTTTCCACTATGGTCCCACCTGCGTGAAACTGCAATCACACACACACACACACCCACACAAACAAGGGACTAATGACTTGTAAAGCAATTGTTTTCAGTGTAACTGAATCAAATCACTAGAATCAGTTCATTAAAACTATGTGTTCAGCGCTTCCTCCATGACTAGAGCACAGACTCCGCCCGACACAGTCACTGGACTGAAATACAGCGGCAGGGTTTGTGATCAGCAGTGCTGTCACTAAATACACCAGACTCCTCTGTAAAATATTGAGATTTTAGACATTTCCCTGCTAGCTGTTGGAGATTAACCCACGTTTTTAGGATTGTTAAGTCTTTTTAACTGATCTACGGTTCGGCATTCTTGTAATAATTTGATTTTATTAGTATATTTGTATGGTTGTTAGTGGGCCCTTGAAAAGTCCAAACATTTTTAAACGTCTTCTGTGCGTAACGCGAAACAACTGACCCACAATGCAGTTCACTTGACACCACTCCATTCAAAGTGAAGGAGAAACTCATTTTTTCATTGTTGTGATCAATTACAGGAGTGTGTTTTTTTTTTTTTTCAATGACTTCCCTGACAACACATGAGATGGTTTATTGGGGGGCGCATGAATTGCCCCGCTGAGCGAGCTGTTGGAGGTGACAGGAGATGGGACTCGTGCCTGAAGCAGAGACATAAACTGAGGTTTGTGGAATCGTCTTGTCCAGTTGCCAGAGGAAACACTGACCAAAAACATTTATAGCAGAGATTGTGCACACGGTTATTCTTGATTGCTGAGTACACAACAGTAGATATCAAACCCACGTATGTGAGTAAAAGAAGGTCTTTGAGCGAACAGTGACAAAACCTTTGCACTTTCACAAAGGTCAACAAATGTAAAAGGGACTCATGAAGGTTTGTTACCTCTTTAGGACGTTTTCTGGCACAAACACTGACCAGTAGCCCTCGTGCAGACAAAACCTGGTCCTAATGAGGCAGAACCTAATGTCTGAGGAGCTGGTTAAGTTTAGGGCTAAGATTTGAATTGGGAGTAAGTCATGACAAAAGTCAATACAAATCATGACCCTTTTCTTCTGCACAATCAACTGCAGAAGTTCAGAAATTGATCGAGATCGATTCCATTTTTTAAATCACATCTTGATGATTGCAATAATTTGCAATTTACAACAGTTTTTAAGTCTGTAGCAACAGAACATGTAATTTTTCCTACTTTTCTTTTTGTTCTTAAAGTTAAAAGGCATCGTTTCAAGGAAGGTCTTAAACCACAGGTCTTTTTTCCCAGTCTCGGTCTTGTCTCGATTTGGTCTTGGTCTCGTCTTGATACCCTCTGGTCTTGGTATTGTCTTGGTCTCGGTTTAGGCGGTCTTGACTACAACTCTAATATATGCCAGGCCTGTATGTGGTGCTATAATGCTGCCACAGAATCACCAAAAAGAAGAGGATAAAGAGGATGTGCATGAAGCTCGTGGGGACTCTGGGAGCAGGTCAGTGTGGATAAAAAGCCAACGATACCAAGTTTTTTTCCTAAGCTCATTCTTGTGTGTACGTACTCTGAGAGGGTTTTCTGTTCACCAGCGTTTACTTGACAAACACCTTAACTTTCCTACACAGCCTGTCAGGCTCCTCCACATGTATATCATGAAGGGCATCCATTAGCACAAGGCTAGGTGCTGCTCAGAGGAGCTGTGAGCTGCCTGAGTGCAGCAGTCGAGACACGTTGTGGTGGAAAAGGCTTCTCATCACGATCTAATCAGTCACCCGCAATCCAAACAGCACGTCAGGCAGACAGGTTTAGCAGGCGTCAGGGTTCATCTGGAGCCACTCTGCAGCTGGTGTGCAGGACATGTTGCCTTTTAGGCCGTTCTGGCACACGCACACCTGCTCACTATCAGGCCGGGCTGCAGTGCGTGTCAAAATATACGGAGGTGAGCGGCACTCAGCCTGTCTCTTTGGTTTTGGCAGCACCAGCATGAAGTCCTAACACCTGGAATTTTGTCAGAAGTTCAAGTTGATGGATTTAACAAGGCCCAAAATGATAAAGGTGTATAAAGTACTTTTTTATTTGATTGATTTGTTCCTGGGCCACACGGTTGGTGTAGTGGTTAGCACTCCCTGGTTGGAACAAGGGTTCTCTGGCTTCCTCCCACAGTCCAAAAATATGCAATAAGGGGACACTCTGCAGTTGGACACTCTAGATCAGTGGTCCCCAACCCCCGGGCCGTGCACCGTTATACTGGTCCATGGGTCAATTGGTACCGGGCCGCACAGAAAGAATACATAACTTGCATTATTTCCGTTTTATTTATTATCTGATTCTAAACGATGTTTTATTATGGAAAATTACCAGGTTCTCTCCGCCACATCTGTCTGTCTGTCAAGATGCTTGCCTCGGTCACGTCACGGTCGCAAGAAGAAGATAAACCGCTGGAGATCGCAAATGACAGCAGCCTTAAAAGTATTTTTATTTTAAGATACATTTTCCCATTGATGGTGTTTTCTTTGCAGCAGGAGAGGGTTCTGCTGCTGCTGCTGCTGTGGCTGAGCACCCGTCTCCTGGCTCGCTTGATTTGGGTCCTCCGTTACCAGCTGCTGTGCAGTTAACAGCCGGGACTTCACATGTTGTACATCTGTCCTTTGGTCAGCAGCAGCATCTACACCTGTTTGAATTTCGGCCACAGGAATGTTGCGGCTTTGTGGAGATCAGTGATGGACTTGGCCATTTTTCCCCCAACCGGTGCACTGACGCACGGCTGCGCTCTGTGCAGTATCGTTGGCGCGATGTTACAAGGACGCAGCTAATAAAGTTGCGTTTATTATTATATTTATTAAATACCAGTTTTAATGGTGCTCATATTTTATTTTGTTGTATTTATCCGCCACACCTTAAAGGCCGTGAAAATATTGTCTGACGTTAAACCGGTCCGTGGCGCAAAAAATGTTGGGGACCGCTGCTCTAAATGGATGGTTGTTTGCCCTGCAATGGACTGGCGAACTGTCCAGGTTGTGACCCCGCCTATTGCTCTCGTCAGCTGAGATTGGCACAGCACCCCACCCGCAACCCTCCTGTGGACGATAGAAGATGGATGGATGATTTGTTCTGCAGTGAGGCTGAGACACGATAGTTCAGGTCTTCTTCATGACCTGGACTATGTGACCCTGTACAGGTCATTGAGGGCAGTTTGAGACAATTTTTTCTGCACACCATTACAATACCATATGTTTAAGACTGAGTAAATGTATGCTTGCATCAAATTAACAGATTGAAAGTTGAGGTAACTGTAGGATTATTTTTAAAATCTCTAAACATCTCTTTAATCTTTGACATATTAATGTCAACAGGATGCCTCACACCACTCTGCAAACTCTCGTACTATGGGACCATGTTCGCGGTCGCCTTTGCTAAGGTGAGACAAATTAAATAGTATGACACCTTTCATGACGGCTTTGGCACTCGTTTGCGTATAAAAACAAAAGCTGAGGCCCGAGTTAAGTAACATCCACGGTGAGAGATCAGATCACAGTAGGACAGAATAAAGTGCGGCGAGTCACACCTGGCATTAAAACAGCGTTGTGGATGAATCGCCTGTGGCCACGTGCGTGTGTTTGTTTCCCTGTGCGGTTCACACTGACGTCAGGTCTATTTGTAATGATAAAATAACGTTGTTAAATGTGACTGTGCAGATGTTTGCGTGGCCGTGTGTGAATGTGTGGCAGGTAGAGTGAGAGGAAAAGTTCTGAAAAAGGATTCAGCTAATTTCCCAAATACTCTTTAACTTCTCTTTACAAGGGCTGGGGAATGACACTGTGACATTTCTGTATGGGTACTTCATCATAGTTACTATTAGTTTGAAATTTTTTGATACAGCTTCTCTGATTCCTCATTCCTCAGCATTTTTCAAACAGTCTTTTGGTCCCTTTTCTTAAAAGTAGGGCTGCAACAACTAATCGATTAAAATGGATTATTAATTTAGTTGCTACCCCATGCCGACCGCCATAAAAGAAGAAAAGAACCAATGCAACGCTTTGTGTAGCTCATGTGACGTGATTCTGGAAGCGGACACAGCTTTTATGCAATTATTCAGAGACAGTTTAACACGAATCCTTCATTTCCTCAAAACAGAAACTTCTGGTCAAATATATATTGATTGCATTACCCTTTTGTGGAGAGAGAGAGGGAGAGAGAGAGAGCGAGAGAATGTGTTTTTTTTTCTTTTTATCCTATTAATAATCGATTCATCGAAAAAATAATCGACAGATTAATCGATTATCAAAATAATCGTTAGCTGCAGCCCTACTTAAATGTGATAAATCAATCATGGGTGGGTTGCCCCTTTCGAGAGTAAGTTACTCTCCTCACCAGCAGGTGGTGCTAGTCTGTATTCATCAGTGGAAAAAGGAAAAATTAATTTAATTAATTTAATCTTGCAGTATGAGTTGTAACTATGTGATGTGTCATAACTGACAATGATAACATGAACTGATTTTGTAGGTAAGTGGGGTGGGTTTTAAAAATGCCAAAATTGTATCGTTTCATTTTTGTTTTCATATTTGTTTTATCTGTTGACTATGACCCGGAATAATTCCTTCTTTTATTCAGGATTTGTTATGTTGTGTCATTGTTTGCCACACAAAAGTAATGTAGTAAGGTTTGGGTTGAATAAATGATTTAACCACATGGCCTTCCGTCTGCCTTCATTCCACTGTCCCAGGTGTCCATTTAAAGAAGACGATCTATTGAGCACATACCCAGAATCAGACACATCTCTGCATCACTCTCTCCCCAACTGACCAATCCAATCCAACTTTATTTGTTAAGTAAAAGGTTCAAAATGAGATAAAATAGCTAAAAATAAATAAAAAATCATAAAAAACACAAGGCCTTTGCAGCAAGAAGACCTGGGTTCGAGTCTCTGTTGGAACAAGGGCCTTTCTGCATGGAGTTTGCATGTTCTCCTCGTGTGTGCATGGGTTTTCTCCGGGTTCTCCGGCTTCCTCCCACAGTCCAAAAACATGCAATATGGGGATTAGGTAAATTGGACACTCTAAATTGACCATAGGTGTGAGAGTGAGTGGTTGTTTGTCTCTATGTGTGTGGCCCTGCGATGGACTGGCGAACTATCCAGGGTGTACCCCGCCTATCGCCCTATGTCGGCTGAGATTGGCATAGCACCCCCCACTACCCTCTGGTGAGGATAAAGTGGTAGATGATAGATAAAAAAACACAAGAAGAAATAGCAGCCATACAATAAAATCAATTAAAATTCAAATAAAAAAAATAAAGTGTCAAAGGCCAAAGAGAAGTGAACTGACAGACTTAATCCCAATGTATTCCCCCCTAAAATAACCTCTTTAAAATGTTCCTCTAATCTAAAATCATGTGAAATGCACAGTTAGCCTTGGCCTGCCATCTACCTGTGGTCACACTGTTGTATGAGTTAGGTTTAAGAGTCCCAATCCTCTTAGTGAGGACTTTGTCTTTGCAGTGAAACACTCTCTGATCCCATTCGTGCTACAGAACCCACAAGGCTTTGAAAAAAGCGTGGGACAGTGTTTGAAGAGGCTGCGCCTGGTGGGCAGCGAGCCTGAAGACATCCGAGTGGCCCTTGCTGGGTATGTGTGTCAGGACAGGAAGGGGGAAACTGATCCTCTTAGCAGCCTGGAATTGGCCCACGCTCAGGAAAGTGTCACTTGAGTTGGTCAACCTGAGAGCACCCGGTGAGATTGTCTAGCCTTGTATCTCCTTCCCACAGCGGTCACCGCCTCCTCCTCCTCCCCCTCCCCCTCCCCTACCTGACCTAAAGACAGTCAGTGACTGTGAACACATGACTGTGCTGCTAACTATGCCATACCTGGCCTGCAGGCATGAGTTCAACCCAAGATGCCACACTGCCTCTTTGACCAATTAGAGTGAGCCTTTGCTGGGCAGGACCCAGACCTCCTGCTGGGAGCTGCCAGGCATATCCAACTCCAGCTCAAACAAACGACACAGACTTCACCACAACACTTCGTATAACACATGCTCGAACCCTAACCCCGCTGCCTTCTGGTTGCTCCCACATGCAGCGGCCTTGATTAAAAACCTACAGCTAGTTAACTTGTCTTTGTGGTTCTTTTCTCCACCTTTCGAGCTGCACACATTCCTCTGCTTCTTCTTGTCTCCTGCCTCCAGATGTTTCTTCAACTGTATCATGCACATAGTGACAAAGTGTTCGGGGGCCATGTTGACTCCTTCAATTTATTGAAAGCAGACACGACAACAGGAAGAATTCAGTTCCTCTCTATTACAACAATCAATAATGAATGGCTGGTTTTAAAAGCATGGTTAATAGATTCCAATAAAAGCTGCACCATTATCACTAGAAGTAGGGGTGGCATTGTGTAACAGCAGCACAATGAAAGTCGCAAATCATGTTATGTGAACAGAAGAACTTATAATTTCTGGTATGCTTTACTCTAAACTTAGCCCTGTGCCTGGAAGAAAGAAAAAAAAATCCCAAATCACTGATGGCTGATGTGGAAAATTTCATGGTTATGTAAGTTTGGAAAACACATAAAAACTAAACAGGACTGTTCTGACTCAGTTATTTACCTGCTCCCACTTGAATGAGAACTTTGGGGGGAAGTGTGAGGGGGTTCTAGCTGATTCAGATACAGTTCCAGCTGAAAGTCCAGGCCTTGAATTTTCTGGAAAAATAATTCAACTGTCAGTCCCGACCTCAAAACAGCTAAATTAATGGAGTCTGAGGATGGTGGTTGACAAACGCAGATGTCTGCCACCCAAGTTGGCATCCGACATACGATTACATCCCATCTTGTTTGCTCTAGTAAATTCACAAAACAGTTAAAAGCATTAGGCGGTAATGCTAGATGTCAATTCCAGCTATGATGGAACAATTACATTTCCAACATCCACCAACAAATCCTGACATTTTTCTGCAGCAAGTTTACCAGATTTTATGACATGCAGTCGGTCTGAAGGGCCCAAAACATCCCAGATGCAATTATCAGTCTGAAAAACGAATCCCCTTCACGAGCTGATCTCCATGTTCCCTCCTCGTGGACGAGGCCAGTCTCCGCTGTCAGCGCCCCTGGCTGAGTTAAGGAGCACCGAATGATTTGCCTCAGATGGCAGCACAACACATTATTTATGCTTTCCCCGCCCCCCTCCCGTGAGCCACAGACAACATCATTCCACAAAATTATATCTTGTTCATTCTCCTGATGGGAAAGCAACCCAACCGCGTAAGATAAAAAAGAAAAAAACATTAAAATTGAAAGTGGCTGTGTTGGCTGAGCAGCACAATAGCAGCAATAGAACACAATTGCCCAAATAAGCATGTTTACCAAGCTGAAACACATTCTGTTGATGAGAAACGCTGTCGTGTGGCTGAGTAAAAGAATGCTTAATTCATTCAAACTCTTTAACCTTCTGGAATATAATGAATCAAACCAAGAAAATGGTTTTCAAAGAAAACATATGGGGAGGCAGCCACGTAATTTGACTGTGATGAAGTTTGGATAGATTTAGGTGATTACTTTGTTTTCCTCCGTGATTTTTATCTTTTTAATCATCGCTGGCTTTCCTCGATATGTGGAGCGGGAACATTCAGTGTGAGTTAGTTAATTAAAAGGGAACTTGTTTTTATAGCTCTGGCCATGATTTCAATCACTTATGATATTGTTATTCACACTTGGTCTGTTACCTTGTTAAAAAAAGAAAAATCTAGTTTAAACTAATTCACACTGGCACATACTTGTTCAATGTACTGTAATGTGAAAGTAATACACTCCTAAAATAGAGTGCACGGTCAGGATTTCACTCCACATTGATTTCACTGATGACATTGAACCTGTTACTTCAGTCGAACACGATAATGTGGAGATCTTAAATGTGTACGTCTTTGAACACCTGAAGTTTAGGTGTAAAAACAACTCCTGACCTATTTTCCATTAGAGTTGGTAAAGTATTAGCATACTTTTGGACCCAAAGAAGAAACACAAGGTGTTCAGACGTGTCCACATTACCCACAATTCCTACGTATCTAGAGGGTAAAGTAAAGCGGAGCTCCAGTAGTTGTACATTTATATATTTTTTTCTTTTTCCATTTGTAATACGGGATCCATAGATCTCAGCTCATCTGACAGGTGTTGGTGAAATGTAACTAACAGTTTGAAAACAAGTTTTTGTCCTTGAGTAGTTTTGCAAATGACACAAGGCAAATTGAATGTTGAAATGACACTGGGAAAAAACAAACCCAATGTGGTAATAAGACTGGGAGTCGATCTACTACCTCTTGTATTGTAGAGTTGCTAATGTGTCGGCTAAATAATGCTAACGGGGTGAAAAACCATGTCCTGAATGTGATTTTATAGGCTAGTACCTGACGCGCGTGCTGCCTCTTGGAAAGCGCTAACATTTTCAAATTCTGGAGGCCTTGATATACTTCCAGATTATGGAACTGCGCACGTTGGGTGCACATGGACAGCGCATGAGCGAACTGAACTTCCGCCCCCACCGAAAGGTGTAGTACAAGCCCCACTCACCAAGCAGAAAAACTATTTTGGCAAAAGAAGAAGTCGCCGAGGATAGTCATCCGAGCCTCGACCTGGCGACCTTCAAACCAGCTGACACCCCAACTCCCCTGCCCAATGGGCCTTTCAATTGTGAACCAGATGTGTCTGAGGGAGCTTTAGCATTGTACTGCTCATCCATCCATCCATCCATCCATCTTCTACCACTTTTGCCAATCTCAGCTGACATAGGGCGATAGGTGGGGTGCACCCTAGACAGATCGCCAGTCCATTGCAGGGCCAACAACAATTCAACCATTCACTCACATTCACACCTACGGTCAATTTAGAGTGACCAATTTACCTAATCCCCATATTGCAGGCTTTTGGACTGTGAGAGGAAGCCGGAGAACCCGGAGAAAAACCCACCCACCCACACAAGGGGAGAACACGGAAACTCCATGCAGAAAGACCCTTGTTCCAACCGGGGGCTCGAACCCGGGTCTTCCTGCTTCAAAGGCAAGAACTACATCATCCGTGATTGTTGTGCTCAATTAAAGGTAAATGAGAGGTGCTTCAGTTGACACCTTCACCATGCACAGGCAAAGGCCCATTTACACTCTTATACTCTGAGGGACAAAAAAAGCAATACCAGTGGAAATCGTGGGGGCAGTATGGAGTCAACAGTCGGGAAAAATTACGTAGACGTAAACTACAGTTGCAATGCTCAATTGAAAACATTCAAGCCAGGGCTTGTTGGCTTATCCTGAGTGACCGCCAGGCACTCCCCTGATTCCAGGGGCTACCCGGCAAAGCAAGATGAAATCAGAAGTTGTTAAAAGTCGCAGCGAACATACAGAAATATAAATATTGTTGCTCGTCACCGCTCTCGCTCTCACTGGCATCACCAGTGATTAATATTCCCCACTAATGAGACAACTTACCGCCAAAAATTCCATCAATCACCATGAAATAACAGCTTCGCTATTTTATTGAAGCCTGCAACTTAGTACTCAGCACAGAGGTATGTCGGGTAGTGATGGAGATAACGTTTGAGATGGACGGATGTAAAATGGAGTAAAAGTGTTGTTTTTTTGTTGTAACTGAGTCAACAGAGGTGTAGAAAAAGCCAGAACCAGTGAATCTTTGTCAAGTCCGATCTCAAAAATGAATCAACGATCTGTAAATTAATAATAAATGTAGCGACACTGACTTTGGGTGAACTAACTAACATGGAGAAAGCCCCTAAAAAAAGAGAAAGACTCCAGACTTCCAGCAATGTAGACGAAGCACAGCAGACTGTGATGGCCTTGAATGTCAGCCAAGTGACAAAACACTAAATAACAGTGCTGTCAACATGATCCATGGTGCGTGGCCTATAAAATGCCTGTTCTTATATGATGTGATATGTGGGCCATAATGTGGTCAGCGAGTGTGGGTACACGCTCATGCTATAGCACACATATATGAAAAAAATGTGCTGTGCTAATCATTCGTGGCAGAGGGAAACGACTGCGCTGGTCCAGAACCACTTTGTCCGTGCAAATCCTCAAAATTATAAAGTGCATTTTGCCAGTGTTACTGAGGACTGTCACCAACTTCGTGTTTGTGTTTTTAATTAATGATTTGCGTCCTGAAATGTGCTGCATTGTGGGAATGTAATGCCGAGGAATGCTGACTGGGACAGAGATGCAAAAAGGAAGGAAAGATTAATATTGAGGGAATATCAGATTCCCCGAGGCCGACAAAACAAAGCGGGTGAAAGACAAAAGTGCAGATGCACAAGAGAAATTGTGTCACTTATTGCAATTTGTCCGTAACTCAAAACACAGACAGGTTGAAACCCAGACATTTAATTGACCTCGTTATTTTAGTCAAATTTACAATACATACAGTGTGCTCTCATCTGGAGGGTGGCCGTGCAGAAGAAGGTGAACGATATTCTACTGAGACGACCTTTACCCACATCTCCCTCCAGCGTTGCACACTAATCAAGCAGAAAAAGAAATGCCATTAAACTTGAGAATGTTGGAGCTATTTGAGCTGTTTATGTGCCGTCTAAAGACTGGTTTAGCAGCCGGGGAAACAATAACAGCAGATCAGGACAAACCTTGCCTCCTTCACACGATGACAAAATAAACTGAGAGTGTACTGTGTTCTTACAGAGGGGCCACAGGCTGAATGTGTCTCCACTGTAAAAGGCTGCGCTGGGTAATGTATACATTCTGGACGGAAGGGCAGACAATAAACAAGGCAAAGGTCAGAATATTTTAGACGTGCAAAAATGCAAGTGGGGTAATAAGAAAACTAATCTTAGCTGGAGACGTCTTGGTGCTATTCTGGGGGTGTTTCCTTACCCCGTGCTTGTTTTTTCATAATGCAGTCTCAACACTATTTCTGCTTCTGTGGTAGAAATCACACAATGGCCGATACTGATTGCTTTATTTTCTCAGTGTGTACCCCCTTCTTATGTTTATTATTGCAGAACAGGAGGATATGCTGGAACAAGGTGGTGGTGGTGGGGTTGTGGGGGTGGGGGGCAGTGTTGCAATGCTGAGGCTGCACAATCTGAACATTTTCTTTCTAATAATTGTAAATGGAATACATATACAGGAGGAAAGGTTGCAGGGGGTCTGGATGTTTGGAGGTGTGTGTGTGTGTGTGTGTGTGTGGGGGGTACAAAGTGCCAGATCACCAGGTCTGTGGGTATGTGAAAGGTGAGCAGCGCTCCTGAAAGTTATTTGGCCCGAGGGCTCGGGTATGCAGTCTGGCCCACACGTGCTCGGTAGCTGAGGGTTGCTGTTCTGACTGATGTGCAATTCCAACACTGCAGCTTCCACCACCCAGAACAGTAAAGCAATCCCTCGCTCTGGCTGCCTGCATCCACCCCCTGAGCATGTGGTCCCACACACACAGCTACTCTGCTGAGGACACTGTGATGCCTTCCATTCATTTGGACGACTGAACAACGAAGCGTCATTCCTAACCCTAAACATAAACAGTTAAACTCCAATTTAACCTTCAGTTTCTCACAAATTAGCTTCTGCCTCAATAGGGCCAGGTCCTGGTTTTGAGATGATGCCAGAAAAAAAAGGTCTTACAGAGGCAACACTGCAACGAACACATACACATGATTGTTCCAAGGGGTTCACATACAGAGCCACCTCCACACACACACACCTGCCCAGAGGAATGTTTTGCATGTGTATGTGTGTGTGTGTGTGGGGGGGGTATTGGCATGCACTCACACCACTGGTGCCAGCAGGGGATGTGGCCAGTGGTGTGGAAACCCTCAGCCAGCACAGACGAAGCGTTGCCCGGCGCAGCCGCGCATTGAATTCTCACTCTGCTGACATAAAAAAAAAACAGTTTGTATCAGTGATCAGTGAACAGAAATGCGCGTGCAGCTCAATCACAGTCACTTGTGTGGCAAGAAACCACATTTCCAAGTGGAAACAAACCACTGTGCATTAACAGAAAATACATGAGTGTGGGAATTAAGGAAGGCGCAGCGGATGATTAGTGAGCTAAATTGGATGAGTTGATTAATAGAGTTAAATGTTCGAGCAGCTCTCTCCTCAGGCTGATGCAGCGCTGCCTCATATCGGGGCTCTTCGTCTACATTATTCATACGGAGGGTGTGACTTGTTGGCTCTCTTTTTTTTTTTGCTCCCCCTCGCCTTTATAAAACGAGAAGTTCGCGTAAAAGTAAACACAGATGGAGAAGGCTAGCCGGCTCGCTGTGTCACAGAGAGTTCCATTAAACCTGCGTGACAACTCGCATTCTGTCCCTTTGTGACCAGCTTTCATCGGCAGAATGCCCGCTCTCTGCGTGCTTTGCTTCGCCGCGACGCTGGCTGCGCTCGCCCGGCTCGCCGACACCGTGGGGCCGGTGGTGCGGTGCGAGCCGTGCGACGCCGGGGCGCTGCTGCAGTGCAAACCACTGCCCAAGGACTGCGCGGAGCGGATGAGAGAGCCCGGCTGCGGCTGCTGCATGACGTGCGCCCTCGGCGAGGGACATGCGTGTGGAGTGTACACGGCGCGCTGCGGCTCCGGCCTGAGCTGCCAACACCAGCCCGGGGAGAGCCGACCTCTGCAGGCGCTGCTGGAGGGGCGAGGAGTGTGCACCCCTGCCGCGTCCAAACGACTCAACAGCATTCTCATACCGACGCAAAAACAAGGTAAAGACTCGTTTTCTTCTTGTGTCGAATTATTGTGGCTTTAGCGTGGAGCCTATATTTGGGTTGTTATTTGGTGGATACATGACAGGCGCGCTCCCGATGCGGTGGTGCTCCTTTGCTGACCAAAGCCGGGGGTGTTCCCTGCTCTTGTAAAACACAGATTAGTGATAGTGGAGCAGATAAAGGTGCCTAATCTGATCTACTTAAGATATAAAGGCAGCAAGAGACAGGAGCTGCTCTGCAGACACAGATGTCAACCACCAACCCTGACCGCGGGGTTTTAGAGGGGAGGCCTGACATTGCACAGTCATGTGTTAGTTTGGGGTTAAAAAAAAAATCTAAAAGGCTCCTGAAAGTTTTTGAGAGGATAGTGTTTTTGCGCAGAAAATGGATCGTTGCCCTCACAGCAGGCAGGCGACCACTGCTCTGCCGTGTGCGCCAAGACTCGTTGTGCGTAAAATGCCAAATGAATCTATATGGATGGGATGTACTTGTTTTTTTTAGGAAGGACAGCACTGCTGCCAAACACACACACACACTCACGCACATACACACTCACACACACAGGTTTGCTGTTCATGTCAGGACTATGCGTCCATCTCCATTCATTTGGGCAGCAGAATCAAAGATTTACCTTAACCACAAGCAGTTAATGCTCAACCCTAACTTTAACCTATCACCAGAGTGTGGTTCTGCCTCTTTAGGAGCAGACTTTGGACCAAGCGAGATCCAGAAAAAGTTAGTGTGTATACCTTAGGTTACAAAAACCACTACACACACACAGAGAGAGAGAGAGAGAGGCTGAGAGACTGGCTCCCTCAAACCAATAGTTAAGGAATGCCACATACATACTGTAAGTATACAGTATTCAGCCGAGGCTGAGGGCAGACCTCGTCCATGTCTCCTGCACTGTCCCCATTTTCCTTCTAAATAAACCACATGGATATTTGTGCACAGAATGAAAAAAAAGTGCTTTACTAGCTGTGTCACAGCTGTGAGGGTGTGTATGTGGGGGTGTGTTTGTCTTTGAGTTCCCTGTAAGCAACCAACACAACACACACACACACACACACACACACACACACGCACACACACACACGCGCACACACGTGCGCACTAAATCCCATTCCGTTATCAAGGAAGTAAAAAAAGTGGGTGTTTGATGTGAATGGATGCATGCTGCTCACCTCACACTGGTGAAACGGCACACACGCCACCTCCATGTGAATACACACACACTGCTTGTGTGTTGGGCCACTGTTGACGTCACAGGCCTCCAGGAGCCTCCGTGTGTGTGTTTTCTAATTCCTGGTTGTTTGGTTTGGCCACAGCGATGTGTGGTGTGCAAGCACTCAGCAGTCACATTGTCATTCTCACACACACACACACACACACAGATTTGTAGACCAGCAACTATTTATCCCTTCACCTTTTTGGACTTCACCTCATTAGGTCAAACATGTGTAACTGTACACAGACGTCTCTCCCTGTGTTTATGTTGATTTCTCACCATGTGCTGCCTGCACAACCGCAGAAACACACGTATAGGTGCCCATTTAGAGTATCTGGTGGGGGTGGAGATGTGGGCAAATGGTCCTAAGTGCCCCTGTTGGTCATAGTGCATCAGTGCAGCTCGGTGGTTTCCACCATCAGTTCCCAGCTCGAGAGCAGCCTCTCCTCCTCCCAGACATTAACAAGCTCTCCTCACCGCAGTTTGTGTTGTTTACTCCTGTACCATTATACAAACAAATTGCGTAACATGTTTATCTAAATTACTCCAGACTTCCTTGGAAAGGTTACATAAAGTTTATAGTGACAAAAAGTAACGAATTTGAACGAGGTCCACTATTTTCTATATGTATATTTGGACATTTATGGACTTCTTTGTTTTTAGCCAAGTTCTGGGAAACCACATGGAGCATCTGTTGCCTTTCTGACTCGGTCTCGATGCAGTTGATGTCGTTGCTGACATCCATGTTGTTATTCTAAGTTCTGGTGAGCATGGGAGAGACTGTGGAGCCCCACCACATCGCTAATTGATCAGGTGGTCATGGAGGAAGGGTGGGCTGCCAGCCTGCCTGCCCACACGAGCTACACGCCTACATTGCCCGTCCGCCACTCTCACCGCAGTTCTCGAACACAAAATCTGCTTCGAGTTATCGGTTTGAAACTGTGTTTGGGTGTGTGTGTGTGTGTTCCCATCGTCCCCATGTCTCTCTGGGACATCGTTTCCGAGCCCAGTCGGTTTCCTTGACTGTGGCTTGTGTTGGTGTGGCAGACCGGGTGGCACATGGTCAGCAGACTGGTCCTGTCCTATATTAGGGAGAAATGTTTGGTGCCCCCCTCCTCTCTTCCTCTCGGTCAGACAGTCCCCACTCTGTCTGTCTTTGACGATTTGACAGGAATCTTTGCCAGCTCCATGGCTGGCTATTAATAAATGTGTTCCCTTATCTCCCACTTTACCTCGTGCAGCCCTAACCTGCTCCACTTTTAGCCCCAATCCTTAAAAAGCCTTTGTTTAGAGTCTATCTCTTGGTCTGCATACTGTGGAAAACTTGTGGATATGAAATTGTTGTGTATCTGTTTATTACTTGGCTTAGTTTCTGGCTCCAAAGAGCCCACATGCAATGAGCGAACTTTATTTTGTCTGCTTAGAACAGGCCACTTTTAGGCAAGTCAAGAATGCGCCATCAGATCGAGTGAAGAATTTAGACCGGTTTTGTTTTTTCATTTTTGTGTTGTCGCCGAAAAGCTTTCAAATACTTTTTCCGTTGTCAGTCGACACTAAATTATAGCTTTGTTCCTCTTAAATGTATTAAAAAAAGGTACATCCTTTACTCAGTATTGAGAATAATGGCCTTTGAATCATCATACTTTGCTCTTTTCAGTTTATTCTGAAAAGAGCCCCCCCCCACGATGTGATGGCACTGAGCTGATGCTGAGGTGCTGGAGTTCAGCAGTTTGGCCTTGATTTCACCAGACCAGGAAACGTTGTTTCTCACAGTCCTTTAGGTGATTTCATGTGTGGAGGTTTCTGGAGCTCATGTTCTTGGTTGAATGTTAAGTTTGGCTCAGCAGTGAGTGATCACTCGGAAGAGTCCTGGTACCCCTCAGGTCCTTCTTTGGTTTAAGAATCATGCAGACCAATTTAGCTCTTGGGAAAACTTAAAAGCTGCAGATTTTTTTTGTATCCTTCCCCCAGATCTGTGCCTCAAAACAATCCTTTCTCTGAGCTCTGCGGAAAACTCCATTGACCTCACAGATTAGTTTTCACTCTGATGTGATTTTTGTTTTGTTTTGTGGTGGTGGGGCATCAACAACTAGATTAACAAGAAAACTCCCGAGACTGTGTAGAAAATAATGATTTCACTGCTTTTCTCTGCATCGAGGCGACATAAAACGTTTAGAAAATTGCAACAATTCGCTGCCGTCTATTTCTTTCCTGTCACTTTATATTCATGCACTGTATATCATACATACACGCTCACTGATTGCATAATATGTAAACAGGAACAATCAAAAAAACCCAAACACAATGAAACTGAACTTTAAAAGAACAAACCAACATACAAAACAGGAAAAAACACAGCAACAACAAAATAACCAGAGTTCCACAGGCATTCTGAAACATGAAAGCCCATAACCAGTATCATGAATCTCCGACTAATCATCCCCAAAAAGATCCTTCAACAATGGCTGACATGAGTCTTCAAAAATATGTCCACAACCCATGAGTCAATTCTTCTAAAAGGCAATAATTCTGCTACGTGAGCTAAAAACATCTTACAGTTAGGATGCAATTAATTTTTCCAAAGAAGAAGTTGTTGTTGTTATATTGTGTTATTGTGTTATCTGTGTGGCAGTGAGGTTGAAGTGGTATCAGTCTTTACACTTCATTACTAATCTTATTCATACGAGTAGCTGTGAATCAGACACGGCAGTCAACAAGTACGGCGTGTTGTAAACTCGCTTACCTTTGCCCACACAGAGAACGGCGGTGGAAATCAGGTCGACAGCAGTGCCAATGTGACCCAGACGATGACGCTGTTGCCCGGCGCGTCGACCGTGAAGGGCCGCGGCTCCATGGACACCAGACCGACGCTGCAGAACAAGCTGATCCAGAAAGATCAGAACAAGAAGACGCAGAGCTACAAGGTGGAGTCCGTGTCTGGAGGGGCCATCATGGACATGCACAACTTCTCCCTGGAGACCAAGAGGGAGATGGAGTATGTAAGTCACATGCAGAGGTTCATTCATATAAACATTGATCCTACTATGACTGCAGAGGGTACAACACATCAAACGCTTACAGGTTGCTATCTTGTGACACTGTGTGTCTACAGCAGCCAGAATAGAAACAAACAAATGTGTGTCTTTCACTTTTAGAAGTGAAAGTTTACTACGCAAATGAAGGACGACACCATAGCTCTCCATAGCAGGCTGAACAGAGGACCTTTAACACTTAGTGCTCGTGCCGCACGGATCTGTGATGCAGGTGCACCCATGGTAATTTGCGAATAATGGGAATAATACACAGCTCCTTATATGGACATCCTGGGGGTGTGTGTTTATAGGTCACATATTCCGGCTCTAAAAAATGTGTGGCCTTCATATGCGTTTGTTGAGTTTAAGTTATGATTCATTTTATGTTGTATTGTTAGTAGTGATGTAAAGTAGCAATAATAGTGCAGAAGTATCAAAATAGGGCGTTTTCCTTTTCTTTTGGAACTTTGGACTGTGTCGTATTTCCAAATTTCACAAAATCAATCCAATTTTAAACAATGAGTACTCAGGTGTGTTTATATAGTTAGTGAAAATGATTTTTTTTCATCATATTGCCTAGGTTGTGCTGAAAAAAAAAAGGACATAAGACACATTCTTATGGCCTCTGTATATACTGTACGTTTAAACATAGTCATGGACAAAAGCAGCTAAAAAGCAGCTGCTCTGTGTTCTAAGTGTTGAATAAAAACCTTGCCAGGTATTTAGCTCTGCAGTGGGGCTGGGTGTTATGGCCTAAAAAAAGGTTATGTTGATAAAAATGCTTAGATTAGTCAATATTGTGTCATATAATGTTGGACTGGTTGAATTAACTAGTTAATTGTGCTTTTACATGTATATATGGGCAGAAAACAACAATAAACCAGGGCATTAATGCAACATGTAAACAGTATAATCAACGTATTGAACCTTTGTTATGTTAATTTTGATGAAAGTCACATTGTGATCATTATTGAAATAATGCCCAGCCGAACTAAACAATAACATGAACTGCATTATCTTTGCCTTTAAAAACAATATTCAACATCTTGAATATGACAAAAATGTAGAGGCTGAATCCTCGTAGTGTTAGCTTTGTAGCCTTTTGCTTGCTTGCTAGCTAGCTAGCTACCTTTCTAACTTGTTTGCTAATATTGTTTCCAGCACTTGCTGCAATGTTACACAGAGGTAAATACAGGAGATGAAGCTAGTGCTAGCTTACAAACAGGTGAGGAGTCAAACGAAGAAAACATATCCAGAAAAACACTCAGTCAAAAACAAAAAATGGTGGAAAACTCTTACCAATATCAGAAAAGACAGCAAACCGAGGAGCAAAGTGAAGCAGAGAGAACACAGTGGACGAGGAAAGTAACACCAGATCACAACAGGTGTGGGTAACGAGTGACAACACAAGAGCAGGAAGTTAAACTAAACACATATACAGGGGAAGTAATGCTTCAAAGTAAAACAGGAAGTAGCCAAGACATGATACATACGGGAGGAACTACAAAGTAAAACAAGTGAACTCCAGCTTTGATTAAAAAACTACCAAAACAAAGTAGAATGAAATGTGAATGACTTTGGTCATAGTTGGAATGGTCACTGCAGCACTGTGATGTTGTACTTCATCAGAAAACTCCAACATTGGGACAGTTGAGTTGAGAGGAAGATTCTAGCTAATAAGGCACCATATGGAGTTTTTATTGGTTTTATATTCAGTGATTTGCACCAAACTAATATAGTATGTTTAAATGACATTAAAAAAAAAGGAATTATCAGACTAAAACTGACTTAAATACAGGAAAACATGTGTTTGTCCAAGAAAGGTTGGACCAACACACCCAGATAATGTGATTGGGAGTCACAGTTTCCACCCAGAAATAATACAAGTAGCTGGTTCACAGAAGAACAAGACAACAGCTGACACAACTATGGCGAAATTCAGGCTGGTACATCTTTTGGACTAGAGTAAACAAAGTGAGTCACATGACATCCAGAGCAATAAGAACAATAAGAGAAAACCAGAGACAGAGAAACGCAACAAAAGGGAATGTTTCCCTTTCAGGGTGAGCACGATGAAGTTGTTGGGCACCATTTATCTTATTTTTATTTTTATTTTTTTACTTCATCTCAAGGCCACCCACTGATTAGCACTCCTAATGGAGGTGGAGCTCATCATCTCCTGCTGAGCTAATTTGTTGGAATGAACACTGCAGACTGCTGGCTCTCCATAGTAGCTACAGTGTAAGGCTGGCCACCCTGGTCCTGTGCTGTGAGCAGGAAAATGCACACTGCTGTCAACCCATGGTAGGTGGTAGGCATGTGCACATGCAGGAAAAACACAAGATACAAACAGTGCGGGCAATCTCTCCTCAAAACATTGTGCTCCAGAGCAATTTGTGGTCTAAAGCTCCACCAGGACCCTTCAGGCTATCTGCTGTCATTTAAACATCATTATTATATAAATTACATGCTCTCCTACAGTTTGTTAGAGAAGGTACCACTTGACATCTCATTTTGGGAGTTAACCTCTTCAATCTGGACCTAACAGTGGAGGCATCACTGCAGCTCTGTGCAGATTTAACAAATATCATTTGATCACGTTTAGTCACAGTTTTCTACAAACGCCAATTATGTCAGCCAAAGATTTTGGGTCATTTAGAATATTTCAGTTTTCGGTGTGATGTTGTGGCTGTAAAAGTTATGACCGTAGCAACGTTGACAACCTGCAGGGGGCGTTAAAAACAAGCACACTCACCGCCAGCCACTTTTCAACTGCTTGTTACCTTGAATATCAGGTCAGCCAATCACATGGCAGCAACTGAAATAACTTTGACCGGTTGACACACAGCATCGGAATGAAGAAGAAAGGTGATTAAAGTGACTTTGAATGTGGCTGGTCTGATTATGTCTAAAACTCACGCTGAACATCTCCAGCATTTACCGAGAAAAAGAGAAAATATCCAGTGTGAGTGGCAGTTCTCTGGGCACCAGAGAACTCACCTGTCGTGAGGTTTCTTATCATGCTCTTCAGTAGAGCGTCACTTTTTTACAAAGGGCAGATTTTGTGGTGTATAAAAGAAAAGCTGGAACACTAAAGCAATTTAAGGAAAAAAGACCAAGAGGATCAGTCACTTAATTAGAACGTGAGCCGAAGCCCGGGATCCAATGCTGGTCTTACGTAGACACAGTCACGACGTTCGTGTTAGGAAAGGTTGTCTGAATATTTCAGGAATGGACTGAAAAGGATAAAATATCCAGTGAGCAGTCGTTCTCACAGGGTGAAAATACCTCGCTGATACTAGAAGTAAGAGGAAAATAACTAGACTGAACTAAGATTTCTAGTGGAAAGACCACACTTCATTAGGAACAGGGGACACTTAATAAAGTATACAAACGTACAGGGTGGAAAAATAATTTCCCTAATTACTTAGATGCAACATTAATGGGGCACATGGTGCAGGAGGTTCATGTTTATGGTCTCTGATGTGGAGCAGCATGAACACTTTTCCGCGTCTGTGTGTAAATTGCTTCTATGGTTTGGGTGTGTTTGCCGTGTTGCTAGGGGCCGTGTCGGCGGGAGATGGAGAGCATCCTGAACAGCCTGAAGATCAGCAACGTGCTCAACCCGAGAGGCTTCCGCATTCCCAACTGTGACAGAAAGGGCTTCTACAAGAAAAAACAGGTGAATGGCTCTCCCTGCTGTTTCTTTATGTCACACACCATCTCTCTCTCTCTCTCTCTTCTTCTCTTCCTCACCTGAGGACGTGCGGACAGAGCCGCCGCCGCATGCCTGAACAACTTCCACAGAATCCTCCGCGACTCATCTCACCCTCCCACACGCACACACAATCCCCCTTTTTTTGTGCAGCTCAGGTTGCCTTGACAGCCACATCAACACTATATTATCAGAATGGCTAATAACCATGTATTACCCCAGTAAATGCACTGCAGCCGTCTGACTCATGCCTCACAGGAAATGAAGTCGGTCAGGTGTGTTTGTGGGCGTGTGTGGTGTGGGAGAGTGTGGGGGGTAGGGATGTAAGAATGTGGTCTGGGAGTGTGTGTGGCACAGTAGATGTGGCGGCAGGGGAGTGTATGTATGGCGCTTGTTTGATGATGGTCGTTTTGGTGAGGGTGTGTAGGTGTGGGGGTGCTGTTGGTGAGGTAAAAAACACAAACAGGCTGTCACTGGTTTAGTTTTTCTTGTCCGTGGTGCAGCAGACTCGGGCCACCCATGGCCTGCTCATTTGCGAGACGGGCTGAAGAAAAGGGAAAAAAAAAAAGGAGAGGAGGAAGCTGAAATTGGGGTGGGTGACATGTGTTGACAAGAGGGGAGGAAGGGCGAGGCGGGAAGGTGGTGAATGGGCGGGTGGGAGGCTGTGGTGGTGGGCATGAGGAGGGAAGGGGGCGCTGCTGAGACGTACGGCTGTCAAATAAATGTCCCGAGGTCGGAGCCTTATCAGCGCTGCTCGAGTTCTGTTCTGACAAACTCATGAGTCACCGAAAAAGATTCCCCACCGTGCAGCACCGTGACTCAGAGACCAACTCGATCCATAACTCACAAACACACACACACACACACACACACACGATAAAAACATCCCATAATCCCCCTTCCCACACTCTCTTTTTGTCCAAGTCTGGTTTCATTGTTACCGTTTCATTAAAATCAGACTCTTCCTTGTTCTGTTCCTGGATTTCATACCAGTAAAGTGTTCAATCATGTGTGTGTGTGTGTGTGTGTGTGTGAGTACAGCAGTGTGCCAGCCCTTGTCGCCCTTTATTTAGAGGGCCAATGGGGGGCACGGGGTGTTGTGTTAAGACCATCCAAGGGGATGTGGCTTCACAGTGCGTTGCAGAGATTTATGACCGGAAACACAGCGAAGAGGACACCGTGTGAACCGTCTAGGGTGACAATACTGTGAAAAGAAGGCAGCAAAAGGGGGGGGGGAGAGATGGAGGGGTCAGGGGGTGGAGGGGTGAGGGAAAAAAAAGAGACTTAACCATACACATGATACACAAGGTGTCTCAGTATCTCCTACCAAAATCTGCCGGTGTCATGTATTCAGGGAGTCGCTGAAATGTGGACGTTGAAGTGGCGAGTGTCATCTTTCATATGGATGTTGTATTGTGAAGAGCACCAGGAACAAAGGAAAGAACCGTACATGAGTCTTTTTATATACGGACACTGTGTGAGACGTACAGAGGACAGAGAGGAAGAGTGAATGTTTGTTGTGGTCATTCCACCTGTGCTAAAAAAAATCGGCACATTTTTAGACCATAGTCAGTAATCCAGGTAGATTACATTGGTAACACTAAAGGTAATAATGATTGTAACTTGCGCTTGAATGTTAAGTGATGACGAAGTCCGATATAATCTTTATCAATAGTTCCATTGTCAACCGAGAGTCTTGTTTACTGAGTGCGGTACTTTTTTGGCAGCTGGGCGACTGAAACTGGAAAGAGGTTAATCTGGTTGAAATAAAGGAAAAGGTTCAAAGTTCTTAAAAAGATTTTCAGAGTTCCTGGAAAAGTCTCTGCGACTGAGAAGGGCTAATAGAGGGCTCAATGACGTGGCTGCAGGACAAACAAAGAAAAGCTGTGCTTGACCAAGCTGAGGCTAAAAATACACACAATTTCCAACAAGATTGGTGCTCTGATATATCGCCTGTTTGCACTGATCTAAAATACGAACCCCGACCCATTCCTGTGAGCTGTTGACTTCCATAAAGCACCCACATTAACAAACCTGAACAACTTTTATCTCATGACCACTTACGTGCAATTTCATGCTAAATTTGAGGAGATACTACAAAATACAAAAAAAAAAACACTCAGTCACGTGTACACGACTGCAGTTGAAGGGTCAGTTCAGCAGAGCATGTGCAGTCGGATGCAAAAACTATGAATTAGATAACACAGACAAGAATCCAGACAGGTAAAGACGTCCGGGCAGAGTGTGACAAGGAGACGCAGGAGACAGTCCGTCAACAAAGACATGGCAGAGAATCCAAAATCCTGTTTTAAGTTGAAGACGAGTGAAACCGGTCACCAATTAGAGCTTTTTTACGACCAAAGAGAAAGGACAAAATGAGCGTATAACTTGCTCGCTGCAGCATAATTTGCTTCTTCTCTGTCCAGAAATACATTGACAGAGTGTGTCCGAGTGAGGTTGTTTGTTTGTTGTGAAGGTAAAAGTGTAATTATAGCTGTTCAGAACCATGGGGGCAAAGGGGCAAAGACAAACCTCTCCTCCTGAAGTGCACAGGAAAGTTGAACTTGCCTCTTAACCCTGTTAAAGACGTTCTGACTCTCGTTGAGGTCGGGGCTCAGGGTGAACCCTTGTTACTAACCCCCCTCCCCGCATATAAACCAATTCCAAGGAAATGAATGTCACCATCATAAAGCTAAGTTGGTTACCAAGTTGTGTAGCTATGCTAACCACAACAAAGCCTGTTTGCAGTCTCATACCAAAACATGTCCACTTGTATTTCCAGGCGTTGGAGACGGCGTCTGACTCGTCTCTGCTCTGCTGGAGACAATAATGACTGTTGTCCACAGTAGCGATAGAACAACAGCTTTGGTTTGTTTTTGCATGATTGAAAAAAACCCACATTCTTGAAGGGTTGTCCCAGCTGTCCTTTGTGATTCAGTTTTTACTGCAGGTGCTGATGTTGATGACACCTGGAACTCTTTGATCCGATTCATTTCACTTAATAACACATATTGTGTTCCCACTAGCCATGCAGCAGGCTTCCGCCCCTGTCTCTGTTCCTTTTCATCTTCTCTTTTATGGCTAATTGGTCCATGATGATAACTTGCAAAGCCACTCATTGCGCCACCTACTGGCAACAGGAAGTACGCCTTCAGAAACAAACATAGTTTCGTTGCCATGAAACTATGTTTACCAAAGTTATTGACACGAGAAAGATGCAGGGATATCGACTGCATGTGTGCACACGTGTTGCTGCTCCTGCAGGAGACGTTTAGCAGCGTTAGCTACAGAGAAGCCTATTGTTAGCAGCAGCTCCGTATCGTTACATCCCTCAAACTCTCTGTCCCTCTGACTCTCGTGCTGTGTCTCTTTTATTCTTTCGCCCGCCCATCATTACCCCCATTGTGGCCTGCCTGGAGTCGTCCACCCACCTTTTGTTCTGTCTGCCCGCTCCATCATTCTGTCCATCCTGCCCTTCCGCCCACCTTGCTTTCCCTTCCTTGTTTGGCCAGGAATCACCCCGCAAACGCTTGTGAATGGGACAACAGTGTGTCTGCGCTTCTCTGTGTACTTTTTTCAGACTTTGGTGTGTGTAGAGGAGGAGTGAGAGGAAGAGGCAGTGGGTTAAGGATGTGAGCCAGGTGCCTGGGTACTCTCTTATCCCTCCCCCCCTTCACTGAGCCCTGACAGTGCCAGGCCCATAAGGACTGACTTATTGAGCGTGACTCAGAAGGATCTGTGGAAACGTACACACTGACCACAATGGCTTTATAATAACTGGCCAACCTTAGGGGACCCAGACAGCTATTTTCACTCTGTCTCTCTCCCTCGTTCTGTTCCCTCCCTGAATCTCTGTTCCACCAAATCCTCTTCAATGGAGGATGTGGAGCCGCGTCTTTGCCATGACTGCTGCACGACGCCAACGCCAGGACGCTCATTGAATTTGAGCATTTATGACAAAAACCTTTGAACTTTTTCAACACTTAAGTTTGAGTATACAAAGAATCCTGCTTTGCATTTTGCTGCAGAAAGACGATCAATCCCCAATTTACAATAATCCATCATTTATTTATACGTTTTTTACACAATGTATAAATAATATGTCATCACGTGATGTAAAGGTGTGGTTGAATAATCCTGATGCAGTTTTTCCTCCCAGGTAAAGTTGTATGTTGTAAGTAAAGGGCAACAGCTACTGTCTGTGTAATAACCCTTTAGCACCGAGTGTGTCGCTGACGACACGTTGGCACAAGCGCACTTTGCCAAATTCCAGCGGTTTCTGAAAGCTGAGAGGTTATTACGGTAATTTCACGCGTGCTGTTTCAGGTTTTTGTTTTTGTAAATTGTAAATATACTGTCAGATATTGGAAACGCAGGGAAAAAGGGACAAAAGCACTTCGTTACGGGACATTCTCTGGTCCTTTTATGGTTCAACAATATGAGTTTTCCTCTGACCAACGCTGATGCTGATTTTTAGACTCTCAGATCTACATGAGTCACAAGTGTTATTTTAACCTCACCACTATTCAAATATACATCCCAAAGTTAAACTGGTTCCTCAGAAATGAGGTTCTGCCTCATTAGGACCAGGTTTTGGTCTCCGTGAGGACGACTGGTTCTGACAAGGTCAGTGTTTATGACAGAAAAAAAAAGGTCCTAAAGAGGTAACAAATACAAGCGCGCGCACACACACACACACACACACACAGCATTTTGAGAGCTTGTGTTTATCCTGTGGTCAGCGCAGGCTCTTTTTAATACCCGTGAAGCCCAGGCGTGCTGCTATTAGCTATAAAGACCAGCATCACAAGAGCATGCATTCATACGCACAACACACAACGCATACACACCCCATAAAGGTAGCATTATGAATGCATGGCGTGGATGAAATGTGCTTTTTCAGTGAGAGCCATGTGGACCACGCAGGCTCTCAGCTGATCCGCGTTTCAGACGCTGAATCTATTCACGCTTTTCACTTCAATTTGTGGCTCGTTCGGAGAATTCCGATTCCAATTTAGATCGGTAGAGAATTCCTCTCAGGTCACTCGTACAGAACACACTGAGGGTCTTCATCTTCACAGCAGGTACAGACGTTGTCATGTTTCTGGTGGACTTAATACTAATGTCATGTGAAGATATATAAAGCACAGTGAGAGTATAAATCAGCGTTTAACCGCTGTACAAAATACACAACATGTAACTCACTATCAGTGTGAGTGACAGGCGCAGTGTGTTTTTAACCTCGTTTGAACCTTGTTTTTTTTGGTTTGGTACTTTTACATTAAAATAAATTCCATATTGTGATATGTAATTAAAAAAGTTTGACATTTCCAAGAAAGATTTTAGTTTTTTTTGTGGGTTTTAGCTTTGGACGGGTGTACAACAGTTCTCTTCTCCTCTGTGTGAAATAGTACATTTACATGACATCAGGAAAACAAACGTAATATTCTGTTCGTCCGGCTAAAACCAGACTTTTAAAATAAATGTAAACATGGTCGTCGGTGACTTAAATGTTTCCAAGTTGGAATAAAACAACCGGATAATGCTGAGCCTCTTCAGTAGTTTGCTGTAGGTCACCAGAGCTGCTTCAAATCCTGAATCATCGAGCTTCTCCCTCATCATTCATTTTCTTAGTCCGTCAACAAAAGTGCATTTGATATCACAACTGTACTGCACAAAGTAAACTGTTTCCTTCTCTCCCCCATTATTGTTCAGCTCTGCTATTGTCACAGCAGTTCAAACTCACTGATTCCTTGTGATCATTGTTACTTGAGGCCCCTAAGGCTTCATTAGGAAGTTATGAAACAAAGTGGCTGTTGCTACAATGTCTGTGTGTGTGTGTGTGTGTGTGTGTGTGTGTGTGGATTGAAGTAATAAAGAAAGGATTGCTTGAGATGACTGCTAATAGTTCACAGATGAAAGAGAGACTGAACGGAAATTCAAAGGTAGCCAAGCAACCGGGGGAATGCACACATGCACATTTTGCTCTTACTCTCCCTTCCGCCTCTCCTTTGGCTTTTCAACTCTCTCTCTCTCTCTCTCTCTCTCTCTCTCTCCCTCTCTCTCAGACACACACGCACTCACAGACAGAGTGCATTCCCTCGGCCCCCTGAGCCTAACCGAACACAGCGAAATGAATAACCATAACCTGAACCCCTACACAGGCCTTTTGAGGTGCGACAGACCACGAGCACCAGCCAAATTGACCTCACTTTCACAAAATGTCCTCACTTCCTGTGCTTTAAAAGTTATTTGGTCCTTAAAAGTTCAAATCTTAAGCAGTTCCTCAAAAACAAGGTCTGTGTTTATACCAGAAAAGGGTCCTAAAAAGTTATCATTAACTGGAGCAGGGGGAACACACTTTTAAGCTCGATGGCGGAAAATAGAACCCGGCCGCAGACTCAGATCATGGCACCGTGAGAGGAATGAAGGGAGCAGAGGAGAGACAGAGAGAGAGAAAACACAGGGATACAGAAGAGGAGGAAGAGGAGGATTCATCCAAAAGAGTCCCCTGATGATGTTAGTGTGTGTGTGTGTGTGTGGGGTTGTTTGGGAGGCATTTTAAGAGGCGCTGTCTCAAAGCTGCCTTTGATCATTCATGTACTCGGGCTGCGCGTGGATGTTGGCGACACCGGAAACAGACACCTGGTGTCAGATTGAAGCCTGTCTGTCTGTCTGTCTGTCTGTCTGTCGTCTGTAGGCATCAACAGAGTTTTGTTTCATCTCTGCACACCTGGGCGTCGAAATTCAAATGAAACAACAATGACTTTAACATCAGAGTGCTGATGTCAGCGTTCACATCCACATCAGCTGTGCTTAAATGAAATGAAGTCTTTTTCCAGCAATGATTTTTACACTGCTCGTTCAAGTTGAGCACCGAAGCCTCAAAATGTTCATCTGGACTTGAAAAAAGGTTAAAATAAGCAGAAAATGTCCCGTGATTAAGTTGCTTTGGCCCATTTTTCCAGAATAACTTTCAATATCTGGCAGTTATTAACAATTCACTGCACGTTAAACTAGTGTATTAACAAGTATAAAGCATTTAAAATAACATTTGTTTGAGTGTTTGCCTCAATGTCCAAAAATGTACAGGTGTTCTTCCAACTCTCTCCTCTGGTGACAAAGACGCTGCAACAGTGCAGGTGAAATTACCGTAATAACCACATGTTATGTCCGACGGCCCAAACTGTCGCGTAATTACGGTGATGCAAAGTGACATGCTTGGTGTTAAAGGGTTAATGGCGCCGCGTACTGTTCCCTTTACACTCAGGAAATGTTTTATAATGAGATGGAGGTGCATAAATATAGTGGCCTAAGAGAAACAGGAAAACCCTAATCTACAATCATACAGAAAGGAATGAAAATCAGTGGATGTTCGAAGAGTTTGCAGACAATTGAGTCAACGCGTCGTCTGCGGTTGTTCGTAAGAACGCGTTATCCTGACATGTGGTTCTAAGCTTGTCTTATCATCACAGTATCTCGGCTGTTCCCTCCCCCACAGACTCCATGTACTGTATACAGCGTGCCGTCCCCTATACATACTATACACAGACAGGTGTTGTCTCACCTTGCCGATCTGTCTCCACTCCCCATGAAGAGAAGGATTACTGTGAGCCGGGTAAAGCTCCAACAGTCTCTATGTATTGTTTCATGTGTTCCCAAACTGGTGCTCATAAAGTTGCCGTCTGATACAAGCGCCAGCCTCCATGCATGTGGGCACTTGTGTGTGTAAGCAGGTGGTGGTGATGGGCGTGTAATGTACATACAGTACATACAGCTCATTTATGTGTGACTGCATGTGCGCGAGCAGGCCATAATCAGCTCCAGATGATTTTGAGTGTGTGCCAGCTTCCCAGAATAGCCTCCCTGGTCTCCCTGCAGCCCCCTCCAACTGGCCTTAGCAAATATTTTAGCAACTCCATGTTTAC